>NC_135817.1:84243939-84576741 GCF_964213995.1 Mustelus asterias
CCTGTCTAAGTCTTCCTGCAAACTACGACACCCTTCCTCACTGTCTACCACACCACCGACTTTGGTGTCATCAGCAAATTTGCTAATCCACCCAACTATACCCTCATCCAGATCATTAATAAATATTACAAACAGCAGTGGCCCCAAAACAGATCCCTGAGGTACACCACTTGTAACCGCACTCCATGATGAATATTTACTATCAACCACCACCCTCTGTTTCCTATCCGCTAGCCAATTCCTGATCCAATTTCCTAGATCACCCCCAATCCCATACATCTGCATTTTCTGCAGAAGCCTACCATGGTGAACCTTATCAAACGCCTTACTAAAATCCATATATACCACGTCCACTGCCTTGCCCCCATCCACCTCCTTGGTCACTTTCTCAAAAAACTCAATAAGGTTAGTAAGGCACGACCTACCTGCCACAAAACCATGCTGACTATCACCTATCAATTCATTACTCTCCAAATAACTATAAATCCTATCCCTTATAATTTTTTCCAACATCTTGCCGACAACAGAAGTGAGACTCACACAGACACACACACACACTCACACACACACATCGGTATTGTTGCTGCTAAATTTGCTGATGATACAAAGATTCTTTGGAAAGAAAGTTATGAAGAGGAGATAAGCAGGCTACAAGGGGACATGGACAGGTTAAGGAAGCGAGCAAAGTTCTGACAAATGGTCTGTCATTTGGGAAAATGTAAAATTTTCCATTTTGGGAGCAAGAATGAAAAAGCAGCATATTGGAAATAATGGAGGTTGGAGAGCCCTGAGGTGCAGAGGGATCTGGGTGTCTGAGTGCCTGAACTACAAAAAACTCATATACAGCTACAGCAAGAATGAGAATGTGATCATTTCTTGCGATGGGAGTTAAATGCAAATGGAGGGAGGATATGCTTCAGTTTTATAGGGCATTGCTGAGACCACATTTGAAGTATTGTGTACAGTATTGGTCTCCTTAATTCAGGAAAGATGTAAATGCATTGGAAGCAATTTGGAGAAGGTTTACATGACTGTGGTGATACTGTGCCTTTAGGAAATGTATTTTAATCATGCTTCTTTGCAGCTTTTTCAAGCAGATCCTTTGCAAGATTTTATTGGTGCTGTATTGTCTGTAGCTGGTGTCCTCTAATTGTTCCTGAAGAATATCATGTTTATTTTTAATCTGGACGAATGCAGGGCCCTGGGGCTTTTATGGTCCTTTTGGAATTGCTGGGAGGAGCATGGTTGACAGCTCAGGTGGTGCCTGGGGATGGGTTTTTTTCCACAGAGAAGTCCAAGGTTTTAGTTTCATTTTTCTCAAGCGCTGTTGGGACTTGAGGCAGAAAGCAGTGTCTCTTGTTTTCCCCTCTCTCGGGAGTTGAAAACTCTGTTCTCTGTTAGTTGCTAGCTAGAAGCTGGTGGAGGCAGACAGTGCCTCTCTCTCTCTCTCTCTCTCTCCCTCTCTCGCCCTCTCTCTCTCTTTCTCTCCAGAGGTGTGCTGAAAGTTCCAGGGCTGGAAAGCCTCAGAGTTTTAATCAATATTCAAAGGACAAAGTCACAGCAGGTGTTAAAAAGTTACAAACTGCAGCATCACATGAGCATATTTGCTTTTTGTGCCAAGTTTAGAAAGAGGTGTATGGTTGTCGGGTGACTTGGAACATCAGAGATAGCTAGCTGTTAAGGTTTATACTATATCATGGTTGATTCTTGTAATTGGTAAAAGTTATGCTATTTTTTCTTATTACATTTTAACTGTGTTCTTAAATAAAGTTTGTTTTGATAAAAGCTTCCTGGTGGGTCACTTGAATCATACCTGGAGTGAAACATCTTATGCTCACCAATGCCAACATAAAAGATAAAGCGTAGGGTCTAAACTAACTGCACAAAACACTCCAGAGTTCCTGGTCTGGATCTTAACATGACCAATACCTGGATTGGGAGAGGTGCCTTATTCGGAAAGGTTGGACAGGCTAGGCTTGGATCTGCTGGAGTTTAGAAGAGTAAGAGGCATGATTGACACTGACAAGATCCTGAGGAGTATTGACAGGGTGGTGAGGATGTTTTCTCCTGTGGGAGAATCTGTAAGTTTAAAAATAAGGGGTCATCCATTAAAAATGGAAAGGAGATGGATGTTGCTCTCTCAGAGGGTTATGAGTCTTTGGAAATGTTTAGGACAAGTGGATTCTTGATAAGCAAGGGGGTGAAAGGTTATCATGAGTAGATAGGAACAAGGAGTTGAGGTCACAATCAGATCAACCATGATCTTATTAAATGGAGGAGCAGATTTGAGGGGCCGAATGGCCTGTTTCACATAGAATCCCTACAGTGCAGAAGGAGGCCATCTGGCCCATCGAGTCTGCACTGACCACAATCCCTATTCCCGTAACCCCACATATTTACCCTCCAATCCCCTGACACAAAGGGTCAATTTAGCATGGTCAATCCACCTAACCCGCACATCTTTGGACTGTGAGGGGGAAACCGGACCACCCGGGGGAAACCCATGCAGACACAGGGAGAATGTGCAAACTCCACACAGACAGTGACCCAAGCCGGGAATTAAACCCGGGTTCCTGGCACTGTGAGGCAAGCACAGTACTCACAGGTCTCACTGTGAGGCAACAGTGCTAACCACTGTGCCACCGTGCCGCCTATATGTAGGCCAGGCTGGATAAGGATGGCGGATTTCCTTCTCTAAGAAGGACACTAATGAACCAGATGGGTTTTTCCAACAATCGATTATCATTGTCACAGTCGCCATCACCGAGACCACTTTTATAATTCCAGATTTATTAATTGAATTTAAATTCACTGGCTGTCATGGTGGGATCTGTACCCGTGTCCCCAGTGCCTCAGCCTGGGCCCCTGGATTTAGTAACATTATCACTGCTTCACCTTGTGTTCCCACAGGGAAGGAGAGGACCACCCACTGGGTCTCAGCTGACAAGGTGGGCTTTGCGGTTCAGACACGATGGGCCAAATGGCCTCACTCTGTGCTGTGACAGTTCTGATGAGACAATTGAAGAGATAAACTGAACTGAGGGACTGTGGCTGTTCCAACCTCCTTTTGAACAGTAAATCAGGTGAATATTCCTTCCCTGCTCATCTGCAGGTTTTAAAATGGAGGGAGGCAAGGAGGGAGAGAGGGGGAAGTAAAATGACGCTTGTCAAAGTTGTCTCTCAATCAAATGTTGTGACAGGGACCAACTGTCACGCTGCTCACAGAGATTTAGGCTTTTATTTTCCCCAATGCCGTATCTGTGGTGAAGGGCCAGGCATTGCAGCAAAGAGTTCTGGTGGCAGAGAGCTGTTTCCATGGTGATGGTTAGTTTGAGAATGAACTTTACCATGGTTCGAGCTGCCTGTTTAATTGCAGAGTCACAGAGGGTGGGGGTGGAGGGGGCGGGGGTGGAGAACAGCGAGAAGCCATTGTGCCCGTCTCCTGTGCCACCTGCTGGTGGGGATGATGAACAGCAATCAGAACTGAGCAACTGAAGGAGGCTATTCAGCCCCTCAAGTCTGTTCCTCCCCTTCAGTTAAGGGGATCTGCACCTCAATGTCATTTAGCCCCCACGGTTCCATATCGCTTGGGGAGATGTTCCTTTTTTTTATTTGTTCATGGGATGTGGGCATCGCTGGCTGGGCCAACATTTATTGCCCATCCCTGAGGGCAATAAATTGCTGTGGCATTGAAGTCACAAGTAGGCCTGACCAGGTAAGGACGGCAGATTTCCCTCCCTAAATCACATTAGTGAACCAGGTGGGTTTTTCCGACAATGGTTTCATGGTCATCAGTAAATTCTTAATTCCAGATTTTTATTGAATTTGAATTTCACCATTTGCCATGGTGGCATTTGAACCTGGGTCCCCAGAACATTTCCTTGGGTCTCTGGATTACTGATCTAGTGACAAGACCACTGCCTGCCCTACCTAACCAAAACCTACTTACTTCAGTCTTGAAGGTTCTAATTGTCCCACAGCGTCCCCAGCCTTCAGAAAGGAGACTTCTAGATTTTCATAGTCATGATGTGAAAAGATGCTGAACAGCTGTCATTGTAGATTTTCCCCCTCACTCTGGACTCTCTCACTAGAGGCAGTACTGAATGTTGATTCAGTATCTGTTAATGTCAATACCAGGTGAGGGGGTGGATAGGTGAGACTGAGGGATATGGGAGAAGGTGGATAGGTGGGGTTGAGGGATATGTTGAGGGATAGTTAAGAAAGCCCACCAACGCCTCTACTTTCTCAGAAGACTAAGGAAATTTGGCATGTCAGCTATGACTCACCAACTTTTACAGATGAACCAGAGAAAGCATTCTTTCTAGTTGTATCACAGCTTGGTATGGCTCCTGCTCTGCCCAAGACCGCAGGAAACTACAAAAGGTTGTGAATGTAGCCCAATCCATCACCCAAACCAACCTCCCATCCATTGAGTCTGTCTGCACTTCCCACTGCCTCGGCAAAGCAGCCAGCATAATCAAGGACCCCACGTACCCCGGGCATTCTCTCTTCCACCTTCCTTCGGGAAAAAGATACAAAAGTCTGAGGTCACGTACCAACCGACTCAAGAACAACTTCTTCCCTGCTGCTGTCAGACTTTTGAATGGACTTGCCTTGCATTAAGTTGATCTTTCTCTACACCCTAGCTATGACTGTAACACTGCATTCTGCACTTTCTCGTTTCCTTCTCTATGAACGCTATGCTTTGTCTGTATAGCGCGCAAGAAACAATACTTTTCACTGTATGTTAATACATGTGACAATAATAAATCAAATCAAATATGGGGGGAATGTGGGTTGGTGGGATTGAGGGATATGGGGGGATGGTGTGCAGGTGGGATTGAGGGATATAGGAGAAGGTGGGTAGGTGGGATTGGGGGATATGGGAGAAGGTGGTTAGGTCGGATTGAGGGATATGGGGAGAAGATGAGAATGTGGAGATTGAGGGATATCTTCTCCACACATCCCTCACAGGTCTGAGGTAAATAACGCTCTTGAAGCAAATGTGGAACTCGTTACCACAGGGATTAGTTGAGGAAAATGGTACAGAGGCTGTTAGGAGGATGGATAATCACATGAAGGATAGAGAAATAAAAGGTATTGCTAGTAGTTGGATGAGGGAGATTGGTAGGAGGCCTCTGTAGAGCATGAATGTTAGCATGGGCTGGTGGGGCCAAATGGCCTGTTTCTGTGTTGTGTATTCCATCTAACTTTATATAATCTGAATAGCGAAGGGTCTTTAATGTCACAACCCATGCTTTGGTTTGACTCTGAACTTCCTTGAAGGCCATTACATCCTCCACCATGTGAGGGAAGCATTATTAGAGTAGAGTGGCTGCTGTTACATGGAGAAATATGCATTAAACCCATGAGATTGCCTCAGCAACAAATGAGACGATTTATGGATTATTCTGTTTCTCTGGTCAAATTCTGACCAGGGAGGGATGTGGAACAGGACATCAGGAGAACTCTCTTTTCCACTTCGCGGAATTAGTCCTGAGCTCTTTCCCATTCACCTGTTGGGAAGCAGATCAGTAACTCCAAGTTTTATTATCAAGATGGCCCAGACTCCAACTTTATTTGATTTTGGCATTAGTGCGAGCATAAATTGTTCTGCTCCAGGTGCGATTCTATTGGTTTATTTAGGCTTTCAGAAGACTTTCGACAAGGCCTCACATAACAGACTACGATGTAAAGTTAAAGCACATGGGATTCGAGGTAATGTCTTGAGATGGATAGAAAACTGGTTAGCAGATAGGAAGCAAAGAGTTGGCATAAATGGCACTTTTTCTGATTGGCAGTCAGTGACTAGTGGGGTTCGGCAGGGACCTGTGCTAGGACCCCAACTGTTCACATTATATATTAATGATTTGGAAGAGGGGACTGAATATATTAATTCCAAAGTTGCAGATGATACAAAGTTGAATGGGAGGGTGAGCTGTGAGGAGAATGCAGAGGTGCTTCAGCGTGATTTGGACAGACGGAGTGTAATGTGGATCAATGTGAGGTTATCCACTTTGGTAGCAATATTAGGAAGACAGATTATTACTTGAATGGGTGTAAGTTGAGAGAGGTGGATACTCAACGAGACCTTGGTGCCTTCGTGCATCAGTTGCTGAAAGTAACTGCGCAGGTACAACAGGCAGTAAAGAAGGCAAATGGTATGTTGGCCTTCACAGCCAGAGGATTTGAGTATAGGGATAGGGATGTTTTGCTGCAACTGTACAGAGCATTGATTGAGGCCACACCTGGAGTATTGTGTGCAGTTTTGGTGTCCTTCTCTGAGGAAGGATGTCCTTGCTATACAGGGGGTACAGCTGAAGTTTACCAGGCTGATTCCTGGGATGGCAGGTCTGTCATATGAGGAGAGACTAAGTAGATTAGGATTATATTCATTGGAGTTTAGAAGAGTGAGAGGGGATCTCATAGAAACTTATAAAATTCTAACAGGATTAGACAGGGTAGATTCACAAAGAATGTTCCCAATGGTGGGGGAGCCCAGAACTAGGGGTCATAGTTTGAGGATAAGAGGTAAACGTTTCAGAACTGAGGTGAGGAGAAATTTCTTCACCCAAAGGGTGGTGAATGCGTGGAATTCACGACCACAGAATGTAGATGAAGCCAAAATGTTTGATTTGAAGAATAAATTAGATATAACTCTTGGGGCTAAAGGGATCAAGGGATATGTGGGGAGGGGGATCAGGATATTGAATTTGATGATCAGCCATGATCAAAATGAATGGCAGAGCAGGCTCGAAGGGTTGAATAGCCTATTCCTGCTTCTAGTTTCTATGTTCCTATGACCCACTGGGAAGCTTTTATTAAAACAAACTTTATTTAAGATCACAGAATATAAGAAAAATAATTAGCATAACTCTTCCCAATTGAAATATTTAAACATGACAAGTTATAATTCTTAATCACTGGCTGTCTCTATAATTCAAATTTAAGCAATATCCCCGTAGACATACATCCTTCTTCAGAACCAGTTAGTACCAAAAATTGATATGCTCATGTGGATGCAAGATGTCCAGCCTTTTAACACCTAAGCACAGAGATCCAGAAAGACACCTATCTTCTGTCTCCCATACAGCAGTCTCTAGTGAAAGATCTAACTTCAAGAAGTAGAACATCAGAGAAAGAGACCAATTTTCTGGCAGATCCCAGTCTCTAATCTTCAGAAAGAGAAAGAGCTACTTCTCTCTACAGCTCCCAAGCAGCAATTGAACAGGGTTTCTCTCTGTGAGCCATGCCCCACCAAGGCGCATGACGTTTCCTCTCAAAATCCTAATCAAACCCCACTCTGAAAAACCCAGGGAATAACACTAGCATAACAACCCTGCGTTAGTCCAGATTGAAACAAACATTCCAAAATTGAGATCAATTATGTTGCTGCAGTAACAACAGGGGATACTGGTTACAGACAAGTGGCATTGATAACTAGAAGTGACTGTTAAAAAATATTCTGCACAAGAAACATGACACAAATACATTTCTTAAAGGCGCAGTATCATCACACATCAGATCAGGTAGATCTAGAATATGGCTGGAAAGTGAATAGACGGGATTGCAAATTGAATACCAGAGATGTTTGTTGGGTCAAATGGCATTATTTGCTCCCAAAAAATTTAGATAAATGCGAGGTGATGCGTTTTGGTAGATCGAACCAGGGCCGGACTTACTCAGTTAATGGTAGGGCACTGGGGAGAGTTATAGAACAAAGAGATCTCGGGGCACATGTTCATAGCTCCTTGAAAGTGGAGTCACAGGTGGACAGAGTGGTGAAGAAGGCATTCGGCATGCTTGGTTTCATTGGTCAGAACATTGAATACAGGAGTTGGGGCGTCTTGTTGAAGTTGTACAAAACATTGGTAAGGCCACACTTGGAATACCGTGTACAGTTCTGGTCACCCTATTATAGAAAGGATATTATTAAACTAGAAAGAGTGTAGAAAAGATTTACTAGGATGCTACCAGGACTTGATGTTTTCAGTTCAAAGGAGAGGCTTATAGACTGGGACTTTTTCCTCTGTAGCGTAGAAGGCTGAGGAATGATCTTACAGAGGTCTATAAAATAAGGAGGGGCAGAGATAAGATAGATAGTCAATATCTTTTCCCAAAGGTAGGGGAGTCTAAAACTAGATGGCATAGGTTTAAGGTGAGAGGGGAGAGATACAAAAGGGTCCAGAGGGGCAATTTTTTCACTCAGAGGTAGTAGTAGAGGCAGTTACAATTTTGCCTTTTAAAAAGCGTTTAGACAGTTACATGATTAAAATGGGTATAGAGGGATATGGGCCAAGCACAGGCAATTGGGACTCGCTTCATTGTTAAAAAAAAAGGGCAGCATGGACAAGTTGGGCTGAAGGGCCTGTTTCCATGCTGTAAACCTCTATGACTCTATGATTGGATCCTATTGTTTTCTAAAAAAATTAATTTTTAGGATGTAAGCATCTCCAGCAAGACTGGCACCCTTGATTTGCCCCTTGAGAATGTGGTGGTGAGATAAGTTCTTGACCTGCTGCTGTCTGTGTTGCTGAACGTGTTCCTGGGTTGTGGCTTGGTCGGGAGTTCCAGGATAATGAACCAGGACAGTGAGGAAGGAATGGCCAATATATATTTCCGTGGTTTGCAAGTGAGCTTGGAGTTACTGCTGTTAGTCCTGCCAACTCTCTGGGGAATGGGAAAATCCACAGCGTGAAAAGTGGTGGGAATATTATAAACAACACTCAGCTCTGGGATTGGGTAGATGGCAAAGAGAAGGTCAGGATAACCTGTCAGTCAGTTTAGTCTCGCCTAGTAGATTTTGTTGAGTTCTCAATA
Organism: Mustelus asterias; assembly: GCF_964213995.1. Taxonomy (NCBI): domain Eukaryota; kingdom Metazoa; phylum Chordata; class Chondrichthyes; order Carcharhiniformes; family Triakidae; genus Mustelus; species Mustelus asterias. The sequence continues at coordinate 84,252,760 of NC_135817.1, forward strand.
AAACACATTCTTTTACCAGTCTGATGATACAGGAACCAAACGAGAGATCTGAGAAACAAAGAAAGTTATTTCTGAATTCATTGCTGAAGGAGCTGACTGAAAATTGGCCTGTTATCCTATTGGCACATAAGGACAGTAGTATCAAAACCCGAAAATGCTGGAAAATCTCAGCAGGTCTGACAGCATCTGTGGGGAGAGAATAGAGCCAGTGTTTCGAGTCTGGATGACCCTTCGTCAGAGCTCTGGAAAAATTCAAAGTTTAAGTATATTTATTCGTTTCAAAGTAGGCTTACATTAACACTGCAATGATGTTATTGTGAAAATCCTTTAGTCGCCAAACTCCGGCGCATGTTTGGGTACACTGAGGTAGAATTTACCATGGCCAATGCACCTAACCAGCACATCTTTCAGACTGTGACTCTTTATACACCTATGACTATATGGCCAAATTCCCCTCCAACTTGATTTTCAAGTTTGTTGACGATACCACCGTAGTGGGTTGGGTCTCAACCAATGATGAGACAGAGTGCAGGAATGAGATAGAGAATCTGGTGAACTGGTACGACAACAATAATCTCTCCCTCAATGTCAACAAAACGAAAGAGATTATCATCGACTTCAGGAAGCATAGAGGAGAACATGCTCCTGTCTACATCAACAGGGACGAAGTAGAAATGGTTGAGAGTTTCAAGTTTTTAGGTGTCCAGATCGCCAACAACCTATCCTGGTCCCTCCCCATGCCAACACTATAGTTAAGAAAGCTCACCAACGCATCTACTTTCTCAGAAGACTAAGGAAATTTGGCATGTCTGCTACAACTCTCAACTGGGAATGACGAGCTTTCAGAGCTCTGTTCCTTCATCCACCTACCTAAGGAAGGAGCAGCGCTCCGAAAGCTCGTAGTTCCAAATAAACCTGTTGGACTTTAACCCGGTGTTGTGAGACTTCTTACTATCTCAGGATAGAGAATGGAAATAATGTGAGCTATGGTGTTTAGTGACCTTAAATGTTCGAGAGGAACTGATGACTTTGAACTCATGGTTGCAGGTTTCTCCACCACTCGTATTTCCTTCACCTCATCGCTGGTTCAGTTGCAGACAGATTGATGGAGACTGAATGTGAGAATTAACCAAAAGCTCCATAATGTTCTGTCATTTGATTACGAGGATGGTAGAAGAAGATGTGGAAAGATTTTTTGTCTTTTTGATCTAGCAATTCCAATCTACTTATGTACAATCAACCTCGTTAAGCTAAAAGACTTTGTCAGATGATTCATTCCAGAAGGAGGTCATTCAGCCCATTGGGTCAGTTGTTGCTCTGGTGTAGAAACCCAATTAGGTCCCTCCCGATAGATCTGTAGACTTTGCTTCCCTTCAAGTTATCCAATTCTCTTTTCGATGTTCCGATTAAATTTGCTTCCAACACCCTTTTAGGTGGTGAATTCCAGATCACAACTCACTGCATAAAAACGTATTTCTTCATGTTACCTCTGGTTCTTTTGCCAATCACCTTAAATCTGTGTTCTCTTGACACTGACCCGATGGGCTGAATGGCCTCCTTCTGTATTGAATTATTCTACAAGCTCTTTTAGCTTAACGAAGTTCTGCCATTGCAAATATGATGTTGAACATCCTCTACAAATCTCTCTTAACCTGCTCTGTTCTCCGTGTAACTGAAGTCCATTAACCTTGGCACCATTGTGGAGGATTTTTAAGGAGATTTTTCTCAGTACTCAGGAAAAATATATTCCAGTGAAAAAGAAGGGATGTAAGAAAAGGGATAACCAGCCATGTATAACTAAGGAGATAAAGGAGAGTATCAAATTAAAAACCAATGCATACAGAGTAGCCAAGATTAATGGGGAATTAGAGGATTGGGAAGGCTTTAAAAAGCAACAAAGAACTACGAAGAAAGCAATAAAGAAAGGAAAGATAGAGTATGAAAGTAAACTAGCACAAAATATAAAAGCTGATTGTAAGAGTTTTTACGAATATATAAAAAGGAAAAGATTGGCTAAAGTAAATGTTGGTCCCTTAGAAGATGAGAAGGGGGATTTAATAATGGGAAACAAGGAAATGGCCGAGGCCTTAAACAAGGTTTTTGTGTCGGTCTTCACAGTGGAGGACACAAATAGCATACCAAAAATAGACGGTCATGGGACTGTAGGGGGTGAGGACCTTAAAACGATCACTATTACTAAAGAGGCAGTGCTGGGTAGGCTAATGGGACTAAAGGTAGACAAGTCCCCTGGTCCGGATGGAATGCATCCCAGGGTACTAAAAGAAACGGCAGAGGCAATAGCAAATGCATTAGTTGTAATCTATCAAAATTCATTGGACTCTGGGGAGGTGCCCAGCTGATTGGAAAACAGCTAATGTAACGCCGCTGTTTAAAAAAGGAGGTAGACAAAAGGCAGGTAACTACAGGCCGGTTAGCTTAACATCCATAGTTGGGAAAATGCTGGAATCCATAATAAAGGAAGAAATAGCAGGACACCTGGGTAAGAATAGTTCAATCAAGCAGACGCAGCATGGATTCAGGAAGGGAAAGTCATGTTTGACTAATTTACTGGAGTTTTTTGAGGAGGTGACGAGTGCGGTTGACAGCGGGGAACTGGTGGATGTATTGTATTTGGATTTCCAGAAGGCTTTCGATAAGGTGCCTCACAAAAGGTTACTGCAAAAGATAAAGGTGCACGGAGTTGGGGGTAAAGTGTTAGTGTGGATTGAAGATTGGCTATCTAACAGAAAACAGAGAGTAGGTATAAATGGGTGCTTTTCTGGTTGGCAATCCGTGACTAGTGGCGTGCCGCAGGGATCGATGCTGGGGCCTCAACTATTTACCATATACATAGAAGATCTGGAAGAGGGGACCGAGTGTAGGGTAACAAAGTTTGCGGATGACACTAAGATGGGTGGGAAAGCAAATTGCGTGGAAGACACAGAGAGTCTGCAGAGAGATTTGGATAGGTTAAGTGAGTGGGCGAGGATCTGGCAGATGGAGTATAACGTTGGTAAGTGTGAGCTTATCCACTTTGGAAGGAATAATAGGAAAAGGGACTATTATTTAAACGGTGAAAAATTACAACATGCTACTGTGCAGAGGGACCTGGGGGTCCTTGTGCATGAATCACAAAAACACAGTTTGCAGGTGCAGCAGGTGGTCAAGAAGGCAAATGAAATGTTGGCCTTTATCGCGGGAGGGATGGAGTATAGAAGCAGGGAGGTCATGCTGCAACTGTACAGGATACTGGTGAGGCCGCACCTAGAGTACTGTGTACAGTTTTGGTCCCCTTATTTAAGAAAGGGTGTATTGGCTTTGGAAGGGGTGCAGAGAAGGTTCAGCAGGTTGATTCCGCAGTTGAGGGGATTGGCTTATGAGGAGAGATTGAGCAGACTGGGCCTGTACTCCTTGGAGTTTAGAAGGTTGAGGGGAGATCTTATAGAGACATATAAGATAATGAAGGGGCTAGACAGGGTAGAAGCAGCGAGGTTATTTCCACTTGCAATGGAAACAAGAACTAGGGGGCATAGCCTCAAAATACGGAGGAGTCAATTTAGAACAGAGTTGAGGAGGAAGTTCTTCTCCCAGAGGGTAGTGAATCTTTGGAATTCTCTGCCCAATGAAGCGGTAGAGGCTACCTCATTAAATGTGTTTAAGTCACAGATAGATAGGTTTTTAGCCAATAAGGGATTTCAGGGTTCTGGGGAGCAGGCGGGTAAGTGGAACTGAACCCACTATCAGATCAGCCATGATCTTATTGAATGGCGGAGCAGGCTTGAGGGGCCAGATGGCCTACTCTTGCTTCTATTTCTGATGTTCTTATGTATGTCCCTCCTGCACTCCCTATTTTCAGATACAGAATGCGGAGGTTATTGCCGACTGGGTTAAAAGACTTGAATACTGTGGCATGCGACAGGGATGGGAAAACAGATTGCACGGTGATCCATCTGAGCTTTTAATAGCTCTGAATCCAGATTAGTCAAAAGTTTCATCCAGCGTTAATCTCCGCAGCAGTGGCTGAGCCTCTCACTCAGTCTCGCCTGTCAGCAGCGGTGTGGAGACAGTCGGGTCTCTCCCAGATTATCCAACACTGCCCCCACCTCCTGCACCCCCACCGCACCCTACTGCACCTCGTCCTCATCTCACCCGGGAAGGATGAACCTCTTTTGTTTCTCGCTGGTAAGTTCCGTCTCCTGTAAGTTCTCCGTGGGAGGGTTACAAACAGGTTGTGGCTTCCACAAGGTGGAGGCTCAGAGTCGGCATGGCAGATAGTTGATTGTAAAGTGGGTACGTGCTCATTGGGAATGCGTTCCACCTTTGATTTAATTCCCTTCATGAACAGGAAGGAAGAGGGATCGCTGATGAAAGCTTCTTGCTCATCAGAAGAAAATGTAAATAAATAAAAATTAATCTTCGAGGTTACTGGAGATGGAAGAGTATCGCTGCTCCTGTAATTTTTGGAGTGATCACAGGCAGTGCCTTTTACGGTCGTTGATATGAATGCACCAATATTAGAGAGGTGATCTCAAGTTAATTTCTCGTAGCCAGGCATGTTTTAGTGTTTGTGTGTTATTGACCCTAATTGTGGGGATAACGTTTGGACCAATTGAACAATTTTTTCGACAGGGGTCAAGGATTTCAATGTTGAAGGTAGAAAATAAAAATGAGGGTAGCTGCCCCAGGCCTCTGGGTCTTGTGACAATACCACTACACCACTGTGAGAGGAGGTGGTGTAGTCACTGGACTAGTAATCCAGAGACCCAGAGCAATGCCCTGGCAACCCAGGTTCGAATCCCACCATGGTAGAAAGTGAAATTTGAATTCAATACAAATATGGAATTAGAAGTCTAATGATAACCATGAAACCATTGTTGTAAAAAGCCCATCGTGTTCAATAGTTTAGTTTACTTATTAGTGTCACAAATAGGCTTACATTAACACTGCAATGAAGTTACCATGAAAATCCCCTGGTCGCCACACTCTGGTGCCTGTTCGGGTACACTGAGGGAGAATTTAGCATGGCCAATACACCCTAACCAGCACATCTTTCAGATTGTGGGAGGAAACCGGAGCACCCGGAGGAAACCCACGCAGACACGGGGAGAACGTGCAGACTCCACACAGACAGTGACCCGATGCCGGGAATCGAGCCCGGGTCCCTGGCTCTGTGAGAAAGCAGTGCTAATCACTGTGTCACTGTGCTGCCCTAACTGTCCTTTAGGAAAGGAAATCTGCTGTCCTTACCTGGTGTGACCTACATGTGACAGCAATGTGGTTGATTCTTAAAAATGCCCTCTGAAATGGCCGAGCGAGAAACTCAGCTCACCGGCAGTTAGGGATGGGCAATAAATGCTGGCCCAGCCAGCGATACCCAACGAATAAAATAATGGAAAATCAGGAACAATTTGGTTCCCCGTCAATCCATGACTGATATTTTCCTCATTTTGCGTCTGGGTGGTTGTAATTGGGTGTATTTACAGACTAATCGATGGAGATTGAGTGCGATGATTAGTCAATAACTACATTAATGTTGTATCATGTGATTAGCAGGATGCTAGAAGCTGCTCTAGATGGACCTTAGCTTTTTTTCACCTAGTTATTCCCACATTATTTGATCGTTTTGTTTCTATATTCTGTCCTGGGACGTGAGTCACTGGCTAGGCCAGCATTTAGTGTCCATCCACATTCGCCCTTCAGCTAAGTGGTTGCTGAGCCATTTAAGAGTAAACCACATTGCTGTGGCTCTGGAGTCACATGTAGGTCAGACCAGGTCAGGATGGCAGATTTCCTTCCCTGAAGGACATTAGTGAGCCAGATGGGTTTCCAGGACAATCGATGCTAGTTTCATGGTCACCATTACTGAGAGCGGCACGGTAGCGCAGTGGTTAGCACTGCTGCTTCACAGCTCCAGGGTCCCGGGTTCGATTCCTGGCTCGGGTCACTGTCTGTGTGGAGTTTGCACATTCTCCTCGTGTCTGAGTGGGTTTCCTCCGGGTGCTCCGGTTTCCTCCCACAGTCCAAAGATGTGCGGGTTAGGTTGATTGGCCAGGTTAAAAATTGCCCCTTAGAATCCTAAAATGTGTAGGTTAGAGGGATTAGCGGGTAAATATGTGGGGGTAGGGCCTGGGTGGGATTGTGGTCGGTGCAGACTCGATGGGCCGAATGGCCTCCTTCTGCACTGTAGGATTTCTATGATTCTATGAGAGCAGCTTTCAATTCCAGATTTTAAGAATTGAATTTAAATTCCACCAGCTGCCGTGGTGGGATTTGAACCCGTGTCCCCTGAGCATCAGCCTGGGCCTCTGGATTACTAGTCCAGTGACATCACCATTCTTACTCTGTCTCCACCATCTGTGCCCATCTTTCCCGCAACTTTGGGGTTTTTTTTATTCATTTGTGGGACATGGGCGTCGCTGGCTGACCAGCATTTATTGCCCATCCCTAGTTGCCCTTGGAGGGCAGTTGAGAGTCAACCACATTGCTGTGGCTCTGGAGTCACATGTCGGCCAGACCAGGTAAGGGTGGCAGATTTCCTTCCCTAAAGGACCAGATGGGTTTTTCTGACAATCGACAATGGTTCCATGGTCATCATAGATTCCTAATTACAGATATTTTTTATTGAATTCAAATTCCACCATCTGCCATGGTGGGATTCAAACCCGGGTCCCCAGAACATTAACTGAGTTTCTGAATTAATAGTCCAGCGATAATACCATTGGCCCATCCCCTCCCTAATTCTGACTCTCCACTCAGGTTTCTCTTCTACCTTCTCTCCCCTTGGCAACGTAATCCACAGACATCAACAACAACTTCGTATAATGTGTTTAACATTTTAAAATGTCTCAAGGTGCTTCACTTCAAACAATATTTGACTGAACTACATCAGACAATAACAGGACAGGTATTCAAAAGCTTGGGCAAAGAGGTCGTTTTGAAAGGAGGGGAGACAGGTAGAAAGTTGGAAGGTTTTGAGAGGAAATTCCAAAGCTTAGGGCTCAGTTGGAGATCGGGAAGCATAAGACCAGGGAAGAATTTGAAAAAGATGGAAGTCAATTTAAGAATGGAGGCTGGGGCCATGTTTCAAATGCTGGTGATAACCAGCTCTGACTCCTTCACTGTCTCTGTGTTGTCAGACTTCATAGAATCATATAAACCCTACAGTGCAGAAGGAGGCCATTCAGCCTATCGAGTCTGCACTGATCACAATCTCACCCAGGTCCTCTTCCCGTAACCCCACACATTTAACCTGCTAATCCCTTGACATTAGAGTCAATTTAGCATGACCAATCAACCTAACCTGCACATCTTTGGAGTGTGGGACGAAACTGGGGCACCCGAGAAAACCCATGCAGACACGGGGAGAACGTGCAAACTCCACACAGACAGTCACCCAAGGCCAGAATTGAACCTGGGTCCCTGGCGCTGTGAGACGGCAGTGCTAACAGCTGTGCCAGTTCTTGTCTGATGTGGATGAGATACAGCTTCCTCCTGTCAAAACAGAAGTTTTTTGCCACTGCCTTTGGTCCCCACCACCAACTCCCTTACCCCCAGTTTCATCCCTCTCCCTGACCTCACACACTGACCCAGATTGCTTGCAATCTCATCACCCTATTTATCATCCAGCTGGACTTGTACTCCCTCGATCACACAGAACACGTACTCACAACTCCCAACAATGTGCGGCACGGTGGCACAGTGGTTAGCACTGCTGCCTCACAGCTCCAGAGACACAGGTTCGATTCCTGGCTTGGGTCACTGTCTGTGTGGAGTTTACACGTTCACCCCGCGTCTGCGCGGGTTTCCACCGATTGCTCTTGTTTCCTCCCACAGTCCAAAAATGTGCGGGTTGGCTGGATTGTTCATGTTAAATTGCCCCTTAGTGTCAGGGAGATTAATAGGGTAAATACATGGGGTTACAGGATAGGGGCTGGGTGGGATTGTTGTCAGTGCAGGCTTGATGGGTCGAATGTCCTCTTTCTGCATGGTAAGGATTCTATGATTCTATTGCATGACTCTATGAATGTCAACCCTCACCCCTGCCTCCATCAGCCTATTGATGAAATCCTCAATACTGCCTTTGTTATTTCCACAACTAACTCCTCCAACATTCTCCACACCAGCCCCCCATCCTCCAACTTCAGACACTCTGATGCAAAAACAGGTCATGCTCGAAAAACTCAGCAGGTCTGGCAACATTTGTGGAAAGAAAAACAGAGGGTCACGTTTCAAGTCCACCCAGACTCTTCTTTGGAATTGGAGAGAGGTAGAGACGTCTTGGGTTGAATAATGGTGGAAGGGGCAGGTGGAGCAGAATAGAAAGTCAGGGAAAGATTGGCGGGCCCAAGAGGTTAAATGACAAAGATGTCATGGAACACACAACAAAGGGAGTGGTAATGATGGTGTTAAAAACTGAAGCTTTGGTCCAGAGTAGGTATTAATAGCAGCATAAAGGTCAGCACTTTATGAAAGCAAAATAGCAGAATATGTTAACAGCAGAAAATGGCTCAGTGTTGTCTGAAAGCATAAACATGCGAACAAGATACAGACTGGTACTTGGTGGAAGGGGCAAGGGATGTGGGGAAAATGTCAAAATAGAGGACAGAGTTCATGGTCCGAAGTTATGGAACTCAATGTTGAGTCCAGAAGGCTGTAAAGTACCTATTCAGAAGATGAGATGCACTTCCACCAGCTTGCACTGGGGTTATGAACATGAGAGCAAGAAATTTAATTTTTATTCAGATTGTCTAACTCTTCCAAAACTTTGCTTATATTATAAGCCGATTGATGAGTTTGTCTACTTCGTTTTATAGTCTCCACTCAAAGGATATTGTCCAAAAGTAAGCTTAAGGTACGCCAGGTCAAGTCAACCATGGGGAATGCTCATCCTGTGACATGTGGGAAGTCATGGACATTTCACTTAGCACCGATGAACACATGTGCAGGGTGTGTCACAAGTTGCAGAAAATTGAACTCCAGATTTTGGCACTTGTGTGACGGCTGGAATCACTGCGGTGCATCCACAACACTGAGAATGATGTGGATATCATGTTTAGCGAGATGGTCTCCCTGAACTAGGGGTCACAGTTTGAGGATAAGAGGTAAATCTTTAGGACTGAGGTGAGGAGAAATTTCTTCACCCAGAGGGTGGTGAATGTGTGGAATTCACGACCACAGAATGTAGTTGAGGCCATTGGGGAGGAGTGTGCAGGCAGGGACGGAATGGGTGACCACAAGAAAGTCCGGAGAGAACAGGCAGGTAGTGCAGGAATCCTATCAGTCTATCTTGCTCACAAACCGGATTTCCATTCTGGTTGCTGGTGAAGGCAATGGTTCCTCAGGGGAGTGCAACAAGGGTCAGGTTTGGGGCACCAAGTGTGGCTCAGCTTCACAGGCACAAAGGAAGAAGAGTGGAAGAGGAATAGTGGGCGGCACGGTGGCACAGTGGTTAGCACTGCTGCCTCACAGCGCCAGGGACCTGGGTTCGATTCCCGGCTTGGGTCACTGTCTGTACGGAGTCTGCACGTTCTCTCCGTGTCTGCATGGGTTTCGTCCGGGTGCTCCAGTTTCCTCCCACAGTCCAAAGACATGCTGGTTAGGTGCATTGGCCATGTTAAATTCCCCCTCAGTGTACCCGAACAGGCGCCGGAGTGTGGCGATGAGGGGATTTTCACAGTAACTTCATTACTATGTGAATGTAAGCCTACTTGTGACTAATAAATAAGCTTTAGTGGTCAGGGATTCAGTAGTTAGGCAAAGAGACAGGTGTTTCTGTGGCTGTGTATGTAACTCCAGGATAGTAGGTTGACTCCCTGGTGCCAGGGTCAAGGATATCACAGAGCAGATATTCCGAAGGGTGTGGGATGAACAGTCAGATATTGCAGTCTACATTTTGTGACAACAACATAGGTAGAAAGCGGGATGTGGTCCTGAAAGGAGATTTTAGGGAGACATGAAAAGCCTGGCGTCAGAGGTAGTAACCTCCAGATTGCTAGCAGTGCCACATACTAATGAGTATAGAAATAGAAGGTAAGAGCTGATAAATGTATGGCTGGAGAGATGCTATTGGAGAGAAGGATTCAGATTCCTGGGGTATTGCAACTAGTTTCAGGTAAAATGGAACCTGTACAAGATGGATGGTTTGAGTATAGGGATAGGGATGTTTTGCTGCAATTGTATAGGGTATTAGTGAGGCCACACCTGGGGTATTGTGTGCAGTTTCCTCAGATCCTTATCTGAGGAAGGATGTCTGTGCTACAGAGGGAGTGCAGAGAAGGTTTACCAGGCTGATTCCTGGGATGGCACGTCTGTCATATGAGGAGAGACTAAGTCGGTTAGGATTTTATTCACTGGAGTTTAGAAGAGTGAGAGGGGATCTCACAGAAACTTATAAAATTCTAACAGGGTCAGAAAGAATGTTCCCAGTGGTGGGGGAGGAACATAGAAACATAGAAGATGGGAGCAGGAGGAGACCAGTTGGCCCGTCAAAGCTGAACTAGGGGTCATATTTGCGGATAAGAGGTAAACCTTTAGAACTGAGGTGAGGAGAAATTTCTTCATCCAGAGGGTGGTGAACCACAGAAAGTAGTTGAGGCCAAAACATTGTCTGATTTCAAGAAGAAATTAGATACAGCTCTTGGGGCTAAAGGGGTATGGGGGGGGGGGGGGGCGGGGGGGGAATCAGGATATTGAATTTGATGATCAGCCATGATCATAATGAATGGCGGAGCAGGCTCGAAGGGCCAAATGGCCTCCTCCTGCTTCTAGTTTCTATGTTTCTATATTTGCACCCCAGTGGGGCTGGGATAATTATCTCTGTTGGGAGTTGTGTCAGGGCTGTTGGGGAGGGTTTAAACTAGGTTGGCAGGGGGATAGGAACCTGAGCGGGGACAAATGGAGCAAAATCAGAAATAGTAATAGAAGGCAGAAAATCAGAGAGAGAGTCCGGCAGACAGAGGAAACAAAAGACAGATAATAAAAAGAGAGTTTGGCAGTGCACAAGGGCGTATACTTCGATGCAAGGAGCACAGCAAATAAAGCAGACGTGAGCTGAGGGCACAGATAGAAATGTGGCAGTGTGATATCAGCATGATTACAGCAACAGAGGGACAGGAATGGCAGCTCAACATTCCTGGTTACAGGGTTTCAGATGAGTTCGAGAGGGGGGTAAAAAGGGAAGGAGTGTCAGTTTTGGTTCGAGAAGTGATTGCAGCTGTGAGGAGGATGGATATGTTGGAAGGATCATCAACTGAGACCATTGGTCACAAATGGAATATTGTCTTTGAGGAGGTGGTGGTGAGACATCTTCTTATCCACTCCAGTCCATGTCATGTAGGTACATCCACCGTGCTGTTAGGGAGGGAGTTCCAGCTTTTTGAACTCGTGACAGTAGAGGAACGGTGATATAGATCCAAAGCAGGAATGTGTGTAACCTGAAGGACCATGCAGGCGCTGTTGTTCCCAAGTGTCTACTGCCCTTGGTTTTCTTAATGCTGGAGGTGAGAGGCTTGGAAGCTGTTGTCAAAGGAGCCTCGGTGAGTTATTGCAGTGCACCCTGTAGATTGGACACACTGTAATCATGGCGTGTGGCTCGAGGAGCAAGTGAATGTTTAAGTTGATGACTGGGATGTCGGTCTGCTTTGTCCTGGAGGATGTTGAGATCTCAAGTGTTGGATCTGCACACATCCAAGCAAGGGACGAGAATCCCACCACACTCCTGACTTGTGCCTTGGAGATGGTGGGCAGGTTTTAGGGGAGTCAGGAGATGAGTTATTCATCACAGAATTCTCAGCTTCTGACCTGCTCTTAAAATCATAGAATCCTACAGTGCAGACAGAGGCCATTCGGCCCATCGAGTCTGCACTGACAACAATCCCACCCAGGCCCTATCTCCATCACCCCATGCATTTACCCTAGCTAGTCCCCCTGACACTAAGGGGCAATTCAGCATGGCCAATCCACCGAACCCGCACATCTTTGGACTGTGGGAGGAAACCAGAGCACCCACACAGACACGGGGAGAATGTGCAGGCTCCACACAGACAGTGACCCAAGCCGGGACTCATACCTGGGTCTTTGGCACTGTGAGGCAGCAGTGCTAACCACTGTGTCACCGTGCCATCCTTATTCTTGTACCCAAAGTAGTTATATGGCTAGTCCAGTTTAGCTTCTGGTCAATGGTTACCCAACAGGATGTTGGTAGTGGGGGATTTAACGATGATGATGCTTTTGAAAGTCAGGGGAAGTGGTTAGATTCTCCTTTGTGGAAGATGGCCCTCGTCCAAGGCTAGAATTCACACCTCCTACCCCACATGTCCTTGTTTTAACAAATGGTTTAATCCCCTTGTAAGCAGGAAGGTTCCATGGATAGTCTGTATGAACCTGCTAAAGGTCATCAAGACAAGAGAGGCCTTGCGGCTGAGGCTGATGTCATCAATCCATCTCTTCCGGACCCTGCTCCAGCTTGGAGGCTACCTCAAAAATCAGAATCCTTGGTAAGTGAAAAAAATGCATTGTGCCATCCTTAACCCTTGTGAATGACTCTGAGATTGAATTTGTACGATAGAGTTCCCTGAAATTGTGTGTATCAACATCAGTTTGATCTGAGTAATGGAATTAAAACTGCAAAGTTTCAGTGAAATCAGGCACAGAGGACATTGTCACATTCCTGTTCTCATTTTGCAAACACAGAATATTCACGGAGGCTGGGTGGGTGCCCAGTGGGTGCCTGGAACCCGCTGCCGGGGGAGGCAGTGGAAGCGGATACAATAGTGACTTTTAAGGGGCGTCTTGACAAATACATGAATAGGATGGGAATAGAGGGATATGGTCCCCAGAAGGGTAGGGGGTTTTAGTTCAGTCGGGCAGCATGGTCAGTGCAAGCTTGGAGGGCCGAAGGGCCTGTTCCTGTGCAGTAATTTTCTTTGTTCTTTGTTCTTTTATAATACCACTGGGCCATCACCTCCCCTGCAAAGTAGTTTCCTGTTTATTTTTTTCATTTGGCATCATGGGCAAGGTCAGCATTGGTTGTCCATTCCTAATTGGCCCTTGAGAAAATGAGGGTGAGCCGCCTTCTGGAACCGTTCTGATGCTGTGGTACACCTGGCGTAGGTACACGCAGGCAAATTGGCTTCTTCATTCCTGCCCACATCTTATATTTCCTCCATTGTCCGGCCTACTAGGGTCACGGTCCATGATCATTGGAAACCCATGGGGACTGTGCCTAGCGGCCTTTGGCTTTTGTGCATGAACAATTGGTGGAAATAAAATGAAAAGAGAAACGGGTTATAAACGCAGACGGGAAACCTGGCAAAGCCCCAACAGTTAATAATCCCCTGATAAACTGTTGGTTGAATAGAAAACATTAAAACATATTTATTATAATACCATTGTATTCCACATCGAATCATAGAAAATTTATAACACAGCAGGAGGCCCTTCTGCCCATCAGGTCTGAGTTACCCAGTCTAATTTCACTTTCCAGCCCTGAATCCTGTAGCCCTCTTGAAGACGGCACTTCATGACTATTTGATTATTTTTAAATGTGATGAGGTTTTCTGCCTCTGTCAAATTCTCCAGCAATGATTGCCAGAACTCCCCGCCCCCACCATTCCCTGAGTGAAAAAACCTTCTCCTCAATTCCCCTCTAATCATACTATTAATTATTTTCAACGTGCCCCAATGGGATTGTTTTCCTTTGCGCAGAGGAGGCTGGGGGGTGGGGGGGGGCACTCTGATTGAGGTGTACAAAATAATGAGGGATCTAGATGGGGTAGATAGGAAGCAACCTTTCCATTCATAGAGCGTTCAATAAACAGGGGGCATAGATTTAAGATAAGGGGCAGGAGATTTAGAGGGGATTCGAAGGAAGACTTTTTTACCCAGAGGGCGGTGGGAAACTGGAACTCACTGCCTGAAAGGGAGGTAGAGGCAGGGACCCTCACAGCATATAAGAAGCATTTAGATGACCACTTGAAACACCGTAGCATTCAAGACTATGGACCAAATTTCGAAAAATGTGATTAGAATAGATAGGTGCTTGATGGCTGGCATGGTGCCACAGTGGTTAGCACTGCTGCCTCACAGCATCAGGGACCTGGGTTCGATTCTTGCCTCAGGTCACTGTCTGCGTGGAGTTTGCACATTCTCCCCATGTCTGTGTGGGTTTCCTCCAGGTGCTCCGGCTTCCTCCCACTGTCCAAAGATGTGCGAGTTAGATTGATTGGCCATGCTAAATTGACCTAGTGTCAGGGGGATTAGCAGGGTAAATATGTAGCGAATAAGGCCTGGGTGGATTGTGGTCGAGGCAGACAGAATGGGCCAAATGGCCTTCTTCTGCACTGTAGGGAACTTATGATTCTATGGCAAATAGAAGGAGGGGAGGCAGTGGCCTAGTGGTATTATCACCAGACTAGTAATACAGAGAGCCAGGGTAAGGCTCTGGGGACCCGGGTTTGAATGCCACCACGGCAGATGGTGAAATTTGAATTCAATAGAAATCTGTAATTAAACGTCTAATGATGACCATGAAACCATTGTCGATTGTTGGAAAGACCCATCTGATTCACTAATGTCCTTTAGGGAAAGAAATCTGCCGTCTGGTTGACTCTTAAATACCCTCAGGGATGGGTAACAAATGTTGGCCCAGCCATCGACGCCCATGTCCCATGAATAAATAAATAAAAATTCTGTGGCACATACACGATGGGCTGAAGGGCCTCTTTATGTGCTGTACGACTCTATGACTCTGGTTATTGGCCTCTCTGCTAATGGAAGTAGGTCTCTGGGCCTTCAGAGTTTTTGTACCTGAATTAAAATCCCCTCTCAGTCCCCTCAGTCCCTGAGAAAACAACACCAAACGATGCGATTGTTCTTCAATCACAAGAACTCCACAGTAACCTCCCTGCTCTTCTATTCTATGCATCAACTCAGAAAGGAAAATTCTCCTGATGCCCTCTTAACCACATTCGTCCCGCTAGCTTCAGCGATGTGTGGAGATGCACTCCAAGCTTCTTTACGCGTTTTAGTATCAAACCATTTATTGTGTATTCCCTTGCCTTGTTTGTCCTCCCCACACTTTATCTCACACTTCTCTGGATGGAATTCCATTTGCTATTTTTTCTGCCCTCCTGACCAGCCCATTAATATCATCCTGCCGTCTATAGCTTTCTTCCTCATTTTCAACCACACAGCCAATGTTACTATCATCTGCAACCATGGCCCTGCATTAAGTCTACTTTTCATTCGTGTTTGCCTAAGGCATTTGGTGTGCATTCCAGTAAAACACTGATGTATTTTCATAGAATCATAGAATCCCTACCATACAGAAGGAGGCCATTCAGCCCATCGAGCCTTTTGTTCACGTTATCCTGTATTCTCACACAGATACAAAAGCAAGGGCAGGATTTTCCCTGTGGCTATCTGAACCCTGCTGTCAGGCTCAGATAGTCGAGAGCTTCAAGTTTCTAGGTTGTCCAGATCACCAGCAACCTGACCCGGTCCCTCCACGCTGACGTTATAGTTAAGAAAGTCCTCTAACATCTCTACTTTCTCAGGAGGCTAAGGAAATTTGGCATGTCAGTTATGATTCTCACCAATTTTTACAGATGCACCATAGAAAGCATCCATTCCGGTTGTATCACAGCTTGGTATGGCTCCTCCTCTGCCCAAGACCACAAGAAACTACAAAAGGTCATGAATGAAGCCCAGTCCATCACTCAAACCAGCCTCCCACCCATTGACTCTGTCTACACTTCCCGCGGACTTGGCAAAGCAGCCAACATAATTAAGGACCCACGTGCCCGGACATTCTCTCTTCCACCTTCTTACATTGGGAAGAAGATACAAAAGTCTGAGGTCATGCACCAACCGACTCAAGAACAGCTTCTTCCCTGTTGCCATCAGACTTTTGAATGGACCTACCTTGTATTAATTTGACCTTTCTCTACACCCTAGCTATGACTGTAACACTACATTCTGCACTCTCTCCTTCCCTTCTCTATGAACGGTGTGCTTTATCTGCATAGCGTGCAAGAAACAATACTTTTCACTGTATACTAATACATGTGACAATAATAAATCAAACCAAATCAAATCAGATGGGTGTCAGAAATCCACAGTGTGGCAAAGTCTTGTGGAGACGATGGGAATCTTGGCTACCGATGGGAGAATGAAGAGAGCCTGTGCCTCTTCTCAATTGTCTAATCCAAGTGTCAACCGGCTATTCAGTCATGAAGGCATTATAGCCGAGCCAGGCTCTGCCTTGCCCTAATCTGGTGCCCAGGCACTACATCCTGCAGCTTGTCCCTGGAAGGAAAAGAACAAAGAACAATACAGCAGAGGAACAGGCCCTTCGGCCCTCCAAGCCTGCGACGCTCATGTGCCCACTAGACCATTCTTTTGTATCCCTCTATTCCCAGTCTGTTCATGTGGTTATCTAGATAAGTCTTAAATGATCCCAGTGTGTCCGCCTCAGTCACCTTGCTTGGCAATGCATTCCAGGCCCCCAACACCCTCTGTGTAAAATACGTCCCCCTGACATCTGTGTTGAACCTTGCCCCCCTCACCTTGAACCCGTGACCCCTTGTGTTCGTCACCTCCGACCTGGGAAAAAGCTTCCCACTGTTCACCCTATCTATGCCCTTCATAATTTTATACACCTCTATTAGGTCGCCCCTCATCCTCCATCTTTCCAGGGAGAACAACCCCAGTTTACCCAATCTCTCCTCATAGCCAGGCAACATCCTGGTAAACCTTCTCTGTACTCTCTCTAAAGCCTCCATGTCCTTCTGGTAGTGTGGTGAACAGAACTGGACACAGTATTCCAAATGTGGCCTAACCATCGTTCTCTACAGCTGCAACATCATATGCCGACTTTTATATTCTATGCCCCGTCCAATAAAGGCAAGCATGCCATATGCCTTCTTGACCACCCTCTCCACCTGTGCTGCCACCTTTAAGGATCTGTGGACTTGTACACCCAGGTCCCTCTGTGTGTCTATACTCCTGATGGTTCTGCCATTTATTGTATAGCTCCTCCTTACATTAGATCTACCGAAATGCATCACTTCGCATTTATCTGGATTAAATTCCATCTGCCATTTCTCCGCCCAATGTTCCAGCCTATCTATATCCTGCTGTATTCTCTGACAATGTTCATCACTATCCGCAACTCCAGCAATCTTCGTGTCGTCCACAAACTTACTGATCACACCAGTTACATCTTCCTCCAAATCATTTATATATATCACAAACAGCAGAGGTCCCAGTACAGAGCCCTGCGGAACACCACTAGTCACAGACCTCCAACCTGAAAAAGACCCCTCCACTGCTACCCTCTGTCTTCTATGGCTAAGCCAGTTCTCCACCCATCTAGCTAGCTCGCCTTTTATCCCGTGAGATTTAACCTTTTTCACCAGCCTGCCATGAGGGACCTTGTCAAACGCTTTACTAAAATCCATGTAGACGACATCTACGGCCCTTCCCTCATCAATCGTTTTTGTCACCTCCTCAAAAAACTCAACCAAATTTGTGAGGCATGACCTCCCTCGTACAAAACCATGCTGTATATCGCTAATGAGATTATTCAGTTCTAAATGCGCATATATCCTATCTCTAAGAATCTTCTCCAACAACTTCCCCACCACGGACGTCAAGCTCACTGGCCTATAATTTCCCGGGTTATCCTTGCTACCTTTCTTAAATAACAGGACCACATTTGCTACCCTCCAATCCTCTGGGACCTCACCTGTGTCCAGTGAAGGGACAAAGATTTCTGTTAGAGGCCCAGCAATTGCATCTCTCGCCTCCCTGAGGAGTCTAGGATAGATGCCATCCGGCCCTGGGGATTTGTCTGTCTTAATGTTTCCTAAAAAACCTCACACTTCCTCCCTTGTAATTGAGATTTTTTCTAACGGGTCAACACATCTCTCTGAGACAATACCAGTCAACATGTCCCTCTCCTTTGAGAAAAGGATTTTGTTGCTTCACCCTTCCGTAACTCTGGAGTTCCGTTCCCGGGGCCTGTATCACCTTTCTGCCTGAGAGCAGCCAGTTCAGTGCGGGGCAAGGACTGATTCCTATCCTGGGCCCAGTGTCTCAGCAGCACCCCATGTGGTGCATCTAAGAACTGCGGCGTCAGATCACCTTTTTATTCTTTTCCTTTCGAAGTTGTTTATTCTTTCTTTCCCATTTTCTCACAAGGCAACCTAAAAATAAATCTCACAAAGGTTGCCAAAAATAAAACGCAGCTGCAGAAAATCGCTGACGCTTCAAGTGTTGATTGCTATTTTTGACCAAAACCTCTTAAGTTAGGCCTGAATATTGCGACATTAGGAACTGTAGCAGGCCATTCAGCCCTCATGCATGTGCTGCCTTTTGATTATACCATTGTATCCCGACTCCATTTAGCTGCCTTGGCTCCATATCACCTCAATACCTTACCTAACATAACATTTATTGATAGGAACTTCAAACTTTCAGGTTTTCAAAAAAGGACTCACATAACAGACTACTTTGATTGTGGGCAATGTCTTGAGATGGATGGAAAGCTGGTTACCAGATAGGAAGTGAGGAGTTGGCAGAAATGGGTCTTTTTCTGATTGGCAGTCAGTGACTAGTGGGGTTCCGCAGGGATCTGTGCGAGGACCCCAATTGTTCACATTATATATAGAATCATAGAAACCCTACAGTGCAGAAGGAGGCCATTCGGCCCATCGAGTCTGCACCGACCACAATCCCACCCAGGCCCTACCCCCACATATTTACCCGCTAATCCCACTAACCTACGCATCTCAGGACTCTAAGGGGCAATTTTTAACCTGGCCAATCAACCTAACCCGCACATCTTTGGACTGTGGGAGGAAACCGGAGCACCCGGAGGAAACCCACGCAGACACGAGGAGAATGTGCAAACTCCACACAGACAGTGACCCGAGCCGGGAATCGAACCCGGGACCCTGGAGCTGTGAAGCAGCAGTGCTAACCACTGTGCTACCGTGCCGCCCCTCATATTAATGAGTTGGAAGAGGGAACTGAATGTATTATCTCCAATTTTGCAGATGATACAAAGTTGAGTGGGAGGGTGAGCTGTGAGGAGGATGCAGAGATGCTTCAGCATGATTTGGACAGGCTGAGTGTGTGGCCATCAACATGGCAGATGCAGTATATCATGTGGATGTGAGGTTATCCACTTCGATAGCAATATCAGGAAGACAGATTATTACTTGAATGGGTGTAAATTGAGAGAGGTGGATACACAACAAGATCTTGGAGTCATCGTGCATCAGTCGCTGAAAGTAAGCGTGCAGATACAATCTAATCTCAGTCATGAATGTTCCAGTTGTCTCAGTACCTTTTTTTCCCGGAGTGCGAGGAAAGAAAGTTCCAGGTTTCTACTATCATGTGTGTGGTTGTGCTCTGAAAAGGTCCAACATGATTTTCCTGCATTCCAACAGTGGCTGCACTTCAAACAGTACACCAAGCACTGTATAAATGCAAGGTTTATGTCACCTCATTCTTGGTGGTGTCAATTGCGGAAATCGTTTCTCTGTATCTACCCCGTCACATCCTTTCATATCTTTAAACAGCTCCATTAGAGGTCACCCCACAGTCTCCTGAACTGAATTATGGAATCAGTGCAGAAGGAGATCATTCGGCCCATCAAGTCTGCGCCAACTCTCTGAAAGAGCATCTTATACAGGCCCCCTCCTATCCTTGTAACCCCATGCATTTACCCTGCTAATCCCTCTAACCTTTACATCTTTGGATGCTAAAGGGCAAATTCAGCATGGCTAATCCACCTAACCCAGCACATCTTTGAAGTGTGGGAGGAAACCGGAGCACCCGGAAAAAACCCACACAGACATGGGGAGAACGTGCAGTCTCCTCACAGATAGTGAACTGAGGCCAGGAACTGAATCCAGGTCCCTGGCGCTGTGAGGCGGCAGTGCTAACTACTGTGCCACCCTGTATAACTTGTCCTCCTAATTTAACCCTTTAAGCCCCAGGATTATTCTGCCGAGTCTGGCTATAACTAGCGTCATTACTCTACGGTGTTAAATTCCCTTTTACCTCATTGGATGACAGGATTGTCACTGCCTTTCTGGAATTGGGGTGAACAACTCTTTGATGTAGAACAAAATCTGATTGACAACACTAGTTCAATGGATAGCATTAACCACTGAGTCAGAAAGTTGTGAGGTCAATCCCCCATTCAGAGCGACCCCTCACAGTGTCGCACCATCAGAACCACATGGAAGATCCTGAAGACACTCGATGAGATGCTAAAGAAAGGCCCCGTCTGCTCTCACAAGTGGATGTAAAAGATCCTTTGAAGAAACGTTCTCCCTCATTTATCCCTTATTTATCACTTGTCATTTCAACAATGTTGATTGTGGGATCTTGCTGTGTATAAATTTGCTGCTGCGTTTCTGACATTGCAATGGTGACTACGTTTCAGAAGGCAGCTCATTGGCTGCTAAGTGTCTCGGGGCTGCCTGACATTATTAAAGGTGCTATAAAAATGTAAGTCTGTCTTTCTCTTGTAGTTACACTGGGAGTGCAGCAGGACCGGACCTTGTTGTAACTTCACTTGGAAGCACACCCAGCATATCCACAACTTACTTGTCAGAGAAAAAATTCTGGTGTACAAAAAAATGGGCAGAATTTTCCTGTCCCTCCCACTACGGGAATCGTAGCGGGCGGGAGACGGATCATGCTAAGGTCCGGTGACTTTGGCCTGGATTTTCCGATGTTGGGGCGAGCGCGGCCGGAAAATCCCACCCAATCGCCGGACTTTTACCACCTCGCCTGCTCTAGGCTGGTAAGATCCCGCCCAAGGCCAACGGAGAATGCTGTTTTGCGAGCCTCGCCCGCCCAGATTCTGGGGCGGGCATGCCGATAAAATCCCACCCGATGTGTTGGTTGTCAAGGAAGAGGCAGATAGATTTTTAATGAGTTAGGGTTTGTAGGGCTGTGGTGAACGGGCAGGAAAGTGGAGTTGGGACAGGGGTGAGATCAGCCATGTTCGTATTAAATGGCGGAGCAGACTCGAGGGGCTAAAATGCTTACTCCTGCTCTTATTTCTTGTGATTCTTATGATAAATAAAGTGTTCAAATTAATTAAGATCTGATTGAGACTCGGACTCCAATTCAACAACCCTCCGTAAGACTTATTGGTTTAATATGGTTAAGTCTGTGACAGCCTTTCACCAGTCACTAACTCCTATATCTTGTGGTTTTCCAGAAGTTTGAAATAATCAGAGTATTTTACACAGACACGCAAGTATTCCTCAGGTCTCGCCAAGTGCCGCAGAGTGATACATTGTCCTTCGGTACACAGACTCGCGCAGTAGTGATTGATGTGGCGCCCTGGATACTTATGTATACATGCACTTAACAAAATAGTCCCTACATCTTTTCAAATCACGTAACCATATAACACTTCCATCTATTTTTAGGAGTTCTCTGAAGCAAGCAAGCTGGAGACAAGAATGCGGAAAAGGGCAAAGTAAGTTAAATTTATTGCTTTTCGCAACAAATTGTTTGTTAGCTGAAAACTTTTCCAACTTTTGAAGAAGAGGTTTCCAGCTGAGAACATCCAACTGAGATCTCCAATAGCGCCATCCGTAAGCTTCGAAGAGGTCCACATCCTGTTGAGTCCAGGGGTGGCATTTTCTACACCCCCTCCGTAGCGTGTTTTGTGGTGGCTAAGGTGGCCTCACCATTGGCCCAAGTGGGATCTTTCTTTCCCATCTCTGTCAACAGACTTTCCTGTTGTTTATACCTTCCATTGCCAGGAAATCTGTGATGGGGGTGGGGGTTGGGGGGTGGGGGGGGGGGGGGGGGGGTGCGGTGGGGCAGGTTCACCGTCAGCAGGACTGGAAGACCCCAGCGGTGGGAAGGGCAGGAAAATCCCACTCGAGAGAATTGGGAAACTCAGGATTTGACAAATCAATCCAGGAATCAGAGATTACGGTTACGAGGATAGACTGGGGGATGCGGTGTTCTCCTTAAAACTCAAAAGGCTAAGAGGAGATAAAGTTTATTTGTGAAGTTTATTTATTAATGTCACAAGTAGGCTTACATTAACACTGCAATGAAGTTACTGTGAAAATCCCCTAGTCGCCACACTCTGGCACCTGTTCGGGTACAGAGGGAGAATTTAGCATGGCCAATGCACCTAACCAGCACGTCGTTTGGACTGTGGGAGGAAACCGGAGCACCCGGAGGAAACCCATGCAGACACGGGAAGCATGTGCAGACTCTACATGGACAGTGACCCAAGCCAGGGATCAAACCCGGGTCCCTGGCGCCGTGAGGCAGCAGTGCCAACCACTGTGCCAGTCCATTAATAGAGGCATTTAAAATCATGAAGCGATGAATTGCAGTAAATAAAGGGAAACAGGCTCCAACGGCTGAAGGGTCAATAGCCAGGATGTACGATTAGCAAAGGAACCAGAAACAACATGTGGTGAACCATCGTTGGTTCACCACTGGGGGTTGTTATTATGTTACTGTTGGGCTAGGGTGTTGTTACTGTGGGGGTTGTACAATGTTGTTGGGTTAGGGTGTTTACCGGTTATAAGTGTTATCATGGCACATTCCAGTGGGGTCCCGCCTCCGGTGGCGAGGTATAAGACCCCCTGCTCCGGCAGGACCCCTTCAGTCTGAACTGGTGTATTCATGTTAGTAGTTCCATTGTTACACAATAAAAGCCTTCAATATCGAAGCCTTGGTTCCACGTGCTTAATTGTCGCGCATCACAACATTGGGGGAAAACATCTGAAGCAGTGAGTGGCTAGGATTTGGAATGTACCGGATGCAGGGGTGATGGATACAGACTGGATACTAGTTTGAAAAGGAGAATTGTAGAAATACTCAAAGAAAGAAAAATTGCGGGATATGCAAAAAGAGCAATAGAGTGGCACTAACTGGATTGCTCTTTAAATGAGCTGCTATCAACTTGATGGGCCGAATGGCCTCCTACAGTGCTATACAATTCTATGATTCCATAGAAGCTTTTCCTATCTTTTAATCCTTTTGCATTTTTTTTTAACTTTTTAGGTTTTTTTCAATTAGAACATTACTCTGTATTTATGTAGTGGCCTTAATGCAAAAATCACCCAATGTTTTTTCTCAGAGCCTTGGGAGCTTTACTTAACTTAAAGAAGCTATATCGGTAGAAATTGCTGTTGGAAGGAAATAAATAAAATTGCTTTGAGCATCGAAGGAAATTGTAGAGTTGTGGCCCAAGTCAAAGGAAGCAGAGAGGGGATGGCTTACGGAAAGTCTTAGAGGAGGACTCAGATGTGGCGATGCGGAGAGCATTGGGGAGGGAAATCCAGAATATAGGGGCCTTGTTGGCTGCCAATAGTGAGAGAAATGAACCACGGGGAGAGGGGCTGGGGGCCAATGCATAGAACGGTAGAGGCAGAGAAATGGATAACTCTGGAGAGGATGGGGTGTACTTAGAGTCATAGAGGCTTACAGCATAGAAACAGGCCTTTTGGCCCAACTTTCCATGCCGTCCAGTTTTTAACCACTAAGCTAGTCCCAATTGCCCGCGTTTGGCCCATATCCCTCTATACACATCTTACCCATGTAACTGTCTAAATGCTTTTTAAAAGACGAAATTGTACCTGCCTCTACTACTACCTCTGGCAGTTTGTTCCAGACACTCACCACCCTGTGTGTGGAAAAAATTGCCCCTCTGGACACTTTTGTATCTCTCCCCTCTCATCTTAAACCTATGCCCTCTAGATTTAGACTCCCCTATCTTTGGGAAAAGATGTTGACTATCTAGCTGATCTGTGCCCCTCGTTATTTTATAGACCTCTATAAGATCACCCCTCAGCCTTCTACGCTCCAGAGAAAAAAGTCCCAGTCTATCCAGCCTCTCCTGAGAACTCAAACCATCAAGTCCCAGTAGCATTCCAGTAAATCTTTTCTGCACTCTTTCTAGTTTAATAATATAACGGACTAGAGAAGGTTACAGAGGGAAGGAGGGATTAATCTTGAGGAGTTACCAGACTGGGAGCTAATGTAGATGAGCTAGCGAGCAGTCACAATATGGGCAGCAGAGCTTTGAATGATTTGCAAGTTATGGAGGTTGAGAGACCAGTCAGGAGAACACTCGAGTAATTAACTCTGGAAGTTGAAAAGTCACAGGTGAGCATTTCAGTCAATGCTGAGCTGAAGTAGGGATGTAGCCGAGTCGATCTTAATCCGAACGATAACATGGGCTTGGATGGATCACATGAATAATGATGATAATAAAGTTGAGTGATCAGCTAAGACTTTCATGATGCTGGAGATACAACACAATGAGGGGTGCTGGAAAAATAACCAATTGATTAGGCCTCCATGGACTGACCTGGACGCGGTGATGACGCATTTGTTCGGTTAGCCCATGGTTAGGGCCTATGTGGTCTTCCAGAGGGTTAAAAGTTTCACTGTCAGTGAAATAGCGGGCGGAACTCTCCGGCTGCGCTGGCCTAAAAGCCGGAAATTCCTGCCCGACCGTCAATGGAGTTCCACATTCTCCGCAACCCGCCCACTAAAATTCCAGTGGCGGGCAGGATGGGAGAATTCCGGCCAACAACTCCAAGAAGACCAATCATCACCATCAATCATTTCCATGGATGGCAAGGGACAGGAAGTGAGTGCGGTCTTGCCCACACTCTGAGACGTTCATGTGTCTTTGGTCTTGTGGATCAGGAAGTGGGAGCTGCCCATGACCGTAATAGTGGGGAGAGTGCTTGGGTTTCCCAACTCCACCACTGGTCAGGGTGAAACCTCCTGCCATTATGCAGGATGCGAAGGTTGCCCCTCGCATCTTATGTAAAGTATTGTCATTGGCATCATTGTTTAAGGCACGCCATGAGTCTTTACCAGATAACTTTGCCACAATCAGATCTGGAGATCAAGTGACTGTAAGTGACTGTAGATTGATTTTATGTACACAATTTGTTTTCCGTGTCTATCCACCACTCAATGCACTTTGCTGGAAAAAAATAAGACTGCTTAAATCAGAAAATGTTGCTGTAGTTATGTTTTCTGTAGCTTGGGGATATCTTCTTAAATCAACCCTGCAGACTACTTGCGGTAGTTCACAGTATAAATAGACTCTGTAGACTGTTTGCTCCAATGTGCTGTACAAATAGACTATGTAGACTGTTTGCTGAATAGATAAACTTTGTTTAGTGTAAAATAAGCTCTGCTCACTGTGAGTCCTGCTGTATATCACACTCCCAACCGATTAGCTGACACAATAGTGTCAATTAGACAGGGTTTAAGCAAGAAGACTCCCACACCGTTTTGTTTACATTATTCCTAAGACAACAAGCTTCATCCATCTTGTTTAATTGCTACATATTAATTTTCTGTTTTAATTCTCTTTCTTGAAAGAAATTCCTCTCAGAGGCCGGTATCTGATGGCGCATCCCTGGGTTTGTAGCAATGTCTTTGTTAAACATGTACTTGTGTTTGTCTAAGCGGTAACCCCTTTGTTCTGGAACCTCAGTGACTCTTTTGCTTAGCAAATGCTTTTTAAACCCTTTCGCCATCACACCTTGACTCCAGGGAGCTGTGAAAATGAGGATCTTATTAAGGTAAATAGCATAGACACGTGTAAAGTGACATCAGGTACATGTGAGAGGAAGGAAGGAATGGAAGGATATTTCGGATCGGGTAGGAGGAACATCCTGTGGAGGGTAATAATCTCGCCAGGGCCAGTCTTCTGGTATCACACCCCTTTATTTAACATATAGAAAAGGCGGGTCCACGGCTTACAGTAACACTAGTGTGAAGCTCTGGAACTATAACTCTGGTCGCCTCATTACAGGAAGGATGTGGAAAAGATTGAAAGGGTGCAGAGGCGATTTACAAGGATGTTGCCTGGATTGAGTAGCATGCCTTATGAGGATAGGCTGAGGGTGCTTGGTCTTTTCTCCTTGGAGAGACGTAGGATGAGAGGAGACCTAATAGAGGTATATAAGATGTTGAGAGGCATAGATCGGGTGGACTCTCAGAGGCTTTTTCCCAGGGTGGAAATGGCTGCTACGAGAGGACACAGGTTTAAGGTGCTGGGGTGTAGGTACAGGGGAAATGTTAGGGGGAAGTTTTTCAGACAGAGGGTGGTGGGCGAGTGGAATTGGCTGCCGTCAGTGGTGGTGGAGGCAAACTCAAAAGGGTCTTTTAAGAGACTCCTGGATGAGTACATGGGACTTAGTAGGATGGAGGGTTATAGGTAGGCCTAAAAGGTAGGGATATGTTCGGCACAACTTGTGGGGCCGAAGGGCCTGTTTTGTGCTGTAGTTTTCTATGTTTCTATGTTTCTATGTTTCTATAATACATCGCTTTGAGAGCGTGGGCTTTGAGCCCCTGCTGCTTGTCTCTCAGGGAAACTCAGCCAATCGGGAAAATCATACTTCAAAATTCCACAGGGAGATCTATTGATGATGTCCTGTGTCCTTCGTGGCCAAATATAGAATTAGATCATAGAATCCCGACAGCGCACGAGGAGGCCATTCAGCCCATCGAGCCTGTACTGACAACAATCCCACTCAGACTCAATAGCCAGGATGTACGATTAGCAAAGGAATCAGAAACAACATTGGGGGAAAACATCTGAAGCAGTGAGTGGCTAGGATTTGGAATGTACCGGATGCAGGGGTGATGGATACAGACTGGATACTAGTTTGAAAAGGAGAATTGTAGAAATACTCAAAGGAAGAAAAATTGCGGGTTTGCAAAAAGAGCAATAGAGTGGCACTAACTGGATTGCTCTTTAAATGAGCTGCTATCAACTTGATGGGCCGAATGGCCTCCTACAGTGCTATACAATTCTATGATTCCATAGAAGCTTTTCCTATCTTTTAATCCTTTTGCATTTTTTAAAAACTTTTTAGGTTTTTTTCAATTAGAACATTACTCTGTATTTATGTAGCGGCCTTAATGGGATTTTACAAGCCTCGCCTGAGCAAGGTCGTAAACTATCAGCCCTAGACTCAAAACATTGGCTCTATTCTCTCCCCACAGATGCTGTCAGACCCGCTGAGATTTTCCAGCATTTTCTGTTTTTGTTTCAGATTCCAGCATCCGCAGTATTTTGCTTTCATCTATGGAGACATCATGGAACAAAATCATCAGCATGGAACAGTTGGGCCGAATGGCCTGTTTCTGTGACACCAATTTCTACGTAATTCTAAACAATCACCATTGTGTTTAAAGATGTTTCAGAGCGCATAGAACCTGTGGGGGAAATGTCTGTGCCCAAAGTTAAAACGTCTGTCTTTAGATAAAAGCAAAATACTGAGGCTGCTGGAATCTGAAACCAAAAGAGAAAATGCTGGAAAATCTCAGCAGGTCCGGCAGCATCTGTAAGGAGAGAAAAGAGCTGATGTTTCGAGTCCAGACAACCCTTTGTCAAACCCTGCCCTGACTGCTTTGACAAAGGGTCGTCTGCACTCGAAACGTCGGCTCTTTTCTCTCCTTACAGATGCTGACAGACCTGCTGAGATTTTCCAGCATTTTCTCTTTTGGTTAACGTCTGTCATTAGTTTTATATAGATTTAAATTCTTGGGTTTAAAATGGGGGTTCCTGGTTAAATACAAAATGGAGGATTGGAGAGAATAAGTGAGGATGAGTTTTGATGTAAAGTTTCATCACACCTTTGGATCTAAATGCAGAGTTCTTTTTTATTCTTTCATGGGGTGCAGGTAGCGCTGGTAAATCCAGCATTTATGGCCCATTGCCAATTGTCCTTGAACTGAGTGGCTTGTTACACCATTTCAGAGGGCATTTCAGAATCACTCCCATTGCCGTTGTCTGTCTTTGATTTGATTTGATTTATTATTGTCACATGTATTAGTATACAGTGAAAAGTATTGTTTCTTGTGTGCTATACAGACAAAGCATACCGTTCATAGAGAAGGAAAGGAGAGAGTGCAGAATGTAGTGTTACAGTCATAGCTAAGGTGTAGCAAAAGATCAACTTAATATAAGGTAGGTCCATTCAAAAGTCTGACAGCAGCAGGGAAGAAGTTGTTCTTGAGTCGGTTGATACGTGACCTCAGACTTTTGTATCTTTTTCTTGATGGAAAAGATGGAAGAGAGAATGTCCAGGGTGCGTGGGGTCCTTAATTATGCTGGCTGCTTTGCCGAGGCAGCGAGAAGTGTAGACAGAGTCAATGGATGGGTGGCTGGTTTGGGTGATGGCCTGGAGTAACGTGTAGATCAGGCCAGGTAAGAACAGCAGACTTCCTTTGGGATACGAGTGAAACTGATGGATCTTTACAACAATCGATGATATGTTGGTAGTCACCATTACGGAGACGAGCTTTCAACTCCAGATTTTATGAATGGGGTTTGAATTTATGTCTCCAAAGCTCTGTTTACTGGACTAAGTAACCCAGTCAGATTCCCCCTGGGCCACCACCTGTGTGGGATTAAAACCACGCTCCAAGGTGTTACCTCATTTTTCAGTAAGCGAGCTTTGTAAACATTGCCATTATCATCACAGATCCTGAGCAGGAAGAGCTTTGGCATTTATCAGAACAGGCCATGGAACAGAAACTGTTTTCCACTCAAATTTCACAGCAATCTGTACCATTTATAGAATCCTTAACCCCCAGAGAGCAATGAAACAAATATTGGCTGACTAAAGTTTGCATCATCAAAGTCAAGGGCTTGTGGAAGACAAAGAGAGAAAGAAAAAGATCTTGACTTTTTACCTTGTCTTTTATAACCTCAGGAAGTCCTCGGGTGGTTCTTATTGAACGTGATGCGGTCTCACCCATCAATTGAAGAGCTGGCAAGAACCCTGTGTATTGAGTGCCACTCAGGCACTTAACTGGACAGCTGTGGGCCTTTTCCAGGATCAAGGACCCCTGCGACAGAAGCACACCCATTGAGAGTTGTCGGCCAATCAGAAGCTGGCAGTTAGATCACATGGCAGTGCCAACCGTTGAGACAATTAATCGAGGCCTAGTATCATTGCTGGATCCCACACCACAATGAGTGATGGGGGTGGGTGGATGGTGGTGCGGTTGAAGGTTGGGGTTGTGGGGGAAGAATGGGAATAGTGTCAGAGGGGTGGCTACCAGAGGGCACCACCTTCCTGTTTCTGGATCCTTCAATCAGGCGCTGAGTGCCTTTGAACGAGGGGAACCACCCCACCCCCCCCCCCAGCACCACCACCCCACGGAAGCCCTTAGGCAAATCCATTGGATCGTGTGCCATGCTCACTGCTGCCCAGTGGGCATTGATGACCAATTTAAGGGCCTCAATCGGAGGCGAGGTAGGGAGCCATGCACATGTCTTCCTGCCACGAACTTAATCAATGTTCAGGACTCATCACCCTATTGTCTGATAAATGCCCCCCCCCCCCCAACCACTAAACACACCACAGAGGAGGGCATTAAATCCATCCCAAAGTGCTTTGCAACCAGTGACTTACTCTTGAAATGAGGTTACTGTTATATTGTCGGGAAAAAACAACCAACGGTCACAGCAAGTTCCCACAACAATGGCAACAACTTGTGTTGATGCACCACCAGGTGCATTAGCGATTGAAAATGACATCCATAGAATCCCTACAGTACAGAAGGATGCCATTTGGCCCATCGAGTCTATAGTGACCACAATCCCACCCAGGCCCTATTCCTGTAACCCCACACATTTATCCTGCTAATCACCTGACACTAGGGTCAATTTAGCATGGCCAATCCACCTAACCCGCACATCTTTGGAGTGTGGGTGGAAACCGGAGCACCCAGAGGAAACTCACGCAGACACAGGGAAAAAGTGCAAACTCCATACAGGCAGTGACTGAAGCTGGAATTGAACCCGGGTCTCTGGCGCTGTGAGGCAGCAGTGCTAACCCCTGTGCTACCATGCCACCTACTTTGAGACATTGAGCCATATTAGGCAAAGTAGGAAGATAGCCAAAATCTTGGTCAAAGGGGTAGATTTTAAGAAGTATCTTAAAGAAGGAAAGAGAGATCAAAAGGTTAAGGAGGGAATTCCAGAACTTAGTGCCTAGGTAACCCACCAATGGTGGAGCCGTTAAAATTGCAGAGATGATCAAGAGATCAGAAATAGATAAGCACAGATATCTGAGAAGATGGGAGGGATGGAGGAGATTCGAGAGGCTGGGAGGGGCGAGGCTATGGAGGGACTTGAGAAGAAGGGTGAGAATTTTAAAATGGAGGTGGTGCTGAACACGGAGGCAGTGGAGGTCAGTGAGCACAATGGGTTGACAGGGTGAACAGGACTTAGTGAAACCCTAGAGAGGTTTGGAAAACAAGGGTGAGAATTTTAAAATGGAGGTGTTACTTCAATGGAAACCTGTGCGAGTCCGTGAACACAGGGGTGGTGGAGTGGACAGGACTTGCTGTGAATAAGGACAGAGGCAGTAAGGTTTAGGCAGACCTGAAAATGGAGGATGTGGGAGGGTGGCCAGGGTTGCAATGAAGCAGTTGAGTCTAGAGGTGGAATAGGCATGCTCAATCAACAACAGAGAAGCTGATTCAGGGCAGGATGTCATGGAGATGGAAATAGGTGGTCTTAGCGATGGAATGGGAGTGTAATTTGAAACTGATGTCACAGTCAAGGAGAGCAGCAATTTTGCAAACAGTCTGGTCCAATTTCAGACGGTGTTCAGGGGAGAGGGGCGGAGTCGGTATCGAGGGAACGGAGCTTCAGGCGGGATGGAAAACAATGGCTTCAGTCTTCCCAGTATTTAATTGAAGGGAATTTCTTATCATCTAGTACTGGGTGTGATAGTGAGGTAGAGCTGCGGTCATCGGTGTACGGGTAAAAACCGATGCTGCATTTTCGGACAATATCATGGAGGGGCAGCCTGTTGATCAGGAGGGAGCCGAGGATAGACACTTGAGGCAAACCAGAGGTAACTGCGCAGGAGCAGGAAGAGAAGCCATTCTTTTTGGTTATGTTTAGACAGCTAAGAATGGAGGAGGCTGGAGAGGTATTGGCAGACAAACAATGGTGCAGTTAACTGTGTCAAAGGCCAAAGGGAGGTTAAGAAGGACAAGGAGGGATAATTAAATAAAAGCAAAATGTTGCAGAGTGATAAACCTGAAATACAAACAGAAAGTGCTGGAAAAATCTCAGCAGGTCTGGCAGCATCTGTGGGGAGAGAAAGAGAGTTAAAATTTTGAGTCCAAGGTGTCTCTTTGGAGGAAGGATATTTTATCTTTGACATAGCCATATAGGATATGATTTTTTTACTTTAATAAGAGCTATTTTGGGTGATGTGACAGGGTCAGAAATCTGATTGAAGGGATTCAAACATAAGTTCTAAGAAAGTTATAAAAACATTGGAGTGTTGCAACAAATGGCGTTCCAGACCAAGACCTTCTTTTCTTCAACTAACTCCTCTTGTTTTGTAAGTTTTCTTTCTAAATATCTGTTGCTGTTGCTTTTCGTCCTGGTCTGTCCTGTGTCCATTCAAATTAATTCAGTTTTAATCACTTTATCCCAATCCATTTTTCTCCTCCCTTTGGAGAGTATTTGATCACATTGCAATCAGTATATCTTGACTGGCACTGCTTGAGGAATGCCCAGTGGTCTATGTTGAACACCACTGCAGGAGCGAGGGTGAGTTAGATCGGAAAGCTGTGGTGGGAAAAGTGAGTTTCTGAAACCTATGGATTGCATGAGGGAGTAAGAAGTGAGGATTGAGGGAGGTGAGGATTGAGGGAGGTGAGGAGATCTTGTAAACAGGGAGACTGTTGAAAGAGATGGAGTATATGAAAGCCTGGCCTGATACAGCCCTCTACATAACCTACCTGCCCTGATACCCCGACAATACGTTCCTCTGTGTTGTAGGTGCCCTGTGAACTCTCTCTACCCTGTGTGACTGTTAGGGTGTAAAATGGGTTCCAGCTGCAATGGAAGATGATTGGAACTGTGCAGATCAAAGTAGGATTCCTCACTCCAGGTGAGACATTGCGAATAGTTGGCTTTGCTCTTTGGATGTATGGAGCATGGACAGGCCATTGGATTGTATCGCTTGCTGCAACCTTCCACTTCCCATCCACTCCCTTCCCTTTGGAGCCTTGTATAATAGATACATGAATACGTACGCAGACACAAGACACAGACACATCCACTTAAAATCACACATGCAGGAGACAACATACAAATACACGCACACACACAAGACATACACATGTACACAGCCACTCAGAAACACACACAAACACATACACACAAAAGACATATATTTGTACACAGCCACTCACAAACACAGGGAAACACACACAAACACAAACACGAGACATACACATGTACACAGCCACTGAGACACACACACACACAGAAACACATTTATTACATCAGCTCCTATTCTTTTCTGACTGTGCTTTCTCCTGCTGCTTGTTACAGATTGGAACGTCGATTATCTGTACAAGGAACTTGTCAAGAATCCTGAAGGAAATCAGCTGCTTAAGGTAAAGGGAAAAGAAGCTAGGCTTTCTCACACCAGCCCTGGCTATTCATTACACTGAGATTTTAATACTTGCCAAATTCCAACTATGAGTTATTTGTCACAAGCTGTGTGTATGAGCATTGCTTTGCAGCTAAGCACCAATCAAGCTTAAAGAACTAAATCTAGAAATTTGATTTGATTTGATTTGATTTATTATTGTCACATGTGTTAACATACAGTGAAAAGTATTGTTTCTTGCGCACTATACAGACAAAGCATACCATTCATAGAGGAGGAAACGAGAGAGTGCAGAATGTAGTGTTACTGTCATAGCTAGGGTGTAGAGAAAGATCAACTTAATGCAAGGTAGGTCCATTCAAAAGTCTGACAGCAGCAGGGAAGAGGCTGTTCTTGAGTCAGTTGGTATGTATTCTCAGACTTTTATATCCTTTTCCTGTTGGAAGAAGGTGGAAGAGAGAATGTCCGGGGTGTGTGGGGTCCTTAATTATGCTGCTGCTTTTCCGAGGCAGTGGCAAGTAAATAAATAGAATTTATTTACAGAGTCACGTAATACAAACATGTGTCTCCTAACCCAACAACCACTGTTTTAGTCAGTTGTTATTTGTAGGAATGGAACTAAATCCCCAGTTCATGTCCTCCACCTGCCTGCACTGAAATACAATTCATAGACATTTAATATCTCTACAGCATTCTCCGCAACATTTATCTCTCGGGCTAACATAATTTAAAAAGATGATCTGATTGCTCTTTATGGGACCCGACTGTCTGAAAATTGGCTGCCACATTTCCCACATGAGTACACTTCAAAAATTATTCCAAATCGTTGCTTGGTAATAGGGAATTTGAATACTCCTGACATATTGCTGAAGCTTTTTATCTTGCGCTCATCAGGACAAACACAAGAATGCCAAATTTCAAACGATCAACAATTTATACTTCAAGAGAAAAGAGTGCTGCTTGGTTGCCAATGAGATCTGATTAGCTGGGCTGTTGTCATGGGGAAAGCAATGGACATTCCAAGCTCCTGGGTAATTCAAAAGAAGTGCAAAGCTTGAAACTCCATTTCTCTCTCCACGGATACGACCGGCTTGCTGAGTTTTCCAGCATTTTCTGTTTTCATTTCAGATTCAAAGTCGTGAATGTAGCCCAATCCATCACGCAACCCAGCCTCCCATCCATCGACTCTATATCCCACTGCCTCAGCAAAAGCAGTGACTTACACACCCCAGGCATTCTCTCTTCCACCTTTTTCCATTGGTCAACCTGGAATTTCTACGTTGGAAGAAGACCGGAAGCTACAACCCTCTGACTCGGAAGCAATAATTCTACCCACTGAACGACAATGGAGAGAGTGACAGAGCTGTAAACATGTTTTCAATTAAGAAACTTCAAAGCTTTGAGGCACATTAGGACATCCACGCTTTTGATTGCTTTTCTTTAATATTTCCAACCTTGAAAATTTCCAGCCTGCACAAATATTGGCCTGTGATATTTCTACATTGAATTTAGAGGTTTACAGCATAAAAACAGACCCTTCGGCCCAACTTATCCATGCCGCCCAGTTTTTAACCACAGAGCTAGTCCCAATGGCCCGCGTTTGGCCCATATCCCTCTATACCCATCTTATCCATTTAACTATCTAAATGCTTTTTAAAAGACAAAATTGTACCTGCCTCTACTACCACCTCTGGCAGCTTGTTCCAGATTCTCAGCACAGAATTGTCCCTCTGGACCCTTTTGTATCTCTCCCCTCTCACCTTAAACCTATACCCTCTAGCTTTAGACTGCCCTACATTTGGGAAAAGATATTGACTATCTAGCTGATCTGTGCCCCTCATTGTTTTATAGCCCTCTATAAGATCACCCCTAAGCCTCCTAAGCTCCAGGGAAAAAAAGTCCCAATCTATCCAACCTCTCCTGAGAACTCAAACCATCAAGTCCCGGTGGCATCCTAGTAAATCCTTTCTGCACTCCTTCTAGTTTAATAATATCCTTTCTATAATAGGGTGACCAGAACTGTACACAATATTCCAAGTGTGGCCTTACCATGTCTTATACAACTTCAACAAGACGTCCCAACTCCTGTATTCAATGTTCTGACCATTTACTGCACAGAAACAAACTCAAAAGCAAAAAATGCGTGGCAGATCTGACAGCGGCTGTGGAGAGAGAATAGAGCCAATGTTTCGGATCAGGATGAACCTTGGTCAGCGCAGACAGAAACAGACTACTTGGTCCAAAGTTAGTCTTTATGCACCACACAAGCCTTTTCCTATTTTGTTTCATCGAACCTGTTGTGTCTGTCTCTTTAAATCAGTACAGCAAAAGTGGGTCACCTAATTTGAGGGACCAATGGAAATTGAGAGTGAGTGATCATCCCACAAGTCCTCTCTCTCAGGCAGAATACACCTGGCAGCCATGTAGTAGACATGTAAAAGCTGGAGCGCTGCTCCAGGCAGCCTCTGGCTGGAACCTCCTGTACATAGTTCCTTGTTATCAATAAATACCTTTTGTCCCTAACAAAGTTTGCAACCTCTTGATGTCCGAAGTGTGCCCCACTATTACAGAACCCGATCAACATATTCTCCTCTTCCTTTCTTCCTCATGTAGTCATCTCAATTCTCTTTTTTTTTACAGGTACAACCGGGCAGCGAGGAGACAGAAGAGATTGGAACTTTAAAACGTCTACAGAAACTGGTCTGGAGCAAGAGGAGCCAGGTTTCCGATGATGGAAAGCAAGCCTCACTTCCTCACGGTAAGCATCGCAATCAATTTTCATTCCTCTGTTTCCCCAAGTTTCATTTCCTATCTTTACCCAAGTGACTCAAGTTTACTAGGGTACGTAAGTATTGGCAGCATCGCAACAGATGCCCATTTCTCTGGTCGCAATGGGTTATGCCCTTGAGGTGGACTTCTCTGCAGTGTCAGAAACTGATGCTCACCAACACACACAGACCTCTACTGTCAATCCAATCTCAAGGCAGCTGGTAAGGTATGACACTGGACACTAATACTTTCCCAGTTAATAGATTGATTCACGTAGTGCACATTGTGTATGCCTGTTTAGGATCTACCAATGATCCAGTGTTCCAGCATTCTCTCTTCGTGATATTTTCCCCAGCCAGGGGAAACAGCTTTCTTGCATCAAGCCCTGTGAAATTTTGGAATGCTTCAATGAGATAGCCTCTCATTCCTCTGAACTCTGGAGTGGAGATGCCGGTGTTGGACTGGGTTGGCACAGTAAGAGGTCTCACAACACCAGGTTAAAGTCCAACAGGTTTATTTGGTAGTACGAGCTTTCAGAGTGCTGCTCCTTCATCAGGTGAGTGGATAAAGGAGCATCACTCACCTGATGAAGGAGCAGCGCTCCGAAAGCTCGTGCAACCAAATAAACCCGTTGGACTTTAACCTGGCATTGTGAGACTTTTTGGTGAACCCTGGAGAATACAGGTTCAGTCTCCTCAGTCACATGGTGCAGCTGGAGGAGGTTACCGATATTGGGAGAGTGAGGCCATAGCGGAGTCTCAACATGAGAATGTGAAGTTTAAAGCTGAAGCATTGTCAGTCCAGGATTCAGTGTCAATCAATGAAGACAGAAGGCAACAAATGCTTGCCCTTTCAGATGGCTTTCAACAAAGTCCCACATACGTAATTAGTGTGTAAAATTAAAGCGCATGGGACTAGGGACAGTGTCTTGAGATGGATAGAAAACAAGTTGGCAGACAGGAAACAAAGAGTCAGGAAATGGCAGGTCGGGACTTAGTGGGGGCATCGCAAAGATCAGTGCTGGGACTCCAGCTATTCATATTAATGATTTAGAGGAGGGGACGAAAAGTAATCTCTCCAAATTTGCAAATGGCACCAAGTTGGGTGGGAGGGTGAGCTGTGAGGAGGATGCAGAGATGCTTCAGTGTGATTTGGACAAGTTGACTGAGTGAGCAAATGAATGGAAGTTGCAGCATAATTTGGATAAATGTGAGGTTATCCACTTTGGTAGCAAAAATGGGAAGGCAGGTTACTTTCTGAATTCCCATAAATTAGGAGAGACAGCGGTACCTGGGTGTCCTCATACACCAGTCGCTGAAGGTAAGCATGCAGGTGCAGCAGGCTATAAAAAAGACAAATGGTATGTTGCCCTTCAAAGCGAGGGGATTCAAGTACAGGAACAGGGATGTGTTGTTGCAACTATACAGGGCCTTGGTGAGGCCACACCTGGAGCATTGTGTGCAGTTTTGGTCTCCTTATCTGAGGAAGGATGTGTTGCTGTAGAGGAAGTGCAGAGAAGGTTTACCAGACTGATTCCTGGAATGGCAGGACTGACGTTTGAGGAGAGATTGAGTCAGTTAAGATTGTATTCACTAGAGTTCAGAGGAATGATGAGTAATCTCATAGAAACTGATAAAACTCTAACAGGATAGGACAGGGCAGATGCAGGAAGGATGTTCCAGATGGTGGGGGTGTCTAGAACCAGGGGTCATAGTCTGGAGAAGCAGGGTAGACGGTTCAGGAGAGAGATGTGGAGAAATTTCTTTACCCAGAGAGTGGTCAGCCTATGGATTTTGCTACCATAGAAAGTCATTGAGGCCAAAGCATCTTGAGCGGGATTTTACGACCTTGTTCATCTCGAAACCGTAAAATCCTGCCTGAGGTCAACGGACCTTCCCATTGTCTGCCCCTCTCTCGCTCTGATTCCCGTGGCAGGCGGGGCGGTAAAATTTCAGCCTGAATGTTTTCAAGAGGCAGCTAGATATAGCGCTTAAGGTGAAGGGGATCAAAGGATATGGGGGGAAGGTGGGATCAGGCTATTGAGTTGGAGGATCAGCTATGATCGTAATGAATGGCATAGCAAGCTCAAAGGGCTGAATGGCCTCCTCCTGTTCCCATTTCCAATGGTTCTATGTTACTTGTGGTGGGTTCACTGGGTTTCAATGTAGTATCAGTGAGGAGCCAATGCTGGGTCTGAATATCTCTGAGTTAGGAAATGAAAACCTGATGTGGGTGCATCTGCTGATTTCTATGCAGTCCACCCAAAACGGAATGTTGGTGTATGTTTGCTCTTTTAATTTGTTCTCAGGACACCCTTTGTGAGGCTGTTATTTATTGCCCAACATTAGTTGTTTTGAGAAGATCGTGGTTGGCCTTCTGGAGGAGGCCCCATCTACACTCTCAGGTAGATGTCGAAGATCCCATGGCATTATCTGACCGAAGGGTGGGGAAGTTCTTCCCGGTGACCAGGTCAATATTTATCAAAAGAGCGATGATCCGGTCATTAGCACTTGCTGTTTGTGGGACCAGAATCTTCCAGTCCGGCTGACAGTGCGCTCCCCCCCACCCCCACGGGTTCCCCTGGTGGTAGAGGGTGCAAACAATGGGAAACCCCATTGACAGTGACAGGATCTGAAAATCCCACTGCTGGCCAATGGCAGGTTGTCTCCGATGCCATGAAACATACGTGGGGTGGGGGTGGGGGTTGGGGGAGGGGGTGGAAACGGTTGGGGGGGCACAGGAGGGGTGACCTGGGGAGGGAGGTGAAAAATTCCATCCTGTGTTTTCTACATTACAACATTCACTACACTTCACAAAGTACTTCATTGGATGTGACGAGCTCTCGGGCTTCCCAAGGTCGGGACAGATGCTTTTTCAATGCAAATCTTTCCAATGTCCTTAGAACATAGAACATAGAACAGTACAGCACAGAACAGGCCCTTCGGCCCACGATGTTGTGCCGAGCTTTATCTGAAACCAAGATCAAGCTATCCCACTCCCTATCATCCTGGTGTGCTCCATGTGCCTATCCAATAACCGTTTAAATGTTCCTAAAGTGTCTGACTCCACTATCACTGCAGGCAGTCCATTCCACACGCCAACCACTCTCTGCATAAAGAGCCTACCTCTGATATCCTTCCTGTATCTCCCACCACGAACCCTATAGTTATGCCCCCTTGTAATAGCTCCATCCACCCGAGGAAATAGTCTTTGAACGTTCACTCTATCTATCCCCTTCATCATTTTATAAACCTCTATTAAGTCTCTCCTCAGCCTCCTCCGCTCCAGAGAGAACAGCCCTAGCTCCCGCAACCTTTCCTCATAAGACCTACCCTCCAAACCAGGCAGCATCCTGGTAAATCTCCTCTGCACTCTTTCCAGCGCTTCCACATCCTTCCTATAGTGAGGTGACCAGAACTGCACACAATACTCCAAATGTGGTCTCACCAAGGTCCTTGTCGTGAAGTTGCTCCCACAATGGAGTCATGTAGGGAGTTCCAGGTTTTTGATCCAGCTAGGATCAGTGAAAGCCAAGTTAAAAGGTGGGTGAGTAGAAATTTCTTCACCCAGAGGGTGGTGAATGTGTGGAACTCACTCCCACAGAAAGTAGTTGAGGCCAAAATTATGTGTGATTTCAAGAAGAAATTAGATATAGCTCTTGGGGCTAAAGGGATCAAGGGATATGGGTGGGGGGGGGGAGGAGGCGGTAAGGGGGATCAGGATATTGAATTCGATGATCAGCTATGATCAAATGAACGGTGGAGCAGGCTCAAAGGGCCGAATGGCCCACTCCTGCTTCTAGTTTCTATGTTTCTATATGAAATTATTAAATAATATGGACAAGTTGCGTAGATGAGGCTTGTACAGCTTTGAGTGTAGAGGATTTAAGGAGTGGACGGGGTCCAATCAAAGCTTTTAAGATGGTTAAAGCATTTAATAGGATAGATGGAGCAAAACTATTTCCTCCAATGAGTGAGAACAAGGAGGCATAATTTGAAAATTAGAGCCAGGCTGTTCAGAAGGGATGAGTCCTGATGAAGGAGCAGTGCTCCGAAAGCTCGTCATTCCAAATAAACCTGTTGGTCTTTAACCTGGTGTTGTGAGACTTCTTCCTGTGCCCACCCCAATCCAACGCCGACATCTCCACATCATAACTGAATGGGAGAGCAGGTTCGAGGGGACGAATGGCCTGCCCCCGTTACAATGTTCCTAAATAGCGGCAGCAGCGTCCAATTTGGGGCGGAGTGCATGTCTTGAAGGAAATCTTAAAGGTGATGGTCCCAATCAGACTAAAGATTGAATCATCTTGGCCTGTGATATCTGTGAATGTTCAGACATCCCAGGACCCCACGGAACACATCCCCAGGAAAGACAGCACCTTCAGGAGAAGCGATGATGAAATTAAGGGTAGAACTGACAGAGATGAAAAATGTTTCCCTTTGTTTTAAAACGCTGGCGGCATATTTTACACTCTTACTTGCATTTAATGTCACTATGGCAACCATTTTACGTTTCTCCTGACTCTCCCCTCCTCCCCCACGGAGGTTGTTTTGCCACATCGACATTTTTGAAGACACTGGCCCTTACAAACATTTCTTACACCTGTCACACACGTGTTTTCTTCCAGAGGGTGACATGAGGTCACAACACCATTATTCGTCTTTGAATATTTATTAGAAAACAGCTTTGGAAGTGGAGAGATTTGAGAAACCGGTATCATTCTCCTTGGAGCAAAGAAGGCCAAGGGAGATTTAAAAAACAGATGGCGCTGGAGCGAGGCAACTTCTTGTGGGCTGTCCCCAGCGTACCCTCTCATTCCATCTTTTATTCTCATTCTATGCTCTTAAAACTCTTACTCTTTTAAACTGTCTCATCCTATCTGTAACTGTAACACTATATTCGCACAGTCTCCTTTCCTTCTCCCCTATGTACTCTATGAACGGTATGCTTTGTCTGTATAGCGCACAAGAAACAATACTTTTTACTGTATCTTAATGCATGTGACAATAATAATTTTTAAAATTCATTTGTGGGACATGAGCATCGCTGGTTAGATCAACATTTATTGCCCATCCTTAGGTGCCCAAGGGCAGTTGAGAGTCAACTGCATTGCTGTGGCTCTAGAGTCACATGTTGGCCAGACTGGGTAAGGATGGCAGATTTCCTTCCCTAAAGGACATTAGTGAACCAGATGGGTTTTTCCGACAATGGCTTCATGGTCAAATCCAGATATTTTTTGATTGAAATTCAAATTCCACCATCTGCTGTGGTGGGATTCAAAATTGGGTCCCCCAGAACATTAGCGGAGTTTCTGGATTAATAGTCTAGTGATAGTACCACTGGGCCATTGCCTCCCCTAATCAAATCAAATCAAATCAAAGAAGTATTCAAAATTATGGGGCATCTTGGTGGAGTGAATAAGGAGAAACTATTTGCCCTGGCAGAAGGGTCAGTAACCAAAGGGTGCAAGATTTAAGATCATTGCCAAATGATCTAGGGCTTGGGGGGTGGGGGAGGGGGGGGGTGCTGGGTGGGGTGGGGGGGCTGGCGCAGGGTGATCAGAATTGTTTCCGTACAGTGGATACACTGCCTGACAGGACAGGGCAAGCAAATTTGGCGGTAACTTTTGAGAGGAAGTTGGATAAAGACTCAAAGAGGAAACGTTTAGAGAGCAACAGAGAGGAGTTGGACCAATTGGATCATCCCACTAAAGAGCTACCATGGGCATGATGGGCTGAATGGTCACCTTCCATGCAATTTTGTTTATTCTTTCATGGGAGGCAGGTGTCGCTGGATAAGCCAGCATCTTTACGGCCCATTCCTAACCGCCCCTTGTGATGGTGGTGGTGAGCTATCTTCCTGAACCCGCTACAGTCCATGAGGTGTAGGTAAACCCACAGTGCTGTTAGGGAGGGGGTTCCTGGATTTTGATCCAGCGACAGTGAAGGAACGGCCGATATATTTCCAAGTCAGGATGGAGTGTAACTTGGAAGGGACCTTTCAAGTGGTGGTGTTCCAATGTGTCTGCTGTCCTTGTCCTTCTAGATTGTAGCAGTCGTGGGTTTGGAAGGTGCTGTTGGAGGAGCCTTGGTGAGTTGCTGCAGTGCATCTTATAGATGGTTCACACGGCTGCCACTGTGTGTCGGTGGTGGAGGAATGAATGTTTGTGGAAGGGGTGCCAATCAAGCGGGGCTGCTTTGTCCTGGATAAAAATTTGGGGAACACAAGCTTGGTGTCAAGCTTTGCTTCCTTTCCTGGTTTTCCTTGCAATCGCTGACTTTTTTTGAACCAACCTTTCTATGCTCTGAGTCTGACCCTATCTCCAAGTTTCTCAGTTAATACAAAAGATAAACATGCACCATCTAAATGGAATACCAAGTGAAAGCATTGGCAATTCAAGACTCTTCCACCTATGGCATTGACCCAAACCTATTTACAATACTTGCGAATCATCAATTAGCTGTCTCATTGGATATAAATTATTCAAAAGCTTTTCTTATGTTGCCTGTATCCTAATGTGCCAAATCACATCCACAGAATCCCTTCAATACAGAAGGAGGCCTTTCAGCCCATCAAGTCTGCACCAACTCTGCAGCAGGGCATATCACCCAGGCCCTATCCCTGTAACCTAATGTATTTACACTGCTAATCCTTCTAACCTATACATCTTGGGGCACTAAGGGGCAATTTAGCATGGCCAATCCACCTAACTTGCACATCTTTGTAGTGTGGGAGGAAACCGGAGCACCCAGAGGAAATCCACGCAGACACGGGGAGAATGTGCAAACCCCACACAGACAGTGACCCAAGGCCGGAATTGAATCTGGGTCCCTGAAGCTGTGAAGCAGCAGTGCTAACCACTGTGCCACCGTGCCGCCCAGTCACCTGTCACCCCAGTGCCTGCTGGGACACATTGATTCCTGATCAGAGAGTGAGAGAGGTTTACAGCATGGAAACAGGCCACTCCTTTTTTTTAACCACTAAGCCTGCAATTGCCTGCATTTGGCTCATATCCCTTTAAACCCATCTTACCCCTATAACTGTCTAAACGCTTATTAAAAGACAAAATTGTACCTGCCTCTACTGCTGCCTCGAGCAGCTTGTTCCAGATGCTCACCACCCTCTGTGTGAAAAAAATTGCCCCTTTTGTATCTCTCGCCTCCCACCTAAAACCTATGCCCTACAGTTTTAGACTTCCCTACCTTTGGGAAAAGATATTGACTATCTAGTTGACCTCTGCCCCTCATTATTTTATAGACCTCTATAAGATTACCTCTAACCCTCCTACACTCCTGGGAACAAAGTCCCAGTCTATCCAGCCTCTCCTTATAACTCAAACCATCATGTCCCGGTAGCATCCTAGTAAATCTTTTCTGCGCTGTTTCTAGTTTAATAATATCCTTTCTATTGTGGGGTGACCAGAACTCTACACAGTATTCCAAGTGTGGCCTTACCAATGTCTTATACAACTTCAACAAGACGTCCCAACTCCTGTATTCAATGTTCAGACCAATTAAACCAAGCATGCCGAATGCCTTCTTCACCACCTTGTCCGCCTGTGGCTCCACTTTCAAGGAGCTATGAACCTGGAGCTATGGCCTGCAACACCTCGGTTTTAACATTCCCACCCTTGTTTTCAACTGTGGATTGATGTCAAAATTACACTCCTGGCATATATTGCTCCATTAGAAGTGCTATATAAATGCAGCTTGTTGTTGATCTCTCAGTGGGTGCGTACATACTTGAACATTCATCAAACAAGAACATGCCCCTTTAAGGTTCCAGAACTCTCTCTTTTGTTTTAGTTAGCAATTGATGATGGAGATTTGCTTCAACGTGAGAATTTCAATTACAGCGTTTGCCATTTGATTTAGTGCCCATGTGCTTTGTTCTAGCTGACCTCAAGGTTGCTGATGCAGAAACAATATCCCAC
The DNA here is from genome assembly GCF_964213995.1 of Mustelus asterias. Lineage (NCBI taxonomy): Eukaryota > Metazoa > Chordata > Chondrichthyes > Carcharhiniformes > Triakidae > Mustelus > Mustelus asterias. Next base: position 84,295,933 of record NC_135817.1, read on the forward strand.
AACCATTGTTAGGCAGGGTCAAAGTGACCTTGAGAGGAGGTCACGTACTGCTGAGTGATCATTAGAACGTAGCCAAAACATGCCATCCTCACACTCATTTCCTCCACCTTTGTAAGCCCTCATTTTTAACGCTGTTCCTTTATTGCTCCCCCCCCGACCCTCCACAGTTTCAGATGAGGGCTACCCCATAGAGAGGTCCCGCTTAGGCTAAGGAATGCGAGTGACAATTTCAACTGTTTTGCGGTGAAGCTGTGGTTCTGAGAAAAGGTACCGGTTCTTGCAAAGGCTAAAGCACCCTCAGTAGATATCACTCTAGCCTGAGTCAAAAGCAGTTCTGGTCACCTCACTATAGGGAGGATGTGATTGCACTAGAGGGGGTACAGAGGAGATTCACAAGGATGTTGCCTGGGACGGAGCATTTGAGCTATAAGGAGAGGCTGGATAGGATTGGATTGTTTTCTTTAGAGCAGAGAAGGCTGAGCGGGGACATGGTTGAGGTGTATGAGATTATGAGGGATGTGGACAGGGTGAGCAAGGAGCAGCTGTTCCCCTTGGTTGAGGGGTCAACCACGAGAGGGCATAGTTTTAGGGTGAGGGCCAGGAGATACAGAGGGGATTTGAGAAAATAAAATTCACTCAGAGGGTGGTGGGAATCTGGAATGCGCTGCCTGGGAAGGTAGTGGAGGCCGGAAACCTTATAACCTTTAGAAAGCATCTGGATGAGCACTTGAAATATCATAACATTCAAGGTTATGGAACAAGAGCAGAAAAATGGGATTAGTGCAACTTTAGTGGTAATTATTGTTGGTACAGACCTGATGTGCTGGAAAGCTTTCTCTGTACTGTACCACTCTATGACTCTATGACAAAAGCAACTCCAGATGTTTAAACCCATTAATCCGGCCTGTCACTCCCAATGCCACACTGAGGTTGTGCTGTGCAGTCCAAGTGCTATCAAGGATACAAAAGAATATGAAGCTAAATCTATGCAGCTGAGGTGCAGGTCCTGATCAAATTGAATGACAGGGCAGCTCAGAGTATTCATAGAATCCCTACAGTGCAGAAGGAGGCCATTTGGCCCATCGAGTCTGCACCGACCACAATCCCACCCAGGTCCTATCCCTGAAACCCCACATATTTACCCTGCCAATCCCCCTGACACTAGGGTCAATTTAGCATGGCCAATCCGCCTAACCCGCACATCTTTGGACTGTGGGAGGAAACCGGAGCACCCGGAGGAAACCCACGCAGACACGGGGAGAACGTGCAGACTCCGCGCAGACAATGACCCAAGCCAGGAATCGAACTCAGGTCCCTGGAGCTGTGAGGCAGCAGTGCCAATCGCTGTGCCAGTGTGCCACCCAAGGAATGGGGTTCTCTGGTTCTTGTGTTTTCCTTAATTTGTTCATGGGAAGTGACATCGCTGAGACGGCCAGCATTTATTGACTAGTTTCTCTGGAGAAGGTGGTGGTGAGCTGTTAACTGAGTGGCTTGCTGAGCCATTGCAGAGGGCAGACAAGAGTCAATCACATTGTAGCTCTGGAGTCACATGTAGGTCAGACCGGGTAAGCACGGACAATCCAGTCATCCATGATCACAATTACTGACACCAAACTATTGAACTCCAGAATTTATTTAATTCATTGAATTTAAATTCTAACTGTAGTGGTGGGATTTCACCTGTCTCCCTGTCATTATCTAGTCTAGTTCGCAACCATATGGATGGCACAGTGGTTAGCACTGCTGCCTCACAGCAACAGGGACCCGGGTTCAATTCCGGCCTTGGGTGACTGTCTGTGTGGAGTTTGCACATTCTCCCCGTGTCAAAGAACAAAGAACAAAGAACAGTACAGCACAGGAAACAGGCCCTTCGGCCCTCCAAGCCTGTGCCGCTCCTTGGTCCAACTAGACCAATCGTTTGTATCCCTCCATTCCCAGGCTGCTCATGTGACTATCCAGGTAAGTCTTAAATGATGTCAGCGTGCCTGCCTCCACCACGCTACTTGGCAGCGCATTCCAGGCCCCCACCACCCTCTATGTAAAAAACGTCCCTCTGATGTCTGAGTTATACTTCGCCCCTCTCAACTTGAGCCCGTGACCCCTCGTGATCGTCACCTCCGACCTGGGAAAAAGCTTCCCACTGTTCACCCTATCTATACCCTTCATAATCTTGTATACCTCTGCGTGGGTTTCCTCCGGGTGCTCTGGTTTCCTCCCACAGTCTGAAGATGTGCAGGTTAGGTGGCTTGACCATGCTAAATTGCCCCTTAGTGTCCCAAGATTTGTAGGTTGGATGGATTATCCATGAGAAGTGCATGGGATTGCGGGAATAGGGCTGGGGAGAGAGCCTGGGTAGCAAACTCTGTCAGAGAGTCGGTGCAGACTCGATGGGCCGAATGGCCTCTTCTGCAATGTAGTGATTCTATGAAAACCACCATGCTACATATGCCTGGATTCCTAAGTTGCCCAGTGTAAAAGCACTTACAAATCCCGCTGAGGGGCGACCTGATTGAGGTGTTCAAGATTATGAGGGGCGTGGATAGGGAGCAGCTGTTCCCCTTAGTTGAAAGGTCAGTTATGAGGGGACACAAGTTAAAAGTGAGGGTGGGAGGTTTAGGGGGGATTTGAGGAAAAACCTCTTCATCCAGAGGGTGATGATGGTCTGGAATGCGCTGCCAGGGAGGGCGATGGAAGTGGGATGCCTCACATCCTTTAAAAAGTACCTGGATGAGTACTTGGCACATCATAACATTCAGGGCTATGGGGCAAGTGGGATTAGGTGGGCAGGTCAGGACCTTTCATGCGTCGGTGCGGACTCGATGGGCTGAAGGGCCTCTTCTGCACTGGAGGACTCTGTGATTCTGTGAATGTGCCAACTCTGTGTCTCAGTGGGTAACACTCTCAGCCCTGAGCCAGGATTTGTGGGTGGAACTCCCACTCCAGGGTCTCAAGCACACAACTCAAGGCTGGCATGTCCAGTGGTGGCCAGAGGAGTTGCTGCAGTGGGTTGCCGTCTTTCAGAAGGGATATTAAACGGAGAGCCGGCCTGCCCTCTCGGGTGGATGCTAAAAGATCCTGTGGCGCTATTAGGAACAATAGCGGGGAGCTCTCCCCTGTGACCTCCGGCAGTACTCATCCCACAAACAACATCATTAAAAACAGATTATCTAGTCATTAGCTATAAGTGCTGTTTGACCTTGTTGTGTTGCAAATTGACTGCACCGTTCCCTATATTCCAACTGTGACTAGACTTGAAAAGTAATTAATTATCTGTGAAACATTTAAGGATATCCCGAGGTCATGAAATGCAATATGAAGGAACGTCGGGTCAGGAGGAGGCCATTCAGCCCCTCAACCACATGCCATCAATCAATTAGATCAAGGCTAATCTGTATGTTAACTCTATTTCCCCGACTTGATTTCATATCCTTTAATATGTACACTTTGCCCAACAAGGTCTGTTAATCTGTTTTAAATGTTTCAATTGACATCCCACCCCCCCCCATTTCCTCCCCCCCACTCCCCCTACCCCCCCACTCCCCCCGCCCCCCCCAACCCCCCCCCCCCACTTCCCCCACCCTTCCCCTCCCCCACACCCCCAGCCTCTACAATGTTTTGCGGAGAGTGTGTTCCAAATTCCCAGTTCCCTTTGTGCGAAGAAATGCTTCCTGGCATTCCTCCCCTCACATTTTAAGGTTCTGTCCCCTTGTCCTAGACCGGGGCAGCACGGTGGCAGAGTGGTTAGCACTGCTGCCTCACAGCGCCAGGGACCTGGTTCAATTCCGGCCTTGGGTCACTGTCTGTGTGGAGTTTTCACGTTCTTCTTGTGTCTGCATGGGTGTCCTCTGGGTGCTCCGGTTTCCTCCCACAGTCCAAAGATGTGCGGGTTAGGTGGATTGGCCATGGTGCATTGCCCTTAGTGTCAGGGGGGTTAGTAGGGTAAATAAGTAGGGTTGTGGGGATAGGGCCTGGGTGAGATTGTGGTCGGTGGAGACTCAATGGACTGAATGGCCTCCTTCTGCATTGTACGGATCCCATGATTCTACGATTCTATGATGATAGTCCACCAGAGGGTTAGTCTGTCTTTAGACAGCCTGTCAAATCATTTAAATTCCAGATTTACTTTAACAAGGGCTATCAGAAAGACAAGATAATGGCCAAAATCTCCTGTCCTCGTTCCCGGCTGGAATTTTCCGCTGCTGCTGGGAGTGAATGGAGTTTTTGCCAGAATGCCAAATTCTCCATCCTCGCTCACAACGCGTCCCTTAAGAGTTACTTGAAGGGATGACAGTGGATAGGCAATGGCAAACATTCAAGAAGAACATGGGGGAACTGCAGCAACTGTTTACTCCTGTCTGGCACAAAAGCAAAATGGATAAGAGGGCCAATCCATGGCTTACACAGGACATTAAAGAGAATATCCAATCCAAGGAAGAAGCACACAGATTGGCCAAGAAAAATAATAGGTCTGAGGATTGGGAACAGTTTGGGCATTCAGCAAAGAAAGACCAAGGGATTGATTAAGAAGGGAAAAATATAATGCGAAAGTAAGCTTGCAGGGAACATAAAGACTGACACGAAGAGATAGAGGTTGGTGAAGACAAATGTAGGCGCCCCACAGACCGAAACGGGGGAATGTATATTAGAGGACAAAGAAATGGCCGAGTAACTGAATACATACTTTGGTTCTGTCTTCACACAAGAGGACACAAATCAAATGCCAGAAATGTTGAAGAATGTAATATTTAGTCAGAGGGAAGAAGTGAGAGAGATGAATATTAGTAGAGAAATGATGCTGGGAAAATTGATAGGATTGAAGGTGGATAAATCCCCAGGGCCTGATAATCTACATTCCAGAGTACTTATGAAAGTGACTCGAGAAATAGTGATTTGATTTGATTTGATTTGATTTATTATTGTCACATGTATTAACATACAGTGAAAAGTATTGTTTCTTGTGCGCTATACAGACAAAACATACCATTCATGGAGAAGGAAACGAGAGAGTGCAGAATGTAGTGTTACAGTCATAGCTAGGGTGTAGCGAAAGATCAACTTAATGCAGGGTAAGTCCAGTCAAAAGTCTGACAGCAGCAGGGAAGAAGCTGTTCTTGAGTCGGTCGGTACGTGACCTCAGACTTTTGTATCTTTTTCCCGATGGAAGAAGGTGGAAGAGAGAATATCCGGGGTGCGTGGGATCCTTAATTATGCTGGCAGCTTTGCCGAGGCAGCGGGTAGTGTAGACAGAGTCAATGGATGGGAGGCTGGTTTGCATGATGGATTGGGCTACATTCACGACCTTTTGTAGTTCCTTGCGGTCTTGGGCAGAGCAGGAACCATACCAAGCTGTGATACAACCAGAAAGAATGCTTTCTATGGTGCATCTGTAAAGGTTGGTGAGAGTCGTAGCTGACATGTCAAGTTTCCTTAGTCTTCTGAGAAAGTAGAGGCGTTGGTGGGTTTTCTTAACTATAGTGGGGACCAGGACAGGTTGTTGGTGATCTTAACACCTAAAAACTTGATGCAGTGATGGTCATCTTCCAGAATTCTATAGACTCTGGAACAGTCCCTGCAGATTGGAAGGTAGCTAATGTCACTCCAATATTCAAAAAGGGGGGTGAAGAGAAAACAGGGAATTATAGACCAGTAAGTTTAACATTGGTACTGGGGAAGATTCTCAAATCCATTATCAAGGACTTTATAACAGAGCATTTAGAAAGCAGTGGCAGGATCAGACAGAGTCAGCATGGATTTATGAAGGGGAAATCATGCTTGACAAATCTGTTGGAATTTTTTGAAGATGTAACTAATAGAGTTGACAAGGGGAAGCCAGTCGATGCAGTATATTTAGACTTTCAGAAAGTGTTTGACAAAATCCTGCACAAGAGATTGTCGTGTAAGATTAAAGCACATTGGATTTGAGGAAGTATATTGAGATGGATAGAAAACTGGTTGGCAGAGAGGAAACAAAGAGTAGGAATTAATGGGTGCTTTTCAAATTGGCAGGCAGTAACTAGTGGTGTGCCACAGGGATCAGTGCTGGGACCCCAGCTATTCACAATATATATTACTGATTTTGTATGAGGGAACAAAATGTAACATCTCAAAGTTTGCAGATGATATCAAGTTGGGTGGGAGAGTGAACTGTGATGAGGATGCAGAAATCCTTTAGGATTACCTCGACAGGTTGGGTGAGTGGGCAAATCAATGGCAGATGCAGTATAATTTGGGTAAATGTGAGGTTATTCACTTTGGAAGCAAAAACAAGAAGACAGATTACTACCTGAATGGCTGTAAACTGGGAGAGGGGAGTGCGCAGCAGGACCTGGGTGTCCTTGTGCACCAGTCGCTGAAGGTAAGCATGCAGGTGCAGCAGGCGGTAAAGAAGGCAAATGGTATGTTGGCCTTCATTGCGAGAGGTTTTGAGTACAGGGGCAGGGATGTGTTGTTGCAATTATACAGGGCCTTGGTGAGGCCACACCTAGAGTATTGTGTGCAGTTTTGGTCACCTTTTCTGAGGAAGGATGTTCTTGCTCTCGAGGGAGTGCAGCGAAGGTTTACCAGGCTGATTCCGGGGATTGCAGGACTGATGTATGAGGAGAGATTGATTAGGGTAGGATTGTTTTCATTGGAGTTCAGAGAATGAGGGGGGGATCTCATAGAGACTTATAAAATTCTAACAGGACTAGACAGGGTAGGTGCAGGGAGATAGTCCTGATGGTGGGGGATCCAGAACCAGGGGTCACAGTCTGAGGATTTGGGGTAGACCATTTAGGACGGAGGTGAGGAGACATTTCTTCACCCAAAGAGTGGTGAATCTGTGGAATTCATTACCACAGGAAGTACTTGATGCCAAAACATTGAATGTATTCAAGAGGCGGCTGGATATAGCATTTGGGGCAAATGGGATCAAAGGTTATGGGGAGAAAGCAGGATTAGGCTATTGAGTTGGATGATCAGCCATGATGGTGATGAATGGCGGAGCAGGCTCGAAGGGCTGAATGGCCTCCTCCTGTTCCTATCTTCTATGTTTCTATGATTCTATTTCCCGCCGTGGATGAGACTGGTGAATTCCGCTTGATGCTTGGAGGTGTCAGTCAGACCTGGCAGTCAGCATTATAAAATTACAGACCACATAGAACATAGAACATTACAGCGCAGTACAGGCCCTTCGGCCCTCGATGTTGCGCCGACCAGTGAAATCAATCTAAAGCCCCTCTAACCTACACTATTCCAATATCATCCATATGTTTATCCAATGACCATTTGAATGCCCTTAATGTTGGCGAGTCCACTACTGCTGCAGGCAGGGCATTCCACACCCTTACTACTCTCTGAGTAAAGAACCTACCTCTAACATCTGTCCTATATCTATCACCCCTCAAGTTAAAGCTATGTCCTCTCGTGTTAGCCATCCCCATCCGAGGAAAAAGGCTCTCACTATCCACCCTATCTAATCCTCTGATCATCTTGTATGCCTCTATTAAGTCACCTCTTAACCTTCTTCTCTCTAATGAAAACAACCTCAAGTCCCTCAGCCTTTCCTCATAAGACCTTCCCACCATACCAGGCAACATCCTGGTAAATCTCCTCTGCACCCTTTCCAATGCTTCCACATCCTTCCTATAAAGCGGCGACCAGAACTGTGCACAATATTCCAAGTGCGGCCGCACCAGAGTTTTGTACAGCTGCAACATGACCTCCTGGGCCCGAAACTCAATCCCTCTACCAATAAAAGCTAACACTCCGTACGCCTTCTTAACAACCCTATCAACCTGGGTGCCAACTTTCAGGGATCTATGCACATGGACACCGAGATCTCTCTGCTCATCCACACTACCAAGTATCTTACCATTAGCCCAGCACTCTGTAATCCTGTTACCCCTTCCAAAGTGAATCATCTCACACTTTTCTGCATTAAACTCCATTTGCCATCTCTCAGCCTAGCTCTGCAGCTTATCTATGTCCCTCTGTAACCTGCAACATCCTTCCGCACTGTCCACAACTCCACCGATTTTAGTGTCATCCGCAAATATACTAACCCATCCTTCTACGCCCTCATCCAGGTCATTTATAAAAATGACAAACAGCAGTGGCCCCAAAACAGATCCTTGCAGTACACCACTGGTAACTGAACTCCAGGATGAACATTTCCCATCAACCACCACCCTCTGTCTTCTTACAGCTAGCCAATTCCTGATCCAAACCGCTAAATCACCCTCAATCCCATGCCTCCGTATTTTCTGCAATAGCTTACCGTGGGGAACCTTATCAAATGCTTTGCTGAAATCCATATACACCACATCAACTGCTTTACCCTCATCCACCTCTTTGGTCACCTTCTCAAAGAACTCAATAAGATTTGTGAGGCACGACCTACCCTTGACAAAACCGTGTTGACTATCCCTAATCAAAGTATTCCTTTCTAGATGATTATAAATCCTATCTCTTATAATCCTTTCCAAAACTTTGCCCACAACAGAAGTAAGGCTCACTGGTCTATAATTACCAGGGTTGTCTCTACTCCTCTTCTTGAACAAGGGGACAACATTTGCTATCCTCCAGTCTTCTGGCACTATTCCTGTAGACAGGAATCATAGGCCAATTGGCTGAAATTAAAACCGGAAAGCACTGGAAAACCCCAGCGGGTCTGGGAGTATCTGAGGCGAGGGAGAAACAAAGTTAATGATCGGAATTTCACCGGTCCGCCCACCACGGGAATTGGAGCAGGCGAGGGGCGGAGCGTGGGAAGGTCCCTCGGGCGGGATTTTCCAATTTCCATCCGTGTGAGGTCATAAAATCCCACCCAATATTTTGTGTCCGTGTGACTCTTCTTCAGAGCTGATTGGCAGTAGGCTGATCCTGCCTTGGTCAACGCTGATTCATCGACTGGAGCTCTCCATTCCAATTCCATTTCTTTGATCTTCCCTCCAATATTTTTTATGCTGTTCCTTAAATCGAATTCCCTTCTCACTAACGTTATGATCCCTGTCTCAGGTGGAATTTTCCTGTCCTGCCAACTTCTTTTGTGTTTTGCATGGATCGCCAGTCCCGCTGCCAGGGAACCCCTTTCCCCCACGGGAGGGGCTGGAAAATCCCACCCTCATGTCTCTATTTAAAGTCTATAATTTCCCAGGCCAAGAACATTCCTTCCAGACTCTGCCTTTGTTCGTGTTATGTTCCTTGTTACTGATTGGAGAAAACTTCTAATTATTTTGAAAGCCTCCATTGGGTTTCTCTCCTTTAATCTTTTCAGTTGCACAGAGAAAAATAAAATATTTTCCAGCCTTCATTCATGAAGATAAAGTCTCATTCAGGTGAATCATTGACCTTTCAATGTCGGTTCCCATTCTGGAGTGACCCAGAACTGCACAAAACAATCCCCAAGTATCCCAATCTATTCATATTTATGTATCTGCATCCCTATGTTGCTTCCCTTTGTTAAGGATTTTCAATGTTTAGACTGATATTTATTTCTATGCTTTTTATTTCACCTCTATGATACAACTTCAGAAGCCTTTGCAATTGGCTGTGCATGCCTCTGATCTGTTCATTCTGCTAACTTCATAGAATCATAGAATCCCTACAGCGCAGAAGGAGGCCATTCGACCCAAAGAACAAAGAAAATTACAGCACAGGAACAGGCCCTTCAGCCCTCCAAGCCTGCACTGACCATGCTGCCCGACTGAACCAGGAGGACCCTTCCGAGGACCATATCCCTCTATTCCCACCATATTCATGTGTTTATCCAGACGCCCCTTAAAAGTCACTGTCGTATCTGCTTCCACTACCTCCCCTGGCAGCAAGTTCCAGGCCCATCGAGACTGCCCTGACAATCCCACCCAGGCCCTATTACTGTAACCTAACATATTTGCCCTGCTAATCCCCTGACACTACGGACAATTAGCATGGCTAATCAATCTAACCTGCACACCTTTGGATTGTGGGAGGAAATCGGAGCACCCGGAGGAAACCCACGCAATGACGGGGAGAATGTGCAAACTCCACACAGTGACCGAGGCCAGAATTGAACCCAGGTCCCTGGCACTGTGAGGCAGCAGTGCTGACCACTGTGCCACCATGCCACCCATCTCTATCCCCATCAAAATTGCCTCAAATTTTGCTTTCTCCAAAATTTGGAGTCACTAACAGTGACTAACATTGGCATTGAGATATATAAGGAAAAGGTGGATAGGTTGGATTGAGGGGGATGGGGATAAGTTAATTAGGTGGGATTGTGGGATGTGGAGAGCAGGTATGTCAAGGGATATGAGAGATGGTGGGTGTGTGAGACTGAGGAACATGGAGAGGAGTAACAGAGTATCCTTCCATTTCTTTCTCCCTTAATTATTCATCTAGCTTCCCTTTCAATACATTCATGCCCTTTGCCCCAATAACTTCACATATTAGTGAATTTCATATCTAACCACTCTCTGGCTAAAGAGCTTTCTCCTGAATTCCTGACTGGATTTATTGCAGACCATCCTATGTTAATAACTCTGGTTCCGGTCTGCATGTGGAAACATCTCTGTGTCAACAATGTTGAACCTTTCCATAATCTTCCACTGCTCTGTCAACCCACTCCTCAGGAGCAAGGAGCCTTAGCCTCTTCATTCTCTATTGATACATAAAACCTCACGGTTCTGGTAAAATGCTAGTAATTCATTTTTTGATGATTCCAGCACCTCTTCTAGCATTTTCTCACATGGAGACCAGAACTGTTCACAATACTCCACAAATGGACAAGCCAAAGATCAGTGTAAATTTAGCAGAACGTCGCTGCTTTTGAATGCTATTCCTCTGGAAATGTAGCTCAATGTCTCTGTCTTTTCATTTAAATTCTTTAATGACCTTATTCACCATTATTTTTAATGATCCGTATCTTTGTACCTTGAGGACCCTCTATCCCTCTGCCCCATTTTGACACTCAAGTGCCCAAGGGATAAAAATCGCCTCTTTGTTCTTCCTGGTTATATTGAAGTCCATTTGCAAATTGCACACCCATTCTGCAAGTTTATTCACGTCCTCAGTATTAATATTAAGGGAAGACATTGGTGATGTCACGGGATGAGTGATTCAGAGACTCCCAGGCTAATGCTTTGGGGACATGGACTCAAATCCCATCATGGTGGCTGGTGGAAGCTCAATTCAATTAGTTAGTAACTCTGGTTATTGGAGCTAGTCTCAGCAATGGTGAAGATAAAAATATCATTAGTCGTGGTAAAAACTCATCTGATTCACTCATGCCCTATAGAGGAGGAAATCTGTCATCCTTACCTTGTGTAGGCTAAATGTGACACCAGATTCACAGCAATATGAATCATAGAATCCTAAGGGTGACACAGTGGCACAGTGGTTAGCACTGCTGCCTCACAGTGCCAGGGACCTGGGTTCAATTCCCGGCTTGGGTCACTGTCTGTGTGGAGTTTGCACGTTCTCCTCATGTCTGCGTGGGTTTCCTCCGGGTGCTCCGGTTTCCTCCCACAGTCTGAAAGACGCGCTGGTTAGGGTGCATTAGCCATGCTAAATTCTCCTTCAGTGTAGCCGAACAGATGTTGGAGTGTGGAGACTGGGGGATTTTCACGGTGTCTTAATTGTGGTGTTAACGTAAACCTACTTGTGACATTAATAAATAGATAAATAATAAATACAGTGTATATGAAGGCCACTGGGCCTGCACTGACAACAATCCCAGCCAGGCCCTATCCCCGTAACCCCATAATTTCGGACGGCCAATGCACCTAACCTGCACATCTTTGGACTGTGGTAAGAAACCGGAGCACCCGGAGGAAACCCTCGCAGACACGGGGAGAGTGTGCAAACTCCACACAGTCACCTGAGACCGGAATTGAACCCGGTTCCCTGGTGCTGTGAGGCAGCAGTGCTAACCATTGTGCCACCGTGCTGTGGTTGTGGGGTAATTGTCAATTACAAATGCTGACCTTGCCAGCAACACCCACAGCCCGTGAAAGAATAAATTGTTAGAAATGCAATTGACCTGTGTGCGTGTTTTTGGTTGATTAGTTCCTGGGCAGGCATCAGATGACCCCATGTGTGCGCTGAAACCATTGCATCCACAACCAAACCTGCAGGAGAAGAAATGCATTGCGGAGGCACAGAGGGAAGTATACAAGCCGGACCCTGACTGGGACCTCCCCTCCCAATCGCTGATCGCCATTCACAGCCCCAAGTGGTACGAAACGTCCGAATTCTCCTCTCCGTGGGACTGGAAGCACCATTCCTGTTGTAAGAAGCTGCAGGATTCCGAAGATCTGCGGTTTGATGGGACCCTGCTGGTGGAGCGCGATTGGTATCCCTTCCCTCCGCACACCTATCATTGCCAGAGCTTTCCAAGCTCCATGGCTGGAATGGACCTGCCGGAAGGATGGGTAGGTAAATGTTTCAACATGATCGAATGACCTTTTACCTTGAGCGCAGGGGCTGTAGCTGAGACTGTCAGACAGGAGGGAATCATTCCACTTTTCCTATTTGTGCTTACAATAAAAAAAACCTGCATTTATATAGCACCTTTCACAGGCTCATAATTCCCAAAAGCCCTTGAGGGCCCAATAACTACTTTGAAAAGCAGTCACTGTCGTTGTGAAGGGGAATGTGGCAGCCAGTGTGTGCATCAGGAGGCAGTGGTGTCCTGGTATTATCACTGGACTAGTAATCCTGATACGCAGGGAATGCCCTGGAACTCCCTGGTTTCGAATCCCACCATGGCAAATTTGAATTCTGTAAGAATCTGGAATTAAAAGTCTAACGATAACCATGAAACCATTGTCGATTGTCGGAAAAACCATTCTGGTTCATTAATGTCCTTTAGGGAAGGAAATCTGCCGTCCTTACCTGGTCTGGCCTACAGGTGACTCCAGACCCACAGCAACATGGTTGACTCACAACTACCCTCTGAAATGGTCCAGCAAACCACTCAGCTCAAGGACGACTAGGCATGGGCAATAAATACTGGCCCAGATGACAGTTCCTGAATCACAGAATTGCTGTGGCACAGAAGGAGGCCATTTGGCTCACTGCAAACAAGCATCATGACTTAGTGCCATTCTCTTGCCTTTACCCCGTACCCTGCACATTGTTTCTATTCAAATAATTGCCTAATGTCCTCTTGAATGCCTCGATTGAACCTGCCTCCACCACACTTCCAGACAGTGCATTCCAGACCCCAACCATTCATTGACTGATGGAATTTTTTCTCACATCATATTTGCTTCTTTTGCGAATCACTTTAAGTCCGTGCCCTCTTGCTCTTGAACAGTTTTTCCCGATCTACTCTGTCCAGACCCCTCATGATTATGAGCATCTCCATCAAATCTCCTCTAAGCTGCCTTCTCTCCCGGAACAGCCCAAAACTCTCCAATCAATCCTCATAACTGAGGTTTCTCCTTCCTAGAACAATTCTTGTAAATCTCTTCTGTACCCTCTCCAAAGCGTTCACATCCTTTGTTATGCTTCAAGGTTAGAAACTCCACAGTGTTTTATGAAGCCCGCTTGAATCATAAGTTTTGCATCTTGAATTTGGCGAGGATAAGCATGAGACGTTTCACTTCAGGTATGATTCAAGTGATCCACTGGGGAGCTTTGATCAAACAAAGTTTATTTAAGAATATAGTTAACATGTATAATAAGAAACTTAGCAAGAACTTTTATCAATTACAAACAAGAAACAAACAATCATGATAATGTGTTTCACTTGACAAAGATATCTACAATGTTCCAATCAAACCAATCCCATAGACAAAATTCCCTTTTCACAGGTTTAACACAGCACAGACTAATGCTCAAGTGATACTGGGATCGAGGCCAGTAGTTGAATTCTGCAGTCAAGTGCTCTTGAGACTCAGAACAGTTTGAAGACAAGACAGCTTCCCAAAGAACCAGTGAGAGTCTGATCCAGCCCCCAACCACAGCCCATTTTTATCCTTCAGAAAAGCAAGATCTTGTTTTCAGCTAACCAACAGAATTTTCAAAACAACAGGGAGAGAGGGAAAACACTTCTTTTTAGCTTGCTGTCACTTCTAAAACTAAAAGCACAAACCTGCAGCTCTAAACTGAAACTGATAATGAAATTCCTGTCACCGGAGCTGCCCGCAGTTTTTTTCTCCCCCCAACAATGACACCACCTTTGGCTGTGAGCATTAAAGGTACATTAACATCACACCTTCCTATAGTGTGGCCCCCAGAACTGTACACAATATCCCAGCTAAGGTCTGACTAGCATCTGTATAAGTTCAGTATAACCTCTTTGCTCTTGTACTCAATGCCCCTATTAATAGAGCCCAGAATACTATATGCTTTAATTGCTCTCTCCACCTGTCCTAATACCTTCAATGATCTAAGTACATATATACCCTGGTCCCTCTGCTCCTTCACTCCATTAGGAATTTTACCCCTTATTTTGTATTGTTCCTCCATGTTCTTCCGACCAAAATGCATCACACCACACTTCTCCACATTGAACTGCATCTGCCACCTATCTGCCCACTCCACCGACTTGTCCTTTTGAAGTTCTACACTGTCCTCCTCACAGTTTACAATACTTCCAAGTTTAATATCTCCCACAGATTTTGAAACTAAACATAGAAACATAGAAACTAGAAGCAGGAGTACACCATTCGGTTCTTCGAGCCTGCTTCGCTATTCGTCTTGATCATGGTTGATCATCGAATTCAATGTCCTGATCCCGCCTTCCTTCCCTTCATCCTTTTAGCCCCAAGAGCTATATCTAATTTCTTCTTGAAATCAGACAACGTTTTGACCTCAACTATTATCTGTGGTAGTGAATTCCACATATTCACCACCCTCTGGGTGAAGAAATTTCTCCTCACCTCAGTTCAAAAATGTTTATCCCTTATCCTCAAACTATGATCCCTAGTTCTGGGCTCCCCACCATTGGGAACATTCTTTCTGAATCTACCCAGTCAAACCCTGTTAGAATTTTATAAGTTTCTATGAGATCCCCTCTCACTCTTCTAAACTCCAGTGACTATAATCCTAACCGACTTAATCTCTCCTCATATATCAGACCTGCCATCCCAGGAATCAGCCTGGTAAACCTTCATTGTACTCCCTCTATAGCAAGGACATCCTTCCTCAGGTAAGGTCCACCAAAATTGCACAAATACTCCATGTGTGTCCTCACCAATGCCCTATACAATTGCAGCAAAGCATCCCTACCCCTATACTCAAATCCTCTCTCTAAGAAGGTCAACATACCATTTGCATTCTTTACTGCCTGCTGTACCTGCGCGCTTACTTTCAGCAACTGATGCATGAGGACACCAAGGTCTCACTGAGTATCCACCTCTCTCAATTTACACCCACGCAAGTAATATTCTGTCTTCCTAATATAAAGACTGACAAATCCCCAGGGCCTGATGGGATCTATCCAAGGCTGCTCAGGGAGACGAGAGATGAAATCGCTGGGCCTCTGACGCAAATCTTTGTCTTGTCACTGGACACAGGTGAGGTCCCAGAGGATTGGAGGATAGCTAATGTGGTCCTGTTATTTAAGAAAGGAAGGAAGGATAACCCGGGTAATTATAGGCCGGTGAGCTTGACGTCCGTGGTGGGGAAGTTGTTGGAGAAGATTCTTAGAGATAGGATGTATGCACATTTAGAAAGGAATAAACTCATTAACGATAGTCAGCATGGTTTTGTGAGAGGGAGGTCATGCCTCACTAACCTGGTGGAGTTTTTTGAAGAAGTGACCAGAATGGTTGACGAGGGAAGGGCCGTGGATGTCGTCTATATGGACTTTAGTAAAGTGTTTGACAAAGTCCCTCATGGTAGGCTGGTGAAAAAGGTTGGATCTCATGGGATAAAGGGGGAGGTGGCTAGATGGGTGGAGAACTGGCTTGGTCACAGAAGACAGAGGGTGGTAGTGGAAGGGTCTTTTTCCGGCTGGAGGCCTGTGACTAGTGGTGTTCCGCAGGGCTCTGTATTGGGACCTCTGCTGTTTGTGATTTATATAAACGATCTGGAAGAAGGTGTAACTGGGGTGATCAGTAAGTTTGCGGACGACACAAAATTGGCAGGACTTGCAGATAGTGAGGAGCATTGTCAGAGGCTACAGAAGGATATAGATAGGCTGGAAATTTGGGCAAAGAAATGGCAGATGGAGTTCAATCCTGATAAATGCGAAGTGATGCATTTTGGTAGAACTAATGTAGGGAGGAGCTATACGATAAATGGCAGAACCATAAAGGGTGTCGATACGCAGAGGGACCTGGGTGTGCAAGTCCACAGATCCTTGAAGGTGGCGTCACAGGTGGAGAAGGTGGTGAAGAAGGCATATGGCATGCTTGCCTTTATAGGACGGGTCATAGAGTATAAAAGTTGGGGTCTGATGTTGCAGATGTATAGAATGTTGGTACGGCCGCATTTGGAATACTGCGTCCAGTTCCGTTCGCCACACTGCCAGAAGGACGTGGAGGCTTTGGAGAGAGTACAGAGGAGGCTTACCAGGATGTTGCCTGGTATGGAGGGGCTTAGTTATGAGGAGAGATTGGGTAAACTGGGGTTGTTCTCCCTGGAAAGACGGAGGATGAGGGGAGACTTAATAGAGGTGTATAAAATTATGAAAGGCACAGATAGGGTGAACGGTGGGAAGATTTTCCCCAGGTCGGTGGTGACGTTCACGAGGGGTCATAGGTTCAAGGTGAACGGGGGGAGGTTTAACACAGATATCAGAAGGACATATTTTACACAGAGGGTGGTGGGGGCCTGGAATGCGCATGCCAGACAAGGTGGTGGAGGCGGACACACTGGGAACGTTTAAGACTTATCTAGATAGCCACATGAACGGAGTGGGAATGGAGGGATACAAAAGAATGGTCTAGTTTGGACCAGGGAGCGGCGCGGGCTTGGAGGGCCGAAGGGCCTGTTCCTGTGCTGTATTGTTCTTTGTTCTTTGTTCCATGCTGTAAACCTCTACGACTCTATGACTCTATGTCTGGAAAAGCAAGGGTCCCGATTTTGACCCCTGGGTAACACCACAAACCTTTCTCCAGCCTGAAAAATATCTATTGACCATTATACTCTGCTTCCTATTATTCTGCCAGTTTTGTGCCCCTGTTGTTACTGTCCCTCTTAGTCCATGAGTTATAACCTTTCTCACTAGTCTGTTGTGTGGCACTATCTCAAATACATTCTGAAAGTCTATGTACACCACATCAACAGCATTACCCTCATTGACCCTTTCTGCTACCTCCTCAAAACTCCAGCAAGTTAGTTAAGCACAATTTCCCCTTTAAAAATCCATGCTGCCTCTTCCCAGTTAACCCTTATTTTCCCATATTACGACTTATTTTTTTAAAATTTCATTTTATGAGATGTTGCTGGCTAGATCAGCATTTATCTCCCATCCCCAGTTGCCCTTCAAAGGTGGTGGCGAGGTGTTGTCCTGAGCCACTGCAGTCCATGAGGTGTAGCTACATCCAGTGTTGTTCGGGAGGGAATTCCAAGATTTTGACCTTGCGACTGCGAAGGAACAGTGATATATTTCCAAGTCAGGATGGTGAGTGACTTGGAGGGGAACTTGCAGGTGGTGTTGCTCCCAGGTATCCTAGATAGGGTGGACATGGAGAGGATGTTTCCACTAGTGGGAGAGACTAGAACCCGAGGGCACAACCTCAGAGTGAATGGACGCTCCTTTAAAACTGAGATGAGGAGGAATTTCTTCAGTTAGAGGGTGGTGAATCTGTGGAATTCATTGCCCCAGAGGGCTGTGGAGGCCAGATCATTGAGTGTCTTTTAGACAGAGATAGATAGGTTCTTGATTGATAAGGGGCTCAAGGGTTACGGGGAGAAGGCAGGAGAATGGGGATGAGCATCATATCAGCCATGATTGAATGGCGGAGCAGACATGATGGGCCAAATGGCCCAATTCTGCTCCTATATTTTATGGTCTTATGGTATCTGCTGCTATTGTCCTTCTAGATGATAGTGGTCATGGGTTTGGAAGGTGCAGTCTGAAGGATCTTCAATCCCAATTGATTGTTTCTCGAAGCTTGCCCACTACTGATGATAAACTAACAGGCTTATAATTGCTGGGGCTATCCTTACAACCTTTTTTGAACAAGGTGTTACATTTGCAATTCTCCAGTCTTCTGGCACCTCTTCTGAGTTCAGAGAAAACTGGAAGATTATGAGCAGCACCTTGCGATTTCCATTCGAATTCCTCCGATACCCGTGGATGCATCTCATCCGGTCTCGGTGCCTTGCCAACTTTCAGTACTAGCAGTCTATTCAACAGTTCCTCCTCATCAAACTGGAACCCTTCCTTTTCTGTTGCCGTGTCCTGGATAGCATCTAACTCCTTGACAAAGATCGATGAAAAGTATTAGTTTAGTACATCAGTCATGCTCCCAGCCTCCATGTGAAAATTTCTTTTTAGATCCCTAATTGGTCCTACTATTCCTTTACTCATCCCATAATCAAATCCCATGAACCAATTAAAAAAAAATACAAATGGCAATGTTCTGATAATGTTTTTTCAGCATTGATCGATATTGGCCCAGGTCTCTTCCAGCTAAGAGGGCAGACGTGGTCTTGATTCAACTTCTCAACTGAGAGACAGCACCCTCAGCATTTCAGCACCCCCTCCGTACTGTACTGCTGTGTCAACCTAGATCCAGTGAATATGGAACCTACAACCTCTGACTCCGAGGCAAGAATACTACCTCGGTATATTTGTACATGTGCACTGTGTGCTCTACTCTACAACAAGTTCCAGTGGGATATACACCAGGCTGGATTTTCCAGGTGTTGTCCTCACCCAGCGTCCCTTCTTCCCCTCAGTATAAAGGTCAGGGAGTGAGCTTGTCCCTGTTTTTCCGGCCTGCCCTGTGGCCATTTCATGGCCATCAGGTTATTAACTGGCTGGAAGTGAGGCTTTCACCCCATCTGTTGAGGAAATCCCACCTCAGAGAACGGGCCGGCCAATCAAATGTCCGGTGGCTCTCTGGATTCAGCAGTGCCGCCATGAGCAATGGCCACTGCTGGGACTGCAGCGAGTCCCCATCACCGTTCACTGTTGGAGCCTGATGCAAAGTAAGTCGGGGGTTGGGGGTCGGGGGGGGGGGGGGGGGGGTGGGGCTGGGGGGGAGGTGGGGGGATGGTGGTGGGGAGGGAATGTTGCTGGTTCCAGGCTGTCAGGGTCCGTTGGGGGTAGGGTGGGGTGTGGGCAGGAGGGGATGGTGTCGAGAGGTGTCTGGGACTGAGGTGGACAGGGCAAGGGGAGGGAAAACCTTGGGGGACGGGTTAAAGACCTGGGGTTACAAAACCTTTTGGGGTGGCTCTCTGGTGATCACACGAGCATGAGCATACCTAGAGTATTGTGCACAGTTTTAGTCATCTTATTTGAGGAAAGATGTAGTGACATTGGAGGCAGTTCAGAGGAAGTTCACTAGATTGATTCCAGAGATGAGGGGTTTGTCGGATGAAGAGAGATTGAACAGTTTAGGCCGACACTCTCTGGAATTTAGAAGAATGATGGGAGATCAAATTGAGGCATACAAGATGATAAAAGGTATGGATAAAGTAGATGTGGAGCGGATGCTTCCTCGCGTGGGGCATTCTAGAACAAGAGATCATAGCTTAGGATAAGGGATAGCAAATTTAAAGCAGAGTTGAGGAGAAACTACTTCTCCCAAAGGGTTGTGAACCTGTGGAATTCGCGATCCCAAAGTGCGGTGGGTGCTGGGACAGTGAGTAAATTTAAGGAGGAGTTGGACAGATTTTTAATCGGTAATGGTTGAAGGGTTATGGGGATAAGGCAGGAAAATGGGGATGAGGAGCATATCAGCCATGATCGAATGGCAGAGCAGACTCGATGGGCTGAATGGCCTAATTCTGTTCCTATATCTTAAGAACTATATTGGAGATGGCACCATGACCACACACACCCATGCCACACAACCCCCTTGACTGGCCAACGTGGCCACCACATTAAAAGTTGCCAGGCTGCATACTTGACATGGACTTCTCCCGCCATGGGTTAATTCCTGCCATGATGGGTGAGGCCCTTAAGTGGCCACTTTAGAGCACTGATTGATCCATGAGTGGGCAGGCCTCCCGAACCCTCACCCACTACTGGTAAAATTGAGGCAGGAATGGGGGTGGGCAGGTTGTGCCCCCATGGCATGGCACCCTATTCTCAGCCTTCCTAAGGCTGCCAACCCGCCCCAGAGCTGCTCACCCCCTTCCTATGACTCTCATCCTGCCCTCATTCACTTGGAGTCTGGTGTTGTTCCTGGGCTGGGCCTCAGTCGCATTACCAGCTGCAGCCACCATTCCTGGCGGCACTGCAGGCAACTGATTGCTATCTGCCTCTGACTGGCCAGCAGCTCTCAGAGCTGGCTTTTCTGCGCCAATGAGGGTGTGATTTCCATACAGGAAGCAACACTGCGAAGCTGCCTGAGCTCTTTGAATTCTGGCCCTTTGATTGTGTCTGTTTTTTAATCACTCCATCATTGGCAGTCCTGCCTTCAGCTCTGTTGGGTGGCAGTGGTTAGCACTGCTGCCTCACAGCATCAGGGACCCGGGTTCGATTCCCGGCTTGGCTCACTGTCTGTGTGGAGTCTGCACATTCTCCCCGTGTCTGCGAGGGTTTCCTCCGCGTTTCTCCCACAGTCTGAAAGATGTGCTGGTCAGGTGCATTGGCCATGCTAAATTCTCCCTCAGTGTACCCAAACAGGTGCCGGAGTGTGGCGACTAGGAGATTTTCACAGTAACTTCATTGCAGTGTGAATGTAAACCTACTTGTAACGTTAATAAATAAACTTTAACACCTTAAGCACTAGGATTATACCTGAACCTCTGCACAGACCATAACTTATAAATATCTTTCAAAATTAGCATTTGGAACTATCTGAATATTTGCTTAACGTGCTCAGATTAAATCCCATGGAATAATAAAAGCAAAATACTGCAGGTGCTAGAAATCTGAAATATAAACAGAATATACTGGAAAATCCCAACAGGTCAGGCAGCATCTTTTGTTAAAAATCATTTTACCGGACATGAACGGCACTGACTGGGCCCGTTCCTAACCTCCTTCCATTTCACAGGGCATAGGAGAGTCAACCACATTGCTGTGGGTCTAGACTAGACAGATTCCTTCCCTAAAAGACAGTAAGTTTAAGTATTAGTGCCACAAGTAGCCTTACATTCACACTGCAGTGAAGTTACTGTGAAAATCCCCGAGTCGCCACACTCCGGCGCCTGTTCGGGTACACTGAGGGAGAATTTAGCACGGCCAATGCACCCTAACCAGCACATCTTTCGGAATGTGAGAGGAAACCGGAACACTCGTGGGTTTCCTCCGGGTGCTCCGGTTTCCTCCCACGGTCCAAAGATGTGCGGGTTAGGTTGATTGGCCATGCTAAATTGTCCCTTAGTGTCCTGAGATGGTAGGTTAGAGGGATTAGTGGGTAAAATATGTAGGGATATGGGGGTAGGGCCTGGGTGGGATTGTGGTCGGTGCAGACTCGATGGGCCGAATGGCCTCTTTCTGTACTGTAGGGTTTCTATGTTTCACTCGGAGGAAACCCATGCTGACATGTGGAGAACATGCAAACTCCACACAGACAGTGATCCAAGCCAGGAATCGAATCCGGGTCCCTGACGCTGTGAGGCAGCAGTGCTAACCACTGTGCCACTGTGCCGCCCAGACGTAAACCAGATGTGTTTAGACTTTTAATTGCAATTTTCATGATTTTAATTAAATTCACATTTCACCATCTCGTTAGGATTTGAACCCAGATCTTGCTCTGGATTTCTAGTCAAGTCACAATCCCACTGTGCCACAGCTTCTCCATGGGGAAGAAAGCATCTTGAGTCTGTACAACTCTTCTTCAGAACCAAGGGATGTTTTGTTACATTAAGTGTAATAGTTATAACTATAGAGAGTTATAGAACAAAGAGATTTAGGGGTACATGTTCATAGCTCATTGAAAGTGGAGTCACAAGTGGACAGAGTGGTGAAGAAGGCATTTGGCATGCTTGGTTTCATTGGTCAGAACACTGAATACAGGAGTTGGAATGTCTTGTTAAAGTTGTACAAGACATTGGTAAGGTCAGTCTTGGAATACTGTGTACAGTTCTGGTCACCCTATTATAGAAAGGATATTATTAAACGAGAAAGGGTGAAGAAAAGATTGACTAGGATGCTACCGGGACTTAAGAACATAAGAACATAAGAAATAGGAGCAGGAGTAGGCCATCTAGCCCCTCGAACCTGCCCAGCCATTCAATAAGATCATGGCTGATCTGAAGTGGATCAGTTCCACTTACCCGCCTGATCCCTATAACCCCTAATTCCCTTACCGATCAGGAATCCATCTATCCGTGATTTAAACATATTCAACGAGGTAGCCTCCACCACTTCAGTGGGCAGAGAATTCCAGAGATTCACCACCCTCTGAGAGAAGAAGTTCCTCCTCAACTCTGTCCTAAACCGACCCCCCTTTATTTTGAAGCTGTGCCCTCTAGTTCTAGTTTCCTTCCTAAGTGGAAAGAATCTCTCCGCCTCTACCCTATCCAGCCCCTTCATTATCTTATAGGTCTCTATAAGATCCCCCCTCAGCCTTCTAAATTCCAACAAATACAAACCCAATCTGCTCAGTCTCTTCTCATAATCAACACCCCTCATCTCTGGTATCAACCTGGTGAACCTTCTCTGCACTCCCTCCAAGGCCAATATATCCTTCCGCAAATAAGGGGACCAATACTGCACACAGTATTCCAGCTGTGGCCTCACCAATGCCCTGTACAGATGCAGCCAGACATCTCTGCTTTTATATTCTATCCCCCTTGTGATATAGGCCAACATCCCATTTGCCTTCTTGATCACCTGTTGCACCTGCAGACTGGGTTTTTGCGTCTCATGTACAAGGACCTTGTGCATGATAGTTTGAGTTGCAAGGAGAGGCTGGATAGACTGAGACTTTTTTCTCTGGAGCGTAGGAGGCTTAGGAGTGATCTTATAGAAGTCTATAAAATAATGAGGGGCACAGATCAGCTAGATAGTCAACATCTTTTACCAAAGGTAAGGGAGTCTAAAACTAGAGGGCATAGGTTTAAGGTGAGAGGGGAGAGATACAAAAGGATCCAGAGGGGCAATTGTTTCACACAGAAGATGGCGAGTATGTGGAACAAGTTGCCAGAGGTACTAGTAGAGGCGGGTACAATTTTGTATTTTAAAAAGCATTTAGACAGTAAGATGAGTAAGATGGGTATCGAGGGATATGGGCCAAACGCAGGCAATTGGGACTAGCTTAGTCGTTAAAAAAAAGGCGGCATGGACAAGTTGGGCCAAAGGGCCTGTTTCCATGCTGTAAACTCTATGACTCTCTGACTCTAAGTGCACTGTCTAAATGTAAGTTGTTGTAATGTAACCCCAAAGACTGAAAATAACGTGACTCTTAACACAGCTTAGAATATTATCAATGCAATCGATCAGTGCGTTTTCAGGAGAAATATTTGGTAATAGTGTTTGACCTCTGTTAAGTCATGATTGCATTGGGTGTGGACAGGGGTATGTGTCACATTTACTCCACTGTCTCTATCCTTTCAGTAACTTTATGCAATCCCTTTCACTGCTGATGCAGCGATGGTTAGTCAACTGAAGGGGAGGAGGAAATGGTGAAAGAACGTGTGCGAAGGGTGACTGGATCTTGTCGTTATTGCATCTTGGCTCACCCTTTGTCGCTGAACCAGTCCACCTCCCCCTCATCACAGTGGGCAGCAGACTGGCATCCAGTGGGATTGTGGCATTGGAGGCACCTCACAGAATGTCACAGGTATGATCATTCCCTGATTGCTTTAACAGTGGGTCAGCAGAGTGATAATGGACTGCAGGGCCTCCCTCTGTGCTGTATATTCCTATGTCAAGGATGTCAAGGGATGTGGGGAGCAAAATGTTCATGGTGTTCAAACACCACCACCCTCCCTCCACCCTACAAAATTTATACCGTCTTGTCTCTATTTGAACAATCCTTTGGAAAAGGTGGAATTAAGCTCACTGGAAAGGACACAAGAACAATTGCTCCCAGAGTTGATCATTTCAACCATTGAATAGTTGGGCTTGTGATTTTAAATGTTCATCAGAATATTATAGTGAATAGTCACAAAGTTATTGCTTCACAAGTCTATCAATAACTAGATTTCAATAGATTAGTGATACATAACCAGTGCTTGGACACCATGAGCAAAGGCACATCGGAAATTGGAGCAAAAGTAGACCATTCGCTCCTTGGCTGCGTCGATGTTCAGTAAGATTATGGATGATGTTTTACCTCCACTTCACTTTTCTGCCCAATCTCCTTGCTTCCCTTAATGTCCAAAAATCGAGGGGAGGCGATGGTCTAGTGGTATTCTTGCTAGACTATTAATCCAGAAATTGAGCTAACGTTCAGGGACCCAAGTTCGAACCCCTGCTCACCATGGCAGATGGCAGAATTTGAATTCTATAAAAATAACTGGAATTAAGAATCCACTGATGACCATGAAACCATTGTCAATTGTCGAAAAAACCCATCTGGTTCATCAATGTCCTTTAGGGAAGGAAATCTGCCATCCTTACCTGGCCTGGCCTACATGTGACTCCAGAGCCACAGCAATGTGATTGACTCTCAATCGCCCTCTGAAATGGCCTAACAAGCCAAGGGCAATTAGGGATGGGGAATAAATGCTGGCCCATTCAATCTCTGCTTTGACTATTTTCAATGACTGCGCACTCACAGCTCACCAGGGGTAGAGGTTCCAAAGATTCACATTCTATTGAATGAGGATGCTTTGTATCAGTTGGTGGGCAATCTCTGAACCGGGGGCCACATGTGGCCCATCTGGGTGCGGCCCACAAAACATTTTGTTGACCATTGCCCACGCGTGGGGTTGCCACGTTCCACTGATTTCCGTCCATGTATTTTTTCGTATTGGTGTGACTGAAGTGATACACATGTTAAGCAAGGGTTCGTGAAGTGACGTGTGTGCTGATTGCTCACAATGTTGACTCTGAGAGCCGTGCGCTCCCTCTGTGTCCAAAGTGTCAATATTCCTTTTGCTTTTAGCACTTGATGTTGACCTACGATGGATCAGTCACGCCATACATCAAGGCAACGCACACACTTGAAGGTATTTCACCACCAAAATCACTCTAATGTCGTCAGTGTGTACCTCATCATCAGTTCTTTAGCAGGGACTCTTTATGGACTCGGGCAATGAAAGGAAATGGCGAAACAGGGGAGGAAATGTAATATCACGAAACCCTTCCAAACAGCACTTCCCCAATATAAATATACACAAGCACACACACACACACTCATATACAAGCACACCTGTGTGCAAGCACAGGAGAATACAAACACACACAGTCAGAAACGTAGATGGATTTATCAGCACTTCCAAACCTGAAGCTTTTGTCAACTAGAAGGACAAGGAAAGCAGACACATGGGACCACCACCACTTGCAAATTCCCCTCCAAGCCACTCACCATCCTGACTTGGGAATATATCGCCGTTCCTTCACTGTCACTGGGTCAAAATCCTGGAACTCCCTACCTAACAGCACCTTGGGTGTACCTACACCACATGGACTGCAAAGCTTCAAGGAGGCAGCCCACCACTACCTTCTCAAGGGGAGTTAAGAAATGAGAATGTTAGTCTTGCCAGCAATGCCTACATCCCATGAATGAATAAAAAACACACGCAAGCACGCACATGCACGCACACACGCGCACATCTACCTTCTCTTGCCTTACCCCAAAGCACATTTATCTCCATCTCATGCTGTCTTCCTTTCTGCATATGCACGCACCTCTTTCCCTCTGCATGCTCCTTACAGATACCATCATGCTCTCCCACCTTCTTCCACACAGAGGTATCTCCCAACTGCTCATCCGCTACCTCACTCACCCATGTTTATCCCTCAAACACTCATTTTCACCACTTCCTGCTACACACACATATCCCAACTCCACATCCTCCCCACACAGCGGGGGGCAATAGTATAGTAATCCAGAGACCCAGGGGAATTCTCTGGGGATCTGGGTTCAAATCCCACCGCAGCAGATGGTGGAAGTTTAATTCATAGAGCCATAGAATCCCTACAGTGCAGAAGGAGGTCATTCGGCCCATCAAGTCTGCACCAACCACAATCCCACCCAGCCCCTATCCCTGTAATCCCACGTATTTACCCTAGCTATTCCCTCGACACGATGGAGCAATTTAGCATGGCCAATCAACATAACCTGTGCATCTTTGGACTGTGGGAGGAAACTGGAGCACCCGGAGGAAACCCACGCAGACACGGAGAGAACGTGCAGACTCCACACAGATGGTGGCCCAAGCTGGGAATTGAACCTGGGTCCCTGGCGCTGTGAAGCAGCAGTGTTAGCCACTGTGCCACCGTGCCACCCATGATCCTCATCCTCATGATCACAAACGTGAGTCTTCAGCCAATTTGATTAATTCCCCAAATCAAGGAGCTTGACACCATCCAGGACAAAGCAGCTCACTTGATTAACACCCCATCTATCACCTTAAACATTCAATCCCTCCACCACAGTGGCAAACATGTGTTCCATCGACAACATTTACTGCAGCAACTCACCAGGATTTCTTTGACAGTACTTTTGAATCCTGCAATATCTACCACATGGAAGGACAAAAACAGCAGCTGTATGGGAACACCACCTTCTGTAGGTTCAACTTCAAGCCACACACTATCCTGACTCAGTCATACACTGCCATTCCTTCACTGTCATTGGGCCCAGATCCTGGACCTTCCTTCCTAACATCACTGTGGGTGTACCTACACCACAGGGAGTGCAGAAGTTTAATAAGATGTCTCACCACCTCTTTTTCAAGGTCAATTAGCGATGGGCAGTAAATGCTGGCCAAGCCAGCAACAGCCACATCCCATGAACGGATATATAAAAAATGAACTAATTGAAATGCTATTTTCCCTCTGCATGTCAATGGCTTTGTGCAGGGTAGTTCCGTTGGATGATAACTGGACTCTTAATTCCAGGGGCATTGTTTCAAATCCGACGTGGGATAATAAATTTCCTGAAGTATTTTATTATTTTTTAATTGTCTTTTACCAAGAAATATTACAATCAATTCTCCACATTCTCCAAGTTCTTTGGAAATTGGAAATCTTTGGCAGTTGGGAATGGGGTGCCATGATAGCACAGTGTTTAGTACTGCTGCTTCACAGCGCCAGGGACCTGGGTTCAATTCCTGGCTCAGGTCACCATCTGTGTGGAGTTTGCACATTCTCCTCATGTCTGCGTGGGTTTTCTCGGGTGCCCCGGTTTCCACCCACGTTCTGAAAGACGTGCTGGTTAGGTGCAGTGACCCGAACAGATGCCAGACTGTGGCGACCAAGGGAATTTCACAGTAACTTCACTGCAGTGTTAATGTAAGCCTTACTTGTGACTAAAAAATAAACTTTAATCTCATTTACTGAAATTTCTCAACAAATCTTCATTTTTGTCACAAGCAGATTTTACAGAGAAAACAGTTGATAAATGATTGATAAATTGGGTGTAAGAACTTACAATTAGTTAAGACAGCACAGAACAAAAAATAGGTAACTTAAACTTTATTGTTAGTCTGTGTCTAGCCAACTTGTTCATTTTAATAAGGAAGCTGACAATAAGGTCCAGATTTTGCCACACTGCGGATCTTGTCTGTTGTGGCAAAAATGGCAGATGAGTCTGGAATTCCATGTCCTACCCCTGAACATAGCACTCCTCATTGTCACCAGAGCAAGACTGGAGCCAGGTTGGCATCAATATGAGTGTGGTAAAGGAAGCAGCTGGCCATTTAAATTATCAGCTGCCTCCACTGAAATGACACTGTCGTAGGACAGGAGTTTGCAACCTGGAGTGTGCAGATTAGACCAGGTAAAAGGAGGTCTGAACTTGGTAGATTTGTTTGGATAGTCAGGGCACGCTTTGGAGATGCAACACTTTGGATAGGGCCTGGGACACCTTTGATCCAGGTAAGGTTCCCTTTGGAAGAGGAATTGTACCCTTTTGGATTGTTAAAAGTCAATGTGATTGTCTGTAAAATTGCAACAATGCATTGGAAATGTCAAAGCTGTCAAGGAACTGCCAAAGGATACGAGTTGAGTTGGCATGGAGTAGGTAAGGGCAATGGGTAGTGGGTAAGGGGCATTGGTTGCCATGAATGGGCAGAAGTGGACATATGGGCTATAAAGGGTCTTTTGGATGTGGGGAAGCATAGGCAGTATGGAGGGCATGGGGGTGGATAGAGGGGCATGTGTTGGCATGGGGCTATGAGGGGCAATGCATTGTGGCAGGCATGAGATGTCATAGGTTGGCATGGATGGGGAATTGGACTTGTGTGGTGTGGGTGAGCTGTAAGGGCTGTTTTTAAAAAATCTAATTTAAGCAAAGTGCCAGAGCATGGAGACAAGGCTTCTGCTCAGCCTGCCTCCCCACCCAACTGCCTCTGCACTTATTCCGGGGCCTGACTTCTACTCCTGCCCACCTCCTCAAGAACATGGAAGGCCTCATACATTGACATTTACACTCCCAGGACAGGTACAGCACAGGGTTAGATATAGAGTAAAACTCCCTCTACACTGTCCCCATCAAGCACTCCCAGGACAGGTACAGCACGGGGTTAGATACAGAGTAAAGCTCCTTCTACACTGTCCCCATCAAACACTCCCAGGACAGGTACAGCACGGGGTTAGATACAGAGTAAAGCTCCCTCTACACTGTCCCCATCAAACACTCCCAGGACAGGGACAGCACGGGGTTAGATACAGAGTAAAGCTCCCTCTACACTGTCCCCATCAAACACTCCCAGGACAGGTACAACATGGCGTGAAATACAGAGTAAAGCTCCCTCTACACTGTCCCCATCAAACACTCCCAGGACAGGTACAGCACGGGGTTAGATACAGAGTAAAGCTCCCTCTACACTGTCCCCATCAAACACTCCCAGGACAGGTACAACATGGCGTGAAATACAGAGTAAAGCTCCCTCTACACTGTCCCCATCAAACACTCCCAGGACAGGTATAGCACGGGGTTAGATACAGAGTAAAGCTCCCTCTACACTGTCCCCATCAAACACTCCCAGGACAGGTACAGCACGGGGTTAGATACAGAGTAAAGCTCCCTCGACACTGTCCCCATCAAACACTCCCAAGGCAGGTCGAGCATCGATTCCTTTACTCTGTCCTTGTGGTCGTGTCAGGTGAGGCAGAGAGTTTGCGATGTTTGAAAAGATGATGGAGGCTGGTGTTGAGAGGGATCGAGTACCAGATCTGTCATGATTTTTTGTATCCTGTCTGGGAATGTAGCTGAAACCTAAATGCCACAATGTGTTCAGGAGATTTCTTTGTCAGTTGGTATCGAATATCCTGCAAAAAATAATAAATGGCAATGAACTCAGTAATATAGAGTAATCAGAAAGCAAGTGGAGGGAGTGGATTTGTGATTTGCTGTGGGGAAATTGCTGTTACTTTTTTTGGTGATACATTTGTGAAAATTGCCAAAGTTTCTAATTTGCTGTTACTGGGTCACTTGCTGCTCTTGCTCTGGTTCGGAAGCTTTCAGTGATGTTCCTCTATCTCATCGCTGCAGATAAAGCTTCCGGCTTCTCTGAGGAAGTCAAATTTTAAGTGTTCTGATCTGACACACTTGTGGTTTCGTGACAGTTGCTTCTTCAGCTCTTGTTTAGCTGTGGCTGTGTTTCTATTTCCCTCACGTCGTGCGGGTTTAATCAGAGCTTGGAAAAATGATACGCCGAAAGCCCTCAAATGCTTCGGATAAAGAGAAATGCTTAAAGCCGAAGGTAAGTTTGGCATCGAGGGATTGTGACATGTCCTTGCTCTGTAGAAAGGGGAAACATCTTATCTGAGTATGTGGGATTTGGCAGCAAGAGGTTACTGTCCAGGGCTTTGAGCATTGAAGCCACTCCAGCAAAACAGTCTGAAATGCTCGCTGAGCTTTTGACTCTATCTTGAACATAACAAGATGGTAACAAACACCGAAAGTTGGACAGCCGCAGGAATTACTTTGTTTCAAGTTTATTTATTAGTGTCACAAGTAGACTTACATTAACACTGCAATGAAGTTACTGTGAAAATCCCCTCGTTGCCACACTCTGGCGCCTGTTCGGGTACACTGAGGGAGAATTTAGCATGGCCAATGCACCTAACCAGCACGTCTTTTGGACTATGGAAAGAAACCGGAGCACCCGGAGGAAACCCACGCCGACACGGGGAGAACATGCAAACTCCACACAGCCAGTCACCCGAGCCGGGAATCAAACCCGGGTCCCTGGCGCTGTGAGGCAGCAGTGCTCACCACTGTGCCACCGTGCCGCCCTTTGTTGGCATGTTTGGATTCTGTAGAAAGGCAGTGCCTAAGAAAGGGTTTGGTTGTTTGGCACTCTGTATAAATAGATCTGACTGGAGAGGTCCAGTGGACTCAGTGAGTAGGGATTTAATCCATTCGTACTGTTGAGTGGGAGGTGGTTTTCTTCCATTGCGATTCTGCATGATGGCAATGAATATCCAGATAACTGGTCCCTGGGATTTTGTATAGTGTGATAAAAAATGTAAGGTTTTCATTTGGAACTATACCTGTGGATGAACTCATGCCAAATGGATCTGAGGCAGAGAGATTAGACATGTCAGTCATGCTCTATCCCTTGGTGTCCAGGGCATAAGAGCGAGATCGGGATAAACGCAGCAAAATTCTCGCTGGTGGTCAGACTTCGCTGACCCCTGTGTAGAAGGTGCCCAAACCTGGATACAGGTGAACGTCGCACCTGGTTTGGCTGTGAAGGCTCTCAAAGTCAAATAGCTTTCCGAGGTCTTGGGCTCTGAGGCGCCTTCCGTAGATCTCTTTGCCTTTCGACCTGTCTCTTTTTTTTAAGATGTGGAGATGCTGGCATTGGACTGGGTTTTTTAAAAAAGATTTTCCTTATACCTTTTTCACCTTGGTTACCTGTCTTCATGTCCTTATGAAATATTGTTTCTTGTGTTCCGATGTTGGAGACTGTTACTACATTAAAGATCTATCCTTGTGCAAGTTGTTGCTGTCCGGACTCAGACTTCAGGAGTGAGCACTTGTCTGAGGAACTGCAGGGTGGCGATCACCTGTCAAGCCCCAATTCAGTGTGACTGAAAGTCCTCGGTCTGGGAGAGAGGTGATGCAGTTCGAAAGTGGGATAGGGGCTTGAGGGAGGGAATGAATATGTAATCATAGAATCATAGCATCCTGCAGTGTGGAAGGAGGCCATTCAGCCCATCGAGTCTGCACCGACTACAATCCTACCCAGGTCCTATCCCCATAACCCTCTGCATTTACCCTAGCTAGTCCCCCTGATACTAAGAGACAATTTAGCATAGCGAGTCCACCTAACCTGCACATCTTTGGACTGTGGGAGGAAACCGGAGCACCCGGAACAAACCCACGCAGACACGGGGAGAATGTGCAAACTCCACACAGACAGTGACCCAAGTTGGGAATCGAACCCGGGTCCCTGGAGCTGTGAGGCAGCAGTGCTAACCACTGTGTCACCATAATTGCCCCTGACTGGCATGTACTTTTTCTGAAATTGATTGCAGCTTCTAAAAATTATAACTGTCTAATTCTACAAGTCTTGTCCAGGGGATTTGGGAAGCTACCTGGATGAACGATCACTGATAGTAACTCCCAGTACCCATCGAATAATAAACTCCACACAAAGCTTCCTTGCGAAATTTCCTTTCCTTGACTCAAAAGGTTTTGATGAAGCAACGAACTCAATTTTTTTAATAGCTGTCAACCATTCAAGGCATTAAAGCAAGGTTTCTAATCTGTCTCTTTATGTCCATGCTTCCCCCCCTGTGCATGGTGCCTGTGCTATATACATTGGGTTTGGGAATATAGGCTGCATTGGGTCATAGTCTTAGGATAAGGGGGAGCAAATTTAAAACAGAGTTGGAGGAGAAACTACTTCTCCCAAAGGGTTGTGAATCTGTGGAATTCGCTCCCCCAAAGTGCGGTGGATGCTGGGACAGTGAGTACATTTAAGGAGGAGATAGACAGATTTTTAATTGGTAATGGGTTGAAGGGTTATGGGGAGAAGGCAGGAAATAAAATAAAAACAAAATAAAAATAAAATAAAATTCTCCCCCTATATCTTATCTTGTGGGGTTGCAAGGCAAAAAGTGCATGAGAGGAAATAACTGGAATTGCAGGAAAAGGAATGATTTGTTAAAATGGGACAATTCAGTGCTGCGTTCTGTGAGGGTTTTTGAAGTGTACGTTTGTATACCTGGCTGTGTTTACATGTCTGTGAATGTCTCCATGTGTATGTGGTATTCAATAAATGTGTTTGCATATGCTGCATTTCCATTTGTTGAATGTGGACATGTGTGTCTGTGTGTGTGTGTGAGTGTGTATGTAGCTGTGCGCGTAATGTATGCATGTCTTCAAAAATATGTGTACCTCTTTGTGTATGAGGGGATATATGTGCTATATTTGTGTGTGTACGGCTGTGATTTTCCTCCCTCTCTGCGCCATAATTCACGGCAGTGGGTGGTGGCACGCTGTTCGTACCAGCAGGATCTGTTGTTCCCACCATTGTCAATGAACGCATCCTTCACCATTGGGAAACCTGGGGCAGGGATGTAGCATCGGCAGGACTGTAATTTCCCACTAGTGTGAATGGCAACAAGATTTCAGCAGACATCCTTGTGTCTGTATGGATTATATTGAGTATGTTTGTGCGTGCGTGTATTTATGTGTGTGTGTATGTGTTTGCATGTGTGCGTGTGCATGTGTATGTATGTGTGCATGTGTTTGAGCACACGCGTGCATGTACAATTGTAAATGCTGTGTCGGGTCACTTTGAATCAGTTTGAAATTCATAGAGTTCCTTCAATGCAGGAGGAGGACATTCAGCCCATCAGGTCTGCAGCAACTCTCTGACAGAGCATCATATTTAGGTGCATGGCAAGATCTCACAAACAGCAATACCATGATGATTAGATAGTGAGGTTGCTTCAAGGACAAATATTGGCCCAGGACACCAGAGAGAACTGCTCTGTTCTCTTCCAAGTATAATACTTTACATCCACTTGAGAGGCCAAACAAGGCCTTGGTTTAACACCTTATCTGAAGGGCGGCACCTCTGACAGTGCAGCACTTCCCCAGTACTGCACTTTATGAGTCAGCCTGGACTTTGTGTTCAGGTCTTTGTAGTGGGAATTGAGCGTGCGACCTTTGGATTTAGCGGCTCAACAACTGAACCAACTGAACTCTAGCCCTAGTTAGAAAAATGAATCCACCTTCCTGCTTCATACCACAGTGCTTGGTCATTCGCGATTGTTTTGTGCTTCTGTGCAGAGGCACTAGAGCAAAGGGGTTTGAACAACCAAATTTTACAGATGATTTTAGGCAGCAGGTGGCAGACAGGACCATTCGCTCTTGCTGCGCACAATTTAATTCACTCCCTGTGGTGAGTTTGGAGGTGGGGAGGGCACATTTAATCAGGCCGGACGGTGGTGGGTACGATTCCTGCCATGGGAACCCTGCCACCTTCCAGCCTCTCCTCTGGCCAAGTCCGTGGCAGGAAGGCCCATGGACAACCATCCCACCCGCTGCCAATTGAGGCCTTTTTATTCTTTCATGCGATGTGGGCATCACTGGCTGGGCCAATATTTAATGCTTACCCCTAATTGCCCTTGAACTAAGGGCAGTTGAGAGTCAATCACATTGCTGTGGCTCTGGAGTCACATGTAGGGCAGGCCAGGTAAGGACAGTAGATTTTCTTCCTTGAAGGACATTAGTGAACCGGATGGGTTTTTATTTATTTATTAGGGTCACAAGTAGGCTTACATTAACACTGCAATGAAGTTACTGTGAAAATCCCCTAGTTGCCACACTCTGGTGCCTGTTCGGGTACACTGAGGGAGAATTTAGCACGGCCAATGCACCCTAACCTGCATGTCTTTGGAGTGTGGGAGGAAACCAGAGCACCCGGAGGAAATCCATGCAGACACGGGGAGAACGTGCAGACTCCGCACAGACAGTGACCCAAGTCGAGAATCAAACCTGGGTCCCACCTGGGTCAATTATAACAATTGCCAATGGTTTCATGGGCATCACTAGACTTTACATTCCTGCTTTTTATTGAATCAGATTGCACCATTTGCTATGGTGGGATTCGAACCCAGCTCCCCAGAGCATTACCCTAGATCTCTGGATTACTAGCCCGGTGAATATACCACTGCGCCACTGTCTCCTCACAGTGAACCAGAGGGTAACTGCTGTTGTCAACACAGCGGTGGGCCTGGGGCGGGTGGACGCTCACAGTGCAGTGAGCAGGACACGTAAACCCACGCAGGATTGCTCATGAGATCCCAGAGGGGTTCCCTCATTCAAAAGCACTCAGTATCTGATTGAGGGACCTGACATCAGGAAGATCCGCTCAAAACCACTCCCCTGTCCTAGATGATAACCACCACTCCCCACAAGCCCCCCATCCCACAAAGACCCCACCCTCACCACCCCCTCTCCTCTCTTCCCCCGTCCACACCCCACCGCCATCACTCATCTACAGCCTGGGATCCAGTGACAATTCTCGGCCTAGGGTAGGTGTCACACTGGCGCCACTGCCTCCCTGAATGTCTACAGCAGCTCCCAGGGGGAGAAGGGGGGTGGGGGGGGGCGGGGGGGGGGGGGGGGGGGCTGCGAACCTCCATCCCTCAGGCTGGTTGATCTTGTGGAAGGCCCACTGCTTGTCCAGTTAAGTGTCTGGGTGGCCATCCCCAAATAAGGCAATGCCAGGTTCCTGCTGCCTTTCCCAGCTGGGAGAAGGTGGGGGATGGGGGATCGGCGGGGTGGGGGGGGGGAGGGGGGGGAGGGAGGTTGGGGGGTTGGTGGAGGTTGAGGGAACCCAGTCCCCCCACCATCACCGCTATTAAATCCAGCCCACAATTCCTGGAACTGTTTTGAAGTTGGTCATTTTTCCTACGAACACATTGACGTTCTGAAGTTGAGAAGTGCAGCAAGTAATCAGAGACACTTCCCTTCCAACGAAGAATAACTACTCTTATTATAGATACGGGGTTCATTAGAATGGTTCCAGGCTTGAGGGACTTCTCTGTTCTTAGAACGGAGAAGATTGCGGGGAGGTTTAATAGAGGCGTTCAGAGTAAATAAGGAGAAACTGTTTGCAGTATCAAGTCAGTGGGTGATTGGAGGACATGCATTTTAGGTAAAGAGCAACTGAACCAAGGAGAAATGGAGTGAAATGTTTAATTGTTGCGATCTGGAACGTTCTGCATCAAAGTGTGGTGGATGCAGATTCAACAGCAAATTTCAAAAAGGAATTGGACATGAGAAGCAGAACGGAGGGAGACAGTTCAGCTCCTTGTGCTTTGAAAGAGGCATCAAATTTGCTCTATTCCTCTGCTCCTTTCCCATTGCTATGCGAGTTTTCTTTCCCCCCTTTCTTGATTACTTCTCCACTTTGCTGCCCTCACCCTCTCAGGCAGCATATTCCCGATTCAAACAATTTCTGGGTAAGTACAATTCTCAGCTACTCCCCTCTGACTCTTGCGTGGATGATCTGAAATCGGTGCTCTCTCCTCATTGCCTCTGCTGCATGCTGGTGTAGTTTCTCTCTATCAGCTAACAAAACCCCAAAAGGTGGCAACATTTACAAAAAAAATGACCACATCAAAACCCCTTTAACACCATTTTTGATATTTTTAGTGCGGAACCCCATCGCCTTTCATTTGCAGTTAAATGTCATTTCACTGTTTACCCATGTCAGCTGGCCTTGCACAGGGTTTGTTTGTAGAGTCCACAGTATCACGGACATGGGGACAGGAAGAGGCCATTCAGCCCCTCAGGTCAGCCCAATGTCCAACTAAATTCTGACTGAATTGTATCTTAACGCAATCTACCCGCCTTGGTTCCTTAACCCTCATCCCCTCACCCTATAAACCCTAATTCCCTCATCCTATAAACCTTCATCCCCTCACCCTACAAAAACGTAGCAGTTTCCATTTTGCAATGTTCGATTCATCCTCAGCCTTGCCGGCTTTGCGAGGGAGACAATTCCCGATTTTCACTCCCCTTTGTGTGTACACCTACTTCCTGATTCACCAGGATGCTGCCTGGGATGGAACATTTAAGTTATAAAGAGGGATTGGGTAAGCTTGGGTTGTTTCCGTTGGAGCAGAGAAGACTGAGGGGTGACCTGATCGAGGTGTTCAAGATTATGAGAGACATGGACAGAGTGGATAAGGAGCAACTATTCCCCTTAGTTGAAGGGTCAGTCATGAAGGGACACAGTTCAAGGTGAGGGACAGGAGGTTATTTTGATTTGATTTGATTTATTATTGTCACATGTATCGTGGTACAGTGAAAAGTATTGTTTCTTTCATGCTACAGACGAAACAAACCATTCATAGTTTAGGGGGATATGAGGAAAAACATTTTTACCTAGAGGGTGGTGAGGGTCTGGAATGCGCTGCCTGGGAGAGGGGTGGAGGCGGGATGCCTCACGTCCTTTAAAAAGTACCTGGATGAGTACTTGACACATCATAACATTCAGGGCTGTGGGCCAAGTGCTGACAGATGGGATTAGGCGAGGTGTCAGGTGTTTCTCGTGTGTCGATGCAGACTTGGTGGGCCAAAGGGCCTCGTCTGCACTGTACGATTCTATGATCTCCATGAATAGTCTGGCTCGAATGTTAGGATGATATCCCTTTGTTCGGATCGCTGCCCACAGGAAGAAGTGGTGCCTCTCCAGCTACCCTGTTGAATCCTTTAATCACCTTAAACACATCAATTAATTCACCCCTCAATCTATATTGACAGAATAAAACCTAACCTATTTCACCTGTCCTTTATAATTTAACCCTTTTGGCCCCGGTATCATTTGTTGACTCTATGTGACACTCTCTTTATGCCAAGGTATTTTTCACGGGGGTTCAGTACACATAACTAAAAGCATTTCCTCCCCATGAGGTCTAACCAGAGCATTTATTCATTGCAGGAAAGCAACATCAAATTTATTTTTCTTACTATCCCTCAAAACCCGCCCTCAGAATCACAGAATTGTTATAACACTGAAGGAGGCCATTCAGCCCATTGAGTTTGCACCGGCTCTCCGAATGAGCAACTCACCTAGCTCCATTCTCCTGCCTTCTCTCCACAACTCTGCACATTCTTCCCTTTCAGATAACAGTCCAATTCCCTTGGACCGAGCCTGCCTCCATTACACGCTCAGGCAGTGCATTCCAGACACCAACCAGTTGCTGTGTAAAAACGTTCTCCTCATGCTTCTTTTGCTTTTTACTTTAAATCTGAACTGTCTCATTCTCAAACCTTTCATGAATGGGAACAGTTTTTTCCCTCTCTGCTCTGTCCAGACCTCTCATGATTTGAGCATCCCTGTCAAAGCTCCTCTCAGCCGTCTTCTCTCTGAGGAAAACAGTCCCAACTTCTGTCATTTATCTTCATAACTGTAGTTCCTCACTCTTGGAACCATTCTTGAGAATCTTTTCTGAACTCTCTCCAATGCCTTCATATTCTTCCTATAGTGCGGTGCCCAGAATTGGGCAAAATACTCTAGCTGAGGTGAGTGACTTATACAAGATTAACCTCCTGACTCATGTACACGATGCCCCATCAGTAAAGACCAGGATATTGTGTGTTTTATTAACGTGGACGTGAACTCCTTAGCATGTGGAACAAAGATATCGATGCCAGGAAAGTATTAATCTTCATCCCAGGCCTTTGACCTTAACTTGGTTTATCAGACCAGCGTTGCCCAATGAACCCTGCCAACACCAAAGGGTTAACTCATCGATCATACCACCTCCCCAAGCACCTTCTTCCCTCAAAATGACCACAGTTTGAGGACAAGGTTATAACAGCCCTATGGCACCAATGCTCTGACTCTTGGTGCATTTTGGTTGGCTGCGGTGCCTTCTGTAAAAAAGTAAAGTTTATTTATTAGTCACAAGTAAGGCTTACATTAACACTGCAACAAAGTTACTGTGAAATTCCCCTAGTCGTCATACTCTGGCATACTCCAGGTCAATGCACCTAACCAGCACAGCTTTCGGGCTGTGGGAGGAAACAGGAGCACCCGGAGGAAACCCACACAGACACGGGGAGAACGTGCAGACTCCGCACAGACAGTGACCCAAGCCAGGAATCGAACCCGGGTTCCTGGAGCTCTGAGGGTAGCAGTGCTAACCACTGTACCACCATGCCGCCCATGGTAAAGCACCGATAAAACACCGGCACTCACCGCTCCTGGTTCAGCCATGTGGTGAGAATGAGAGCCAGCAGCCAGAACTGGTGACCATAGGACGGGAGTGGGTGACATTTTGATTGGACTTGATTTGTTATTGTCACACGCATCGGGATCCAGTGGGGAGTGGGTTGGGGAGATGGGTGTCTCCGAACACGCGCGTGAAGATCTGCAACAGCAGTTTGTCCCTGATAGCAACAAGGTGAATGGAAATGGATTAAGTATGTCATGTCACTTGGTGCAGTTCGACAGATTGTAGAGATAGTGTGAGTCCTATAGCCACGGTAGCTGCTGTAACAGGACCTTATCTCTGTAACTTCCTCCAGCTAAAGTCTCTGCATTTCTCCATTTCTGTCCTGTTGAGCATCTGGTTTCCATCCTCTGACCTTCAGCTGCCTGGGCCCTAAGCTCTGGAATTCCCTTCTTCAACCTTGCCAAGGGATAGGCAATAAATGCTGGCCAGTCAGTGACGCCCATGTTCCACGAATGAATTCAAAGTGCTCTCTGAACCTGCCCTGCCACCGTTAATGGTTTCTGCACATATACATCCAGGTCCCTCTGCTCCTGCACCCCCTTTAAACTTGTACCCTTTATTTTATATTATCTCTCCATGTTCTACCAAAATGAATCACTTCACATTTCTCTGCATAGAACTTCATCTGCCACCCATCCGCCCATTCTACCAACTTGCCTCTGACCTTTTGAAGTTCTACATTACCCTTGTCACACTTCACAATGCCTCTGTCTTTTTCTGATCTGCAGAATGGGAAGGATAGAGCGTAGTGGTATTTTTACTAAACTATTAATCCAGAAACTCAGCTAATGTTCTGGGGATCCGGGTTTGAATCCCGCCACGGCAGATGGTGGGATTTGAATTCAATTTTTTTTAAAATCTGGAATTAAGAATCCACTGATGAAACCATTGTCAATAGTCGGGAAAACCCATCCAGTTCTCTAATGCCTTTTAGGGAAGGAAATTTGCCGTCCTTACTTGGTCTGGCCTATATGTGACTCCAGAGCCACAGAAATGTGTTGGCTCTCAACTGCCCTTCAAGGGCAACTAGGGATGGGCAATAAATGCTGGCCAGCCAGCAATGCCCATGTCCCACAAATGAATAATAAAAAAAAAATTGAAATGAGCTGTCATATTAATATCAAATAGCCATGGAGTCTTGTGCCTGGGACAGATTGATAGGCGCCTGGCACAATAGGGTACCTGACATGAAGAATTTCTCAGCTGCACACCGAGGTCGGTGAACTCAGTCAACTGGAAGATGCTGTGGTGAGGAGGAGGGGGAGGATAGGTTGGTAATGGGGGTGGGGCGGGGGGGGGGGGGTGGGGGGGTGTGGGGGGCGAGGGGGAATGGGTGGGGGTGGGGGGGGGCGGGGGGGTGGGGGGGTGGGGGGGTGGGGGGGGGGCGGGGGGGTGGGGGGGTGGGGGGGGGTGGGGGGCGGGGGGGGGTGGGGGGCGGGGGGGAGTGGGGGGGGGGGGGGGCGGATGAAAGAGATCAGCCAGAGTGCAAGCTCCCATTATCCATCCAGGGCCACTTGCCAGTTCCATAGAATTTCAGGAAATGAACAGACTATTCGGCCCATCTGGTATATGCGGAGGACCCCGGAGGATTGGGGCGTGTGTCCGCGCCATCTACACTGTACTGTGTGTGAGTGTTGCACGACTGGAGGTGCCACCTTTTCTGATGTTAAACCATGGCCCCATCTGCCGGTTAGATAAATCTGATAGATACCGTGTCGCAGTTCAAAGAACGGGAAATACTACCATCTGGTGCATTGGCCAACACTCAACCAGTGGGAAAAAAACAATTTAGACTGGTAATGGGCATCGGCTGCTGATTGTCCACTGCATTTCTTTATGTATCAAGTCAATACACTTCAAAGATAAGCCATTGTCTCTGAAATGTGTAGGGACATCCTGACAATGAGAAAGGTATTATATAAATGCAAGTTCTTTCCTCATATAACAAGACTGCCTGTATCACAACATTTCTTGATGTGAAGCACTTTGACCGTGTGTTTTGGACCAGTGGTGTCATGGTTTCTTTTCTCGTTAGACAGGGTAGATTCAGAAAGAATGTTCTCAATGTCCAGAACTAGGGATCATAGTTTGAGGATAAGGGGTAAACCTTTTAGAACTGAGGTGAGGAGAACTTTCTTCATGTGCGGAATTCACTACCACAGAATGTAGTTGTCACCAAACGTTGTCTGATTTCAAGAAGGAATTAGATAAAGCTCTTGGGGCTAAAGGGATCGAGGGATATGGAAGGAAGGCGGTAGGATATTGGAAGGATATGAGGTATGGGAGGATATTGAATTCAATGATCAACCACGATCAAGATGAATGGTGGAGCAGGCTCAAAGGGCCGAATGGCCTCCTCCTGCTTCTAGTTTCTATGTTTTCATTTCTGTTATCAATTTAGCAAATCTTCACCACTATCTTTCCATGACTAATATCCTTCCTATGATTGGGTACCTAGAACTGTGCGCAAAATGTCAAGTGCTATTCTTTGTGCATTCATGGTAGACTCCACATTGTTCAAATGTGTCTAAGTGGTAGATTATCGTCACCATCATCTCACATGACTGAAGAGCCCATTGCGAGATTGGCACCGAAGTCCATAGAATGGGCAGACCATGCTGTCACTGTTGGCGCTTGGGCCAACTTCTGTAGCTGTGCCACCTCTGGCTTTCACCTAGGCATGTCTGATCTTGTGAGTAAGTTGTCCGCAAAATATTCTGAACCAAATTAGTGCTGTGTACAAAATATCGAACACTAAAGCATCGAAATAGGCCATTAACCCTATCAACTCTCTGTTTCTGTATCTGCTCCAAACAAGTCTCCTGATACCTTAATTCCTCTCACTCCACAAACTCAATAACACCTCGTAACATTTAAATTTACTTTCGTTTCTCCAAGCTTCTTATGTTTACCACCTGCGTCCTACCCTTAGTTAATGGTTTGGGAAAGTCAATATGTATGTAATTCTCGAAGCAGATGCTGTATTGGGTTTAGTCGTCCTGAAAGGGTTTGGGCTTCTCCCAACCATGAGGAGAGTGCGAGTTTGAGCCATTCTCCAAAGGAATTCTCCCACTCGGGTTAGAGTCATAGGCCACGATTTTCTGGTCACATTACGCCTGGCGCAGAACGTGTTAGAACAGAGGATGGCCGGAGAATCACGGCTAAGTGGTTTAAAGCATTATGAGCGGGCACCAAACCTCATCGGTATCTTCCCACCCACCGCTCCCGGACGTAATCTGGTTCTTACCCAGTAAGGGCGGGAACCAGATCAGCATATTAAATTGGTTTGCAAAAGTGGAAGCTGAACCACAGGCTGTCAATCAGGATTAGACTGTCTACATTGAGGTCAGAATCAATGGGGTACTTGAGGTGCAGTCAACCGTGAAGGGAAATCAAAATAAACACAGGTGGCTGGAGGATGATAGGAATTCATTGAGTTATCAGCTGAATCTTTTCTGAAATGTTGCACCTTGATCTTGTTACGGATCAAAGGCTTCAAGTGCAATGGAGAGGGTGGTAATGCTTTCTGCTTACTGGGAACAGCAACTTCAAATCAGGTCCCCCCTCAGCCTTTTCTGCTCTAAGGAAACCAACTCCAGCCTCACCAGACTCTTTCTGAAATGCTCCAGCCCAGGAAACATCTCGGGCAATCTCGTTTGCACCCTCTCGAGTGCAATCACATCCTTCCTATTGTGTGGTGATCAGAACTGCACACAGTGCTCTAGCTGTGGCCTAAACAGTGTTTTATACAGCTCCACCATAACCTCCCTGCATATTCTATGCCTCGGCCAATAAAGGCAAGTATCCCATGTGCCTTCTTAACCACTTTATCTATTTGTCCTGCTGCCTTCAGGGATCTTTGGACATGCACCCCAAGGTCCCTCTGGTCCTCTGTACTCCCTATGTTGGGAGTCCAGGAAAGTCTTACCCAGTTTAAATGCTGTTGCATCTGATGCAGTTTGAACGTTGCTGGGTCAAAATCCTGGAACAGCACTGTGGGAGTACCTAAACCACACTGGACTGCAGCAGCTCAAGAAGGCAGCTCACCGCCACCTTCTTAAGGGTAATTAAGAATGGCCATAGCCAGTGATGCTCACATCTCAAAGACTGATAACAAACAATAATTAGTTGCTAATTCATGCAATCTTGTGAATTAGCCACGGTTAAATTAAATTAGATGAAGAAAGATTGTGTGACTATAATACAGAACACGGTAAGTTCCAATTACTTAGCCACATGAACTAAACGTACAAAATGAGAAGTGCAGTCTGCCCCTATCTACAACCATCGGATAATGGGAGGATATGAGGTATGGGATATATTCCACCGGATAATGGAAGCTGAACATTTTTCTGTTTGGGGGCCCAGCAGGAACAATAATGTGGATTTATATAGCGCCTTTAAAGCAATGGAAAATCCCAAAGTGCTTCACAGAGCGACCATCACATCAAATCTGACAGTGAAATACTTAGTGAGGAATAACTGATCTAAAACTGGGTCAGAGAGGTAGGATTAAAGGAGGAAAGCAAGGTGGAGATGTCAAGGGAGGGGATTCCAGAGCTTCGGGCCCAGGCAGCTGAAGGTCAGAGGATGGAAACCGGATGCTCAAGAGAAATGCAGAGACTTTAGCTGGAGGAAGTTACAGAGATAAGGTCCTGTTATAGCAGCTACCGTTGCTATAGGACTCACACTATCTCTACAATCTGCCAAACTGCACCAAGTGACACACGCTGACATGACATACTTAATCCATTTCCATTCACCTTGTTGCTATCAGGGACAAACTGCTGTTGCAGATCTTCATGTGCGTGTTCAGAGACACCCATCTCCCCAACCCACTCCCCACTGGATCCCGATGCGTGTGACAATAACAAATCAAGTCCAATCAAAATGTCACCCACTCCCGTCCTATGGTCACCAGTTCTGGCTGCTGGCTCTCATTCTCACCACATGGCTGAGCCAGGAGCAGTGAGTGCCGGTGCTTTATCAGGTACAGAAGGCACCGCAGCCAACCAAAATGCACCAGGAGTCAGAGCATTGATAACCCTGTCTCCAAACGGTGGTCATTTTGAGGGAAGAAAGTGCTTGGGGAGGTGATATGATCGATGAGTTAACCCTTTGGTGTTGGCAGGATTTACCGGTCTGGTAAACCAAGCTAAGATCAAAGGCCTGGGATGAAGATGAACACTTTCCTGGCATCTATATCCTCGTTCCACATGCCAAGGGGTTCATGTTCGCCTTTTGAGTCTTTGTGGAAGTTGTTAGGTTTGCTTTATTGTTGATCAGTTTTGTCAGCAGTTTTGCATTATGGGATTTGTGGAATTGAGTGTGGGCAAGAGGAA
Source organism: Mustelus asterias (assembly GCF_964213995.1). Classification (NCBI taxonomy): domain Eukaryota; kingdom Metazoa; phylum Chordata; class Chondrichthyes; order Carcharhiniformes; family Triakidae; genus Mustelus; species Mustelus asterias. Next base: position 84,339,646 of record NC_135817.1, read on the forward strand.
GGGTGGAGCTTTACCGATTACTTGACCAAGTAATCAGTCACCACAACCTCTCTGGCTGTATGTGCTGTATGCGCTCTATCACAGTGACACAACAAATTGCATTTCGATAGCACCTTTAACGTTGCAGAATATCCCAAGACACTTGACAAGATTAAGACCAACAGAAACATTTTTGACACTAAATCATGGAAAGGGATTTCAGGATGGATGCTGGGTCAAAGAGGGAGGTCCTAAAGATAGTCTCAAAAGTGGGTCAGAGCGATAGAGACAAGAAGAGGATTAGGGAAGGCGTCCCAGGGCTTAGGGTTTAGGCAGTTGAAGGCAAGGCCATCAAAGGTGGAGGGATTAAAATAGATTATGCACAAGAGGCCAGAATTTGAGCAGATATCACAAAAGGTTGTTTGGGCTGGAGGGGATTACAGAGATAGAATGGGCTATGGCATGGAGCATAGTAAGCAAGGAAGAGAATTGAGTCATTATCAGATTAGAAGCCACTGTAGGTGACCATCTGAAAGCCCACGTAGAAAGACATGACTTGCATTTCTTCAGTACTTTTCACTTCACAACCAGTGACGTACTTTTGGAGTGTAGTTCCAGCATAGGAAATGCAGCAACAATTTTCACAAGCAAGTTCCCGCAAAAAGCAACCTGTCAGATTATCTCTTCTTAAATGCGTGGAGGTTTGCCAGCGTTTTAATGACTCCCACTGCACTGCTGCCTCACAGCGCCAGGGACCCGAGTTCAACTCCAGCCTCGGGTCACTTGTCTGTGTGGAGTCTGCATGTTCTCCCCGTGTCTGCGTGGGTTTCCTCCCACAGTCCAAAGATGTGCAGGTTAGGTTGATTGGCTACAGCCCACACTTGGAATACTGTGTACAGTTCTGATCATCCTATTATAGAAAGGATATTATTAAACTAAAAAGAGTGCAGAGAAGATTTACTAGGATGCTACCGGGACTTGATGGTTTGAGTTATAAGGAGAGGCTGGATAAACTGGGACTTTTTTTCCCTGGAGCACAGGAGACATCGGGGTGATTTTATAAAGGTCTATAAAATAATGAGAGGCACAGATCAGCTATATCCCTCTTTCCCCATCTTACCCATGCAACTGTCTAAATGCTTTTTAAAAGATAAAATTCCACCCGCCTCTACTACTATCTCTGGCAGCTCGTTCCAGACACTCACCACCCTCTGAGTGAAAGAATTGCCCCTCTGGACCCTTTTGTACCTCTCCCCAATCACCTTAAACCTATGCCCTCTAGTTTTAGACTCCCCTACCTTTGGGAAAAGATGATGGCTATCTAGTTGATCTATGCCCCTCATTAAGATCACCCCTAAGCCTCCGACGCTCCATGGAAAAAAGTCCCAGTCCCAGTTGCTGATAGCTCTTGTTACTCTTACTGAACAAAAATCTCTTGATCTGAATCTTGCACTGACTAGTGAAGCTATTTCAGAGGCCAGTTCAACCAACCACATTACTGCCGGTTTGGAGTCATATGTAGACCAGGTAAGGATGGTAGATTTCCTTTGCTGCAAGGATATTAGTGAACGAGATGGGTTTTTACAACAATCAGTGATAGTTGTGATAGTCACGACTTAGAATCATAGAGTCCCTACAGTGCAGAAGGAGGCCATTCGGCCCATCGAACCTGCACCATCAACAATCCTGCCCTATCCCTGTAACCCAATATATTTACCCTGCTAGCCCCCCTAATACTAGGGGCAATTGAGCATGGCCAATCAACCTAACCTGCACATCTTGGGAGTGTGGGAGGAAACCCGAGCACCCGGAGGAAACCCACACAGACACGAGGAGAACGTGTAAACTCCACACAGACAGTGACCCAAGGCTGGGATTGAACCGGGGTCCCTGGTACTGTGAGACAGCAGTGCTAACCACTGTGCCACCGCGCCGCCCACAATCTGATGGCTATGTCGATGGAGATGATGGCCTCCGACCCAGAGATGAGAACTATCCACTGAGCCACAGTGGCACAGTGGTTAGCACTGCTGTTTCACAGCACCAGGGATGTGGGTTCAAATCCGGCCTCGTGTGACTGTCTGGGTGGAGTCTACACATTCTCCGTGTGTCTGAGTGGGTTTCCTCCGGGTGCTCCGGTTTCCTCCCACAGTCCAAAGATGTGTTGGTTAGGTGGATTGGCCATGGTAAATTGCACGGAGGGGTGCCAAGCTGGGGGGATAGGGACTGGGTGGGATTGTTGTCGGTGCAGACTCGATGAGCCGATAGGGCTCCTTCTGTTTTTCAGGGGTTCTATGATTCTAACATGAGTGGAGGTGTTTGAGAACCAACTCCAACAGATATCCACCTGACAGGAAGTGCTTTAACATTTGGCCTGTAATTCTTTATACATTCAAAATGATAAGTTCACACATTTAAGACCCAAGCCTCTTCAACATTCACAGCATTTGACCCTAATCACATTTTCACTTTATATTTGGGCAGGCACATAATTGCAAGTTAGCAGTTGATGTATCTCACAGAGCGAGAGTGTTTGTGAGTGTGAAGGTGGGTCTGATTCACAAACTTATCAACTAATGGGCGGCACGGTAGCACCGTGGTTAACACTGCTGCTTCACGGCGCCAGGGACCTGAGTTTGATTCCCGGCTTGAGTCACTGTGTGGAGTTTGCACGTTCTCCCTGTGTCTGCGTGTGTTTCCTCCGGGTGCTCCGGTTTCCTCCCACATTTTGAAAGGCGTGCTGATTAGGGTGCATTGACTCGAACAGGCGCCAGACTGTGGTGACTCGGGGATTTTCACAGTAACTTCATTGCAGTGTTAATGTAAGCCTTACTTGTGAGTAATAAATTAACTTTAACTTTAATTTTTTCAATAGATAGAAGGCACAGTAGAAATTAGATGGTACACGCAGGCTCACTTGGATTCCAGCAAAATACTGCGGATGCTGGAATCTGAGACAGAAACAGAAAATGCTCAGAAGGTCTGACAGCATCTGTGGGGAGAGAATAGAGCCAACGTTTCGAGACTTGATGATCCAGACTCATTTTTGAAATACCAATCACTTCGGTCCATCGAGCTGTTAAAAGGAATTCCCACTTCTGCAAGCGGGCAATAGTGAGCCTTGCACAGATTACATTGCATTGTGGGGAAAAAACCCTCAACATTCTCCTCACAAAATTGTCCCTCTGAAAGGCACTGACTGTCATATGAACAGGGACGTGCATTTAACATTTCATCAAAATATTGATCAGGGAGGATCAGCACCAATGCATTTTTGTGAATCCGGCTGGGGTGGGCAAGGTGGTAGAGTTTCGGCTAATATATGTGGTGGAGTCTTTAACCATGCATTCAGATAAAGAGAAAATAGAGGCTTCTAGCAAAGATTTCAAAATAACCTGACAATCCTCACTGAATTATTTGTGGGGGTACCAGATACATCAGTGAGGGAAGATGCGATGGATTTGGTACAGACTGACTTGGGAAATCCTTTGGGAATTGAGATGGAGTTCTAAGGAGGATAGAGAACTGGATAGGAAACTGGTTAGAATGGTGTAGGAGCTAAGGGAACAAAAGAAAGTGCGGTGGTGTCTGACAGTGGCCAGGCCACCTCTAGCCACTGTGTAGATCAACAATTTTAAACGGAGAGGAAACAGTTAGCAGAAACTTGCAGATGATGTCAAAGTAGGAGGTAGCGTTAATTCTTTAGAAAACCAAAGGAAGAGGATGATAAGATTGAGAAGATGGGGGTGAAGGTTGGAGAGTGACAACTGGAATCCAACACCAGTGAATAAGTGTGAGGTGTTTTGGTCACAAAAAGATAGAAGCAGCAATGATGTTCAGAATGGACGTCGGGTTGGTGCTGAGGAGGAGCAGAGGGATTCAGGAATATTCGATTCACAGAGCAACTCTGCTGCAAAAGTAATCCAATTTCAATTCTCTCTCTCCCTTTCCCTTGGCTGATCTAGCTGTAGAGGAACAACTATAATTTTGCATTCAGGTTATTAAGATAGATTATTGCATCTGGAGGAGTGAAGGGCATTGCTGTGATGTCTAGTAGCACAGAAATATTTACAGCACTGAAGGAGGCCATTTGGCCCATTGTGTATCTCCAGTCTAATTCCACCTTCCAGCTCTTGTTCTGTCGCCCTGTAAGTTACAGCATCTCAAGTGTCTTTCAGATGTGAGTCTTTCTGCCTCTAGCACCATATCAGGCAGTGGTTCCAGACCCTCATCAACACCTGGGTGAAAAATTGTCCTTCATCATTTATCATAGTTTATGGAGTATTAGATGACTTGATGTATAATATGACCCAATTTTATCAGCACCAGAGACCATGGGCACAATGTTACCGGCTTGCCAGTCTATTGGCACAGTGAGCTGGTAAGATTGCGTGCGAGGCCATAAAATCTGGTTCGCACCCAGTTTGGTGTCGCACACGATGTGCCCGACCCACCATGGTAAATTGTGCAATCTGATTCAAGAAAAAGCAGGAATGTAAAGTCTAGTGATGCCCATGAAACCATTGGCAATTGTTGTAACTGACCCAGGTGGGACCCAGGTTTGATTCTCGACTTGGGTCACTGTCTGTGCGGAGTTTGCACGTTCTCCCAGTGTCTGCGTGGGTTTCCTCCCGGTGCTCCGGTTTCCTCCCACAGTCCAAAGACGTGCTGGTTAGGGTGCATTGGTCATGCTAAATTCTCCCTCAGTGTATCCGAACAGGTGCCGGAGTGTGGCGACTCGGGGGTTCTCACAGTAACTTCATTGCAGTGTTAATGTCAGCCTACTTGTGACACTAATAAATAAACTTTAAGTTTTAGGTTGCCATTCCAGACCACCTTGCAATGTTGGTGTCAATTTTTGTCTGATTACACTGCACCGAAACACCAAGGGAAATGTTACCATGTTATGTGTGAATCTAAGTTGTTGTTGTTATCACGCTAACTGGCTTTTAGTTACCCCGGTAACCTATGCCTCCCATTTTATCAATGAGTGCCACAGTAACCACTGTCCTGTTGATGGAATGGATATATACATTCTGGGATCCACACTCTGATGGGAGCGTTGTTAAATATTTGGCAGTTCAGTTGGGTTAGTAGAAGGTCAGAGGTCATATCCCCAAACCAAAAAGGGCTTGTAAAGTTGCTTTACTGTGTTTTGTTGGATACTGGTACCAACATCTTGGCTCAACTATCAAACTCTTACTTATGAGCCAGAAGATCATGGATACAAATCTCACTCCACAGGACCTGAGCGGACAATCCAGGTTAACAGTCCCAATGCAGTGCTGGAGGAGTACTGCACTGTCAGGAAGTGCAGATAAAACATTAATCTGAGATAAAGGCAAAATCCTGGGGTGCTGGAATTGGAAACAAAAACAGAAAGTGCTGGAAAATCTCAGCTAGTCTGACAGCATCTGTGGAGAGAGAATAGAGCCAGCGTTTCGAGTCTGGATGACCCTTTGTCAGAGCATTAGCTTGAGGACCTGTCTGCTCACCCTACGGGATGTGATGGTTCTCATTGGCACCATTTCCTAGGGTAGATTTCCCTGGTGTTCTTGTCAATGCTTATCCATTGGGATTTCAGAAAAAGCAGATTATCCCAATCCTGGTCAGCCATTGCTATTTGTGGGACCTTGCTGCGTACAGATTGGTTACAATCTATCTCGTATCAAAACAGTAACTACATTTCAGAAAAGAAAGACTGAATTGGCTGCAAGCTGCTTCAGAACTTCCTGTTGCTTTGAAAGCTGTGATATAAATTAGCTCGAGTCGGGGCTGCAACCCTCACAACGTTTAGGTGAGCACTTGCAACGCTGGTATACAAGGCTCTGGACCAAGTGTTGGAAAATGGGATGAGAGTAGAATCATAGAATCATAGAAACCCTACAGTGCAGAAGGAGGCCATTCGGCCCATCGAGTCTGCACCGACCACAGTCCCACCCAGGCCCTACACCCACATATTTACCCGCTAATCCCTCTAACCTATGCATCTCAGGACTCTAAGGGGCAATTTTTAACCTGGCCAATCAACCTAACCCGCACATCTTTGGACTGTGGGAGGAAACCGGAGCACCCGGAGGAAACCCACACAGACACGAGGAGAACGTGCAAACTCCACACAGACAGTGACCCGAGCCGGGAATCGAACCCGGGACCCTGGAGCTGTGAAGCAGCAGTGCTAACCACTGTGCTACCGTGCCGCCCGAATTGGATTGGAGATGCCGTCATCTCCAATCCAAGTTAAATGAGAACATAAATAAGAAATAGGAGCAGGAGTAGGCCATCTAGCCCCTCGAGCCTGCCCCGCCATTCAATAAGATCATGGCTGATCTGACGTGGATCAGTACCACTTACCCGCCTGATCCCCATAACCCTTAATTCCCTTACCGATCAGGAATCGATCCATCCGCGCTTTAAACATATTCAGCGAGGTAGCCTCCACCACCTCAGTGGGCAGAGAATTCCAGAGATTCACCACCCTCTGGGACAAGAAGTTCCTCCTCAACTCTGTCTTAAACCGACCCCCCTTTATTTTGAGGCTGTGTCCTCTAGTTTTAACTTCCTTACTAAGTGGAAAGAATCTCTCCGCCTCCACCCTATCCAGCCCCCGCATTATCTTATAAGTCTCCATAAGATCCCCCCTCATCCTTCTAAACTCCAACGAGTACAAACCCAATCTCCTCAGCCTCTCCTCATAATCCAAACCCCTCATCTCCGGTATCAACCTGGTGAACCTTCTCTGCACTCCCTCCAATGCCAATATATCCTTCCTCATATAAGGGGACCAATACTGCACACAGTATTCCAGCTGCGGCCTCACCAATGCCCTGTACAGGTGCATCAAGACATCCCTGCTTTTATATTCTATCCCCTTCGCAATATAGGCCAACATCCCATTTGCCTTAATAATTCAGTAGGTAGGTGCACGATGGCTTGCGCTGACACGATGGGCCAAATGGCCTCTTTCTGTGGTGTATGATGACTTGAAATGCATGTCATTTCTTATCATTTCCCGGAAGGCGATGTAGTGTGACCACATTCTGGCCTTCTTAAAAGGATGTTCTAGGAGTTGCACAATTCAAGTTATGCTACAGAGAGATGGCTTCAAGATACCAGGTTCTTGCCCTGTCCTCTATTTGGTAATTACGTCCCTCAGATACTTCACTCAGATGCTTGAATCTTGTCACGGCGAGGTGTCTCCTTGAAACACATACACGGTGGGTTGAATGGCCTCCTACTGTATCATGACTATTTCATTGTCTCGACATGCGGATGGATTTCTCTCACAGTGGCGGCACAGTGGTACAGTGGTTAGCACTGCTGCCTCACAGCGCAAGGGACCTGGGTTCGATTCCCAGCTTGGGTCACTGTCTGTGCGGAATCTGCACGTTCTCCTCGTGTCTGTGCGGGTTTCCTCTGGGTGCTCCGGTTTCTCCCACAGTCTGAAACATATGCAGGTTAGGTGCATTGGCCGTGCTGAATTCTCCCTCAGTGTACCCGAACAGGTGCCAGAGTGTGGCGACGAGGGGATTTTCACCATAACTTCATTGCAGTGCTAATGTAAACCCACTTGTGACACAAATAAATAAAAACTAAACCCTTTTTGATCATACTTCTTGGAGTGGCAATGGAGTATTCTGGAATTTGGTTTTGGTTTTTAAGCAAACTGTCTTTCCCTCAGTGGCCTGCCCACCCATCTCCACAGATCTCAGTGAAATGTACAATTCTTAAGGGACAGAAAGGACAGATGTTCGCAATGGGAGGCTGTGATCCCTGGCTATGGAGTCCAGAAGTGGAGGACAAGTACATGGATGGGAAAGGTTTAGAGGGATATGGGCCAAACACAGGCAAATGGGACTAGATCAGTTTAGGAAACCTGGTTGGCATGGATGAGTTGGGCCGAAGGGCCTGTTTCCGTGTTGCATACCTCTATGACTCTATAGCCAGAATTTTACCGCCCCGTCCAGCACAGGAATCGAAGCAAGCGAGGAGCAGACAGTGGGAAGGTCCATTGACCTCGGGTGGGATTTTACGATTTCAGGACAGGCGGCTCTGTAAAACCCTGGAATGGCTGGAATTTTACCACTTCGCCTGTCCCAAAATCAGAACGGCATTCTCCGTTGGCCTCGGGTGGGCCTGCCGGTAAAATCCCACCCCATGACTCTGTGACAAAGTTCCAGGATCAGGGGGCTGACAGTTCACACTGAGGTGAGGAGAAATCTCTTCACTCAGGTGGCCGTGAATTTTTGGAATTCTCCACCCCTGAGGCTGTGAAGATTTTTTTGCAGGATGTGGGTATCTCTGGCTAAACCCAACCCATCCCAAATTGCCATTGGGAAGGTGGTGGTGAGCAGGTGAATCGTCAGTTGTTGAGTTTATCCCAGACACAGACTGATAGAGATTGGACACATTGGGAATTGGTGTGTATGGGGATATTGTGGGACAATGGAAATGTCAGCCAGAACCGTATTGAACATTGTAGCGGGTGGAGAGGCGAGCTGGCCCACTCCTGTACCGTTTCTGCAACTCAACAGCATCATCTCATAGAATTCAATAGGATAGACAACATTAACATCAAAGAGTCTGCTCCTGGCGATCTTCAAAGGGTAGACAAAGAGGACTGTGTTTGCCGACTAACTGGGTCTGTGACAGTTAAAGTAAAGTTTATTTATTCGCCACAAGTAAGGCTTACATTAACACTGCAATGAAGTTACTGTGAAATTCCCCTCGTCACCACAGTCCAGTGCCTATTCAGGTCAATGCACCTAACCATTTAAAAGTCAACCCCATTTCAAAAAAGCATCCCAAATGACAGCAAATTGGTTAGTGTCAGACCCCACACTTGGACAATGTGTTACTTCTGAATGTGGGACATATGTAGTATAGAAGGAGCTTTACTCTGTGTCTAACCCCGTGCTGTACCTGTCCTGGGAGTGTTTGATGGAGTCAGTTTAGAGACAGCTTTACCCTGTATCTAACCCCGTGCTGTACCTGTCCTGGGAGTGTTTGATGGGGACAGTGTAGAGGGAGCTTTACTCTGCATCAAACCCCATGCTGTACCTCTCCTGGGAGTGTTTGATGGGACAGTGTGGAAACTACATGCCATATCTGTCCTGGGAGTGTTTGATGGGGACATTGGAGAAGGAGCTTTACTCTGTATCTAACCCTGTGCTGTGCCTGTCCTGGGAGTGTTTGATGGGGACATTGGAGAAGGAGCTTTACTCTGTATCTAACCCCGTGCTGTACCTGTCCTGGGAGTGTTTGATGGGGACAGTGTAGATGGAGATTTACTCTGTATCTAATCCCATGCTGTACCTGTCCTGGGAGTGTTTGATGGGGACAGTGTAAATGGAACTTTACTCTGTATCTAACACTATGCTGTACCTGTCCTGGGAGTTTTTGATGCTGACACTGGTTATCTTACATGGAAACTGTTTTGTCTTCCAGCACTCGCATCCTCACACTGACAGGCAAATAAATTACTGATAAATTATTCAAATGCCAGTGGCTTCTGCAATCGATGAAACTATTGCATGTTCCAACATGCAACTAAAACACTTTGCACACTGGCCAAATACGAGTTGTCACATGAACAAGGTTACAGATGCATTATTGATAGTGGACAGTTTAGTTTGTAACAAGGTGGGAATGTTCCTCTCTCAAACATTGCCCATACAAGAAGTGATCTTCTCTCTGATCACCTTGCTGTCTATTGGAGCTAACTCTACACAAACTGTGCTATGTTTCCCTGCATCACATCAGTATTTACACTTCAAATGTATTTAATTGACCAAAAGGAACATTTTCAAAAAATGGGCAGTACGGTGGCACAATGGGCGACACAATGGCACAGTGGTTAGCACTGCTGCCTCACAGCACCAAGGACCCAGTTTCGATTCCTGGCTTGGGTCTCTGTCTGTGTGGAGTTTGCACATTCTTGCCGTGTCTGCGTGGGTTTCCTCCGGGTGCTCCGGTTTCCTCCCACATGCTAAATTGCCCTGTAGTGTCAGGAGGATTAGCAGAGTAAATATGAGGGGTTACGGGGATAGGACCTGGGTGGGATTGTGGACAGTGTAGACTTGATGGGCCAAATGGTCTCCTTCTGCACTGTAGGGATTCTATGATTCTATAATTCTAAAATTAATTTAGGCATAGGTGCTATGTAAATGTAAGTTACTTCCAGCAGTCTGTCAGTGCTTTGGTGAGGAAGCACTGAAGGCTGTTTGTATTTACAACAGTCTGTGATTCTGGGACGGGAGTGTGTCAGTATTTACAGGGGTCTCCGGGAGTGTGTCGGTGTTACAGGGTTTCCCGGGGAGAGTGTCTGTATTTACAGAGTTCCCGAGGAGAGTGTCTGTATTTACAGGGTTCTCCAGGGAGTGTGTCTGTATTTACAGAGTTCCCGAGGAGAGTGTCTGTATTTACAGGGGTCTCCGGGGAGTGTGTCTGTATTTACAGAGTTCCCGAGGAGAGTGTCTGTATTTACAGGGTCTCCGGGGAGTATGTCAGTATTTACAGGGGTTCCTGGGGAGTATGCCTGTATTTACAGGGGTCTCCGGGGAGTGTGTTTGTATTTTCAGGGGTCTCCGGGAGTGTGTCGGTGTTACAGGGTTTCCCGGGGAGAGTGTCTGTATTTACAGGGTTCCCGGGGAGAGTGTCTGTATTTATAGAGGTCTCCGGGGAGTGTGTTTGTATTTACAGGGGTCTCTGGCATTGTGTCTGTACAGGGGTCCCCGGGGAGTGTGTCTGTATTTACACGGGTCTCCGGGGAGTGTGTCTGTATTTACAGGGGTCCCCGGGGAGAGTGTCTGTATTTACAGGGGTCTCCGGGGAGTGTGTCTGTATTTACAGGGGTCTCCGGGGAGTGTGTCTGTATTTACAGGGGTCTCCGGGGAGTGTGTCTGTATTTACAGGGGTCTCCGGGGAGTGTGTCTGTATTTACAGGGGTCCCCGGGGAGTGTGTCTGTATTTACAGGGGTCTCCGGGGAGTGTGTCTGTATTTACAGGGGTCTCCGGGGAGTGTGTCTGTATTTACAGGGGTCCCCGAGGAGAGTGTATGTATTTACAGGGGTCTCCGGGGAGTGTGTCTGTATTTACATGGGTCTCCGGGGAGTGTGTCTGTATTTACAGGGGTCTCCGGGGAGTGTGTCTGTATTTACAGGGGTCTCCGGGGAGTGTGTCTGTATTTACAGGGGTCCCCGAGGAGAGTGTATGTATTTACAGGGGTCCCCGAGGAGAGTGTATGTATTTACATGGGTCTCCGGGGAGTGTGTCTGTATTTGCAGGGGTCTCCGGGGAGTGTGTCTGTATTTGCAGGGGTCCTCGGGGAGAGTGTGCCTGTATTCATAGAAACCCTACAATGCAGAAAGAGGCCATTTGGCCCATCGGGTCTGCACCAACCACGATCCCACCCAGGCCCTACCCCCATATCCCTACACATTTACCCGCTAATCCCTCTAACCTACGCACCTCAGGACACTAAGGAGCAATTTTAGAATGGCCAATCAACCTAACCCGCACATCTTTGGACTGTGGGAGGAAACCGGAGCACCCGGAGGAAACCCACGCAGACATGGGGAGAACGTGCAAACTCCACACAGACAGTGACCCAAGCCGGGAATCAAACCCAGGTCCCTGGAGCTGTGAAGCCACTGTGCTACTGTGCCGCCCTATTTACAGGGGTGTCTGAGCAAGTCTATGAAACAGCAAGTTTTTGGAATGTGTCAATATTTAATTGGAGCCCGCTTGCGACAGTTGAATATCATGTCATGGTAGGAGCTATATGGTGATATTAGGAAGCTAAAATGGTGGTTAAATGTTAAACAGGATGAGTCAGCTCTTACTGCCCGTCAGTCCTGCTGTTTAGGGAGTGTTTCTGAGAATAATTCAGCTGCTTAAGATTGCATCATTGTAAAATTCTCCTGAGGCAGCGGGTATGAAAGTTGCCAAAGCAACACCGTGGAACAGAGTTCATTTTCCCTGCTATTTACTCCCTTCTTGTCTGAAGGACTGCTTCACTCAATGGTCTAGTCCAAAGTACGCCAGATGGTGACTGTTAGGAAGCTGTTCAACTGTGACAGGCATCACAAACCTGTCTGTTCCTGTCCTCACTTGGTGATTATAAACATACAGCCTTTCAGGTGGAGGACAACTCTGCATTAAATTATTTCTAATTTCCCTCCTGCAAAGCACTTTGAGATGCCTTACTGCAGCAATGGCACTATACAAATACAAGTTGTTGTTATTATCGCAGTGGCATGCAGAATTGCCCCTGAGTGTCCAAAAATGTTCAGGTTAGGTGGGTTAAATGAGGATAGGGCAGAGGGGAGGCCCAGGTGGGATGCTCTTAGGGAGAGTCGGTGCAGACTCGATGGGCCGAATGGCCTCCTTCTGCACTGTAGGGATTCTATGATTCTAACCCACCCAGACCCAAAAGCACTTCATTTGGTGTGAAACGCTTCGGAGTGTTCTGAGGACGTGAAAGATGTTATATAAATGCAAAGTTATCACTCTCTTCATCTCAAGATGTAGATACTAGCTGGCCGCTGGGTGTTCTGATTTAAGGTTTGGCAGCCGAGAGGCGAAAATCTTTCGGAACTGTGTGAAATTTGACCAACCGGCAGTGACGAGGGAGAGTTGGCTACATGATTAGTCGGCCATGTTTGGACATCACTTCAGGTTAATCTGGAGGTTAGCCAGCTACTTAATGCCGCTGTGGTGTTTGAGAAGAGGATGTCTTGTGGTGCAGTGGGCAGCATCCCTACCGCTGGGTCAGGAGCCCAGGGTTCGAGTCCCACTCCAGCACATGACGGCCAAGGGAAGGGATATATGAACTGTGGCCAAACTGGTCGATTGTTGAATCTTTCCAATGTGTCCGATGGCAGATGGTAAGGACGAGACGGTTTCCTGGTCTGCTACGCTGCGGGAGGCAACGGCAAACCACAGCGGTACTTTGCCAAGCACCATCATGAATCAATCCAATGGAGGTCCATCGTTGCAATTGCTCTCAAAGGGCATTATATCTGAAGGAGGAGCATTTGGGATTAGGAGCAAGATATGTCCACCGGAATTCTCTGGCCGTTCACACCCCGCTGGCACTACCAGCGCTGACGGAGAATTTGCCGCTCAGCCAAATCTCTGTTCGCTGCAGCGGGACTGGAGAATCCCAGCCATAAGACCATAAGACGATAAGATATAGGAGTAGAATTCAATCACTCAGCCCATCGAGTCTGCTCCACCATTCAATCATGACTGATAAGTTTCTCAACCCCATTCACCCGCTTTTCCCCGTAACCTTTGATCCCCTTACCAATCGAGAACCTATCTTTCTCTGTCTTACATACATTCAATAACCCGACCTCCTCTGTGGCAATTCATTCCATAGATTCACCACCCTGCGGCTGAAGAAATTCCTCCTTATCTCAGTTCTAAAGATCCAGTTATAAAGATCTCAGCTCTAAAGATCCAAGGGCTGTGTTCTTGGATTCTAGTATCTCCTACTAATGGAAACATCTTCCCCACACCCACTCTATCCAGGCCGCTCAGTATTCTGTAAGTTTCGATGAGATCCCCCCTCATCCTTCTAAACTCCATCGAGTACCAGACCCAGAGTCCTCAGACTCCCATATGTCAAGACCGGAGAATTTGACCCATCATTAGGATGGTTAAGCTGGCCCTCTCCAGCATCCTGACCATGATGAGTTTAGGGTCCTGTCCTGCTTAACCCACTGTCTGCCAATCCAACATTCACCAGGGTGATTTTTGAAAGAAGATAAATGTGGCAGGTCGAGTTGGCACCAGAAATAAAAGGACATGAATAGCTGCTGCATTGCTCTTGTTCTTCAGCGTAGGGCTCTGCACTCTGAATGTGCCCTCCACCATACTTCCAGGGGTTTGCAAATTTTCTTGGGTCAGCACTCTCATCGCTGAGTCAGAAGGTCACAGGTTCAAGTCCCACTCCAGGAACGTCAATCACTATTATCCAGGCTGACATCCCAGTGAAACACTTCCTTTTCATTCGTGGGACATGAGCGTCGCTGGTTGGCCAGCATTTTTTGCCATCCCGAGTTGCCCTTCGAGAGCAGTTGAGAGTCAACCACATTGCTGTGGCTCCGGACTCACATGTAGGCCAGACCAGGTAAGGACGGCAGATTTCCTTCCCTAAAGGACATTAGTGAACCAGATGGGTTTTTCCAACAATTGACAATGGTTTCATGGTCATCAGTAGATTCTTAATTCCAGATTTTTTTCATTGAATTCAAATTCTACCATCGGTGGGTTTCAAACCTTGGCCCCCGGAACATTAGCTGAGTTTATGAATTAATAGTCTAGTGATACTACCATTACATCCCCAGGCTTCCTTTCAATAAAAAATATTTTTTGAACGTGTTAAAAATGAGATGCAAGTCTCGGAGAGACTGTCTGAATTCTCACTGAGACGTCCTGTTCTGTACAGAGGATTTCATCATTGCTCTTAGCCAACACCATTTGGCTGTATTCATCGCGTCTGATTGCAACACTCAGTGTCTGCAAACTGGAACAGGAGGTGAATGCTTAAAGAGAGATTAAGTAAAAAATTAACTTCTCTGCTTCCCATTTTCCATTTCCCACCTCCAGTTCAGGGTGAGAGTTATTCACTCCTGTATTTGACTCAATAAGATATTTTGATCATAGTGACACTGGTAATTTTCAATATTGTCCAAGGATGTGTGGGTTAGATGAATATTGGCCATGCTAAATTGCCCCTTAGTGTCGCAAGATTGGGGGAATTAGCTCGGTAAATATGTAGGGTTATGGGGATGGGGCCTGGGCAAGATGCTCTGTCAGAACTGGTATTGGTCAGAACATTGAAATCATTGGTCAGAACATTGAGTACAGGAGTTGGGACGTCTTGTTGAAGTTGTACAAGACATTGGTAAGGCCACACTTGGAATACTGTGTACAGTTCTGGTCACCCTATCATAGAAAAGATATTATTAAACTCGAAAGAGTGCAGAAAAGATTTACTAGGTTGCTACCGGGACTTGATGGTTTGAGTTATAAGGAGAGGCTGGATAGACTGGGACTTTTTTCTCTGGAGTGTAGAAGGCTGAGGGGTGATCTTATAGAGGTCTATAAAATAATGAGGGGCATAGATAGATAAGGTAGATAGTCAATATCTTTTCCCAAAGGTAGGGGAGTCTAAAACTAGAGGGCATAGGTTAAATGTGAGAGGGGAGAGATACAAATGGGTCCAGAGGGGCAATGTTTTCACACAGTGGGTGGTGAGTGTCTGGAACAAGCTGCCAGAGATAGTAGTAGAGGCGGGTACAATTTTGTCTTTTAAAAGCGTTTAGACAGTTACATTAATTAGATGGGTATAGAGGGATATGGGCCAAATGCAAGCAATTGGGACTCGCTTTGTCGTTAAAAAAAAAGGGTGGGATGGACACGTTGGGCCGAAGGGCCTGTTTCCATGCTGGAAACCTCTATGACTCTATGACTCTGTCGGAGAGTCGGTGCAGACTTGATGGGCTGAATGGCCTCCTTCTGCACTGTCGAGATTCTACGATTCTGTTCTATGAAATAATTCTGATCAGTGCTGAGAAGGTCGGAGTAATGTTCTCACCATTTGATTCAAATTTCCCGATGCTCTCTTTGCCACGATACTTACGGAGTTGTTAATCTTCCCGGTCACTCCCTCAGCTCCACCTTCAATCCCCTCGTTCTCAGTTAAACATTTAGAGTCAGAGGCAGGGAGCTCTACTCGGGAAACTTCCTGACCCAGCAGGTCGGGCTGGGGAGGTAGGGGTGGGATGG
Organism: Mustelus asterias; assembly: GCF_964213995.1. Classification (NCBI taxonomy): domain Eukaryota; kingdom Metazoa; phylum Chordata; class Chondrichthyes; order Carcharhiniformes; family Triakidae; genus Mustelus; species Mustelus asterias. The sequence goes on from NC_135817.1 coordinate 84,355,423, forward strand.
AGTCGGACTTGCCACTCGAAGACTGTTTGGAGGCAGCCACAGTGACAGGTGGGTGCCAAGGCAGGCTGGTTAGAAGGTCCGCCTTGGTTCTCTGGGACTGTGGCCTGGTTGTAGTAAAAGACGTAAGGTCCTTTTGCCTCTGTTCCTCACTCAACCTCATATCCCTACACACTGCCTCGTACCCCTCACTTACCCTCCATAGCCCTCCCATGCTCCTTCATACCTCTTCATGCCTCTCACACCCTCCATGCCTCCCCTATGCCAGCTCATTCCCTTATGCCCCCCATGCCTCCTCTTACCCACATGCCTATCTCCCATGTGCCCTGTAATTGAGTCAATGAACCACATTATAGCAGTGACAATGTTCATACAGAAAGATTAATTTAGAAACCACCTTTGAAAAAAATCTGCTACTCTTACAACCTAATCAAAGAGACAGCGCCATTCACAGTTTCAAAAACACTTCATACCTCATCGTCCCGTTCTATTGAACTTACAGACTTTGAAAAAAATCAAAGAAAAATATCACTGTCATCTCATAAAGGAATCAACCAATCAAAGCAAATTCTCCCCCGTCATCTGCATATCTGCGCAAACAGATCACCACGACAGATTCCATTGGTGAATTTTGGAGCTCATCCAAGCATCCATAATGAGGACATCCTAAGAAACAGATGACTGGCCATCTGTTTATGTTGATATAGTTGCCAGGTGGCCTCATTTTACTCTCACATTCTTACCACATCACAAACCCCTCTTCCCTGCCCGATCAACCGTCACCTCCACCAATAAGTTCATTGACTTCTTTATCACTAAGATTCTCCCCCTCTATTGACTTTTTCCAACCTTCCCATAGCCCAATAAAATTCAACCTGGCCTGAGGCTTGAACCTCTCTCTAGTTTCTCTGTCATTTCCCCTCAGCCGCTTTTCGAGCTCATTTTGTCCGAGACTCATACTCTGCTCTGTTGATCCTATTCCCACTAAAATGTTGACCACTCGGCTGCCCACCTGCCCCGCACACCCCCCGCCACCCCCAACATAGTTGAGAAAGTCTGGTGTCATGGTTTGTCCCCTCAAAAAATACCTAACCCTCATCCTTTCTGCTTTTACACTTCATGCCACATTTTCCAACTTCTCCATAAGTCCTTGAATGAGATTTTTGATTTTGAAATCCATGGTATTTTTTGAATCTGTCAAATTCCCTCCCTAGCAGCACAGTGGGTGTACCTACACCATGGAGACTGCAGCATTTCTAGAAGGCAGCTCACCACCATCTTCTCAAGGGGCAATTAGGGATGGGCAATAAACATTGAGCTGAACCAGCAATTCTCACATCCTGTGGAAGAATAGATTTCCTAAATTAGCTTTCCTCCCTGGCCACCTCCCTGAAACATCTTTTATCAAAGTCCAAAATTGCATAATCCCCGAGCAACAACTTCCTCAAACCATATTAAAGCTGCTGACATGATAACAGGACTACAGTGGTTGAATGATGAGGACTGGATGTGTGAACTGTGTCATGTTCATGGTGGCACAGTGGTTAGCACTGCTGCGTCACAGCGCCAGGGACCCGGGTTCGATTCCTGGCTTGAGTCACTGTCTGTGTGGAGTCTGCACATTCTCCCTGTGTCTGCGTGGGTTTCCTCCGGGTGCTCCGGTTTCCTCCCACAGTCCGAAAGACGTGCTGGTTAGGGTGCATTGGCCATGCTAAATTCTCCCTCAGTGTACCCGAACAGGCACCAGAGTGTGGCGGCTCGGGGATTTTCACAGTAACTCCATTGCAGTGTGAATGTAAGCCTACTTGTGATGAATAAATAAACTGAACTTCATATTCCTTAGAGAATAGAAGATTGAGGAGTGATCCAACTGGGGCGGCACGGTGGTTATCACTACTGCCTCACAGTGCCAGGGACCCGGGTTCAATTCCCGGCTTGGGTCACTGTCTGTGTGGAGTCTGCACATTCTCCCCGTGTCTGCGTAGGTTTCCTCTGGGTGCTCTGGTTTCCTCCCACAGTCCGAAAGACGTGCTGGCTAGGTGCATCGGTACAAGAAAAACAGTTTAAGCTAGTTTCCTCAATTAACTAACTTCAAGTGCTCTCCAGTAGAGAGCTTGTATCTCCGTGCTTCAGTCTGGATGACCTGAAAACTGAAACAATTAATTTCAGTTAGATGTTAAATACTAAATACAAACCAAAGTAGACTTGTCAAAATGTCTTTTGTCATTTGTCCGGTCCAAAATGTAAAGAAGTGATGGATTTTGGGCCATTTCACAGTGTGGAACATTAACAGCATTATCTAGAGTGTTGTGCCAAATGGCCCCTGTTTCTGTTTAGTGGGTTCTATTTAAGAAATGTTTCCTTTACACCCAATGTCAGAGGAAATGTCACCAAGCAAGATTCACTGTGGCACCAAGTATCAGTTCTGCTTTCCTAATTTCCCATGTTTATAAGACCCATGAGAGAGTTCAATGATGGAATTTATTGACGGGAGAGTTAAAAATTCACAGAATCACAGAATCCCTATAGTGCAAAAGAGGCTACTCAGCCCATCGAGCCTGTACTGACAACAATCAGACCCAGGCCCTATCCCTGTAACCCTACCTATTTACCCTAGCTAGTCCCCCTGACACTAAGGGGCAATTTAGCATGTCCAATCCACCTAACCCGCACATCTTTGGACTGTGGGAGGAAACCGGAGCGCCCGGAGGAAACCCACGCAGACACGGGGAGACCACAGCCACTCACCCGAGGCCGGAGTTGAACCTGGGTCCCTGGCCCGGAACAAAGAACAAAGAACAGTAGCGCACAGGAACAGGCCCTTCGGCCCTCCAAGGCTGCGCCGAGGACGTTGTCCTGTCTAGACCAATTGCTGACCACAATTCAGGGATTATACTGGGCTGTGGTTTTCTCCAACTGTCTTTTGACCCAGTGCCAAGCAGTGGGTTTTTCTCAGTATCTCTGCTAGGATAGTGCTGGGGTGTGAACAATCCTGACTATTCCTGCTGTGAGCAGGGTGAACAACCCTTGGGAAAGAATACAAAAGCAGCATGACAGGGATGGACAGGGTGCTGCTGTTGTCTGTGGAAAGTAGGCCATGAGAGTGAAAAGGGTGGTGGGGTTGGTCGGGGTAGAGGTATTGTTAAGCATGAGGGCAGGCCCTTGAGACTATAATAGCAGGAGAGAGTGCTTAGAATTACCTAATAACTATAACTTGTCTTTTTGACTTTGTCATTATCATCAGTCCAAAGCTGTGCGGGTCAGGTTGATTGGCCATTCTGAATTGACCCAACTGTCAGGGGGATTAGCAGGGTAAATGTGTGGGGTCATGGGGATAGGGCCTGGGTGGGATTGTGGTCAGTGCGGGCTGAGTGTACTCCTTTTGCACTGTAGGATTCTATGATTCAATGAGCTCCCTGCTGGGTGACTCACAAACTTACCTCAAATCAGTCAAACTTGCCCCGGACACCCAGGATCGGCCTTCCAAAGGTTGCCTGGAATTATAGGAGAAAAGGGACACAGAGTAAGTAGGAAAATTCCTGAAAATATGAGACATTTGGCCAGTCTAATTGGGACAGTGACGGATTGTGAATGGTCCTCAGCCCTTTGAACTGAGGGCAAAGCTGGAACTGTGACGGAACAATGAAGCAAATTGTTCTTTTGTTTCTGTGCTGTTGTTCGCTCTGTCCTGGTGTAGATCTTGACTGGCTTCCACTTGTCCCTAGTAGCACACTCAGGTGACCAATTCACTTGGGTGGCACGGCGGCATAGTGGTTAGCACTGCTGCCTCACAGCGCCAGGGACCCAGGTTCGATTCCCGGCTTGGGTCACTGTCTGTGCAGAGTTTGCACATCCCCCCCATGTCTGCGTGGGTTTCTTCTAGGTGCTCCGGTTTCCTCCCACATTCTGAAAGACATGCTGGTTAGGTGTATTGGCCATGCTAAATTCTCCCTCAGTGTACCCGAACAGGTGCCAGAGTATGGCGACTAGGGGATTCTCACAGTAAATTCATTGCAGTGGTAATGTCAGCTTACTTATGACAATAATGAATAAATACATTTGTCAGGCCAGACAATCAGTGTCAGCAGCCATTTGACTATAGGGGCCATTGCATTCTGCCTTCACCCAATACTGGCACTGGCCAGGGATCAGGAGCTGGGACTCCTGTACCTCCCCTATCCAAAACCCCCACACACCCTCACGCACTCAGCCAATGGCAATCGCAGTGTCCCTGAGCTCAACTAACCCCGCACATGCCTACAATCAAACCTGGAGCCTTTCTGGTCTCACTGGGCAACGGATTCAACAAACAAATGTCCAGATCAGAACAACTTTCTAATTTTAAAAATCAAAAACTGATGAGTAGGGTTTTTACATCGAAACTGATTCCTTACTGGAAAAAGCAAGATAAACCCCAAAATTAACCAGGTTTCCCTGAGGTGGAAGCGAAACAACAAATATGTTAAAGTAACTAAATTTGTTCAAACAAGAGTTGCTGACAGGCATTTGATATTAAGAAGGATTTAGAATCACTGAATAATTGTCAAGACAGGAAAGGAGGATCCGAATGATATTAACATCATGAATGCTTCTGTTGAAGAAAGAAATACATTTCAGTCAATGAAGCACTGACCCTCTGACAGTGCAGCACTCCCTCAGCACTGACCCTCTGACAGTGTGGCACTCCCTCAGTACTGACCCTCTGACAGTGTGGCACTCCCTCGGTACTGACTCTCTGACAGTGCGGCACTCCCTCAGTACAGACCCTCTGACAGTGCAGCACTCCCTCAGTACTGACCCGCTGACAGTGCGGCACTCCCTCGGTACTGACTCTCTGACAGTGCAGCACTCCCTCAATACAGACCCTCTGACAGTGCAGCACTCCCTCAGTACTGACCCTCTGACAGTGCAGCACTCCCTCTGTACTGACTCTCTGACAATGCGGCACTCTCTCAGTACTGACCCTCTGACAGTGCAGCACTCCCTCAGTACTGACCCTTTGAGAGTGTGGAAATCGGAGCATCCAGAGGAAACCCACGCAGACATGGGGAGGACATGCAAACTCCACACAGACAGTGACACAAGCCGAGTATTGAACCCAGGTCCCTGGCGCTCTGAAGCAGCGGTGCTAACCACTTTGTCACCATGCCGCCTCTGTACTGACCCTCTGACAGTGCGGCACTCCCTCAGTACTGACCCTCTGACAGTGCAGCATTCCCTCAGTGCTGACCTCAGTACTGGGTGGCACAGTGGTTAGCACTGCTACCTCACAGCACCAGGGACCTGGGTTCGATTCCCGGCTTGGGTCACTGTCTGTGAGGAATTTGCACATGCTCCCCGTGTCTGCATGGGTTCCTCCAGGTGCTCCGGTTTCCTCCCACAATCTGAAAGATGTGCTGGTTATGTGCATTGACCCGAACAGGCACCAGAGTGTGGCGACTAGGGGAATTGCACAGTAACTTCATTATAGTTTAATGTAAGCCTTTTTTGTGACGAATAAATAAACTTTAACTTTAACTTTTAACATTTAAATTGACCCTAGTGTTAGAGGGATTGGTGGGATGGATGTGTGTGGCTGCAGGAATAGGGCCTGGGTGGGATTGTGTGGTCGGTGCAGACTGGATTGAACGAATGGCCTCCTTCTGCATTGTGTGGACCTGTGTGACCCTCTGACAGTGCAGCACTCCCTCAGTACTGACCCTTTGACAGTGCGGCACTCCCTCAGTACTGACCCTTTGACAGTGCGGCACTCCCTCAGTACTGACCCTCTGACAGTGCAACATTCCCTCAGTACTGACCCTCTGACAGTGCAGCACTCCCTCAGTACTGACCCTCTGACAGTGCAGCACTCCTTCAGTACTGACCTTCTGACAGTGCAGCACTCCCTCAGTACTGACCTTCTGACAGTGCAGCACTCCCTCAGTACTGACCCTCTGACAGTGCAACATTCCCTCAGTACTGACCCTCTGACAGTGCAGCACTCCCTCAGTACTGACCCTCTGACAGTGCAGCACTCCTTCAGTACTGACCTTCTGACAGTGCAGCACTCCCTCAGTACTGACCCTCTGACAGTGCAGCACTCCCTCAGTACTGACCCTCTGACAGTGCAGCACTCCCTCTGTACTGACCCTCTGACAGTGCAGCACTCCTTCAGTGCTGACTTCAGTACCGGGTGGCATGGTGGCACAGTGCTGGCAATTGTGGACTTTTTGGGGCCATTAATTGGCCTACCTATCCAAATGTTAAAACCCAACCCTGACTCTGTCTAAAACTTTAAACTCCAACCCCCAACATGTTCTAACTTTAAAACACCAATCCCAGTGTTATCCACAGTCTGGATCTAACCCTGGCCCAATCCAAACCTCTAAATTCAATGCCAACATTGTCCAGAATGCTAGACCCAACCCCCATTCTGTCCAATTCTCCAGACTCTGCCCCTATCCTGCCCAAACCTTTATAATTGGGACTGAGCTCGGGCACCTGATTGTCCACTCACCTGGTCATCTGAAGCACCTTCACAATAAATACCAACAAAACCTGCTTTTGGACAGAAAAGGTTTCTCTCAATTTCGGAACTTTGCATCGATTTGAATAGCCAATTAGATGCTTCTTTTCAGAAAAGGTTCGTTGATATTGATATCTTTTCATCTGTTCAGCGGAAAACAGATAAAAACAACAACCTCATATCTGAGGAACAGTAGCCAATCTCCATGCTCCACTGTTCTCTCATCAAAAAACTCAAAACTCACTTTTGGTATATTTTAGTTCATTGCAAAGGATGCTAACAACCTATCTTGCAACTAACTACTTTGGATGGAGTGTGAAGCACGCTGTACCTGTCCTGGGAGTGTTTGATTGGACAGTGTAGCAGGAACTTTACTCTGTATCTAACCCCGTGCTGTACCTGTCCTGGGAGTGTTTGATGGGGACAGTGTCGAGGGAGCTTTACTCTGTATCTAACCCCGTGCTGTACCTGTCCTGGGAGTGTTTGATGGGGACAGTGTAGAGGGAGCTTTACTCTGTATCTAACCCCGTGCTGTACCTGTCCTGGGAGTGTTTGATGGGGACAGTGTGGAGGGAGCTTTACTCGGTATCTAACCCTGTGCTGTACCTGTCCTGGGAGTGTTTGATGGGGACAGTGTAGAGGGAGCTTTACTCTGTATCTAACTCCGCGCTGTACCTGTCCTGGGAGTGTTTGATGGGGACAGTGTAGAGGGAGCTTTACTCTGTGTCTAACCCCATGCTATACCTGTCCTGGGGGTGTTTGATGGGGACAGTGTAGAGAGAGATTTACTCTATACCTAACCTCGTGCTGTACCTGTCCTGGGAGTGTTTGATGGGGACAGTGTAGAGGGAGCTTTACTCTGTGTCTAACCCCATGCTATACCTGTCCTGGGGGTGTTTGATGGGGACAGTGTAGAGAGAGATTTACTCTATACCTAACCCCGTGCTGTACCTGTCCTGGGAGTGTTTGATGGGGACAGTGTAGAGGGAGCTTTACTCTGTATCTAACCCCATGCTGTACCTGTCCTTGTCAAGCCCATGTATGAGGCCTTCCATGATGGAATATGCCAATGACACTCACTGATTGGGAACCAAGAACAAACACATTAATATAACCGCATTCAAGATTTCAGGACTCGTCATGTGCTCAGCAACCAATTAAATCGCTAGGAAATGTAACCACTGTCTTAGTGTAAACTGGAGAGAAGGAAATCAAGGCAGTGTGATCAGAGAGTGACTGGGACTGTCGCACTGTTCCCGTGTGTGGCAGCACCTTCATATGAGGAGAGGGGAAAATTGCTGCAGCTAAAAGTGACTTTAAAGAATAATGTTTGGGAGGACAATAAGCACTAGCAGTTCTCAAACTGTGTAGGCTCTAGTTTAACCCAGGTATAAATGGGCTTGTGACTAAACAGTGCTCTTTCTCTTGTCTCTATTACAGCGCACCACCAGTTTTGGGAGCTTCGACCGATTCAGACATCATCCACACACACCAAAGTCGGAGGAGAAAGCTGACAATAGTGTAGGTGTTCTTGTTGTCAGGTTCTAGTGACAGTGTGAATAGTGTGATCTTTTTGCACCATTTCAGGCTGGAGGACAGTGTGCCATTGCTCAACAGCTAACCAACTCTATTAGCAGCTCATAATTCTACCAACAGCTCATCCAACCTAATATACACTGCCTCTCACTTTTACTGACCCTATCTGTGTGTTTGTATTCCACACTTTATGGTCTTCCGTACTGTCCCTGCCTCTCTTCATATCTCTCGCTCTTCCTGACTCGATCACTCTCTGCCTCTGACAACATCTTTCCTAACCTCATGCATTCAGTCTCTCTTACCCTGACTATGAACAACCCTCTCCCAACATCCCCCTAACCCTAAATATAGACATCCCTCTCCCAATATCCCCCTAACCTTGACTATGGACATCCCTCTCCCACCATTTCCATGTGAGTGTGTGCATATGTGTGTGCATGTGTGTGTGTGCACAAACATGTTTGCTTGTGTGTGTACACTTCTTTTGAATAAATTGAAGACACAGCTTCTTCGTTTCTTTTGAGGGAGCAGGACAACTCCTCAGTTCTTAAGGACGAGCCCCTCCAGTCTCTTCATTTTATTGCTAGACTATTTATCTGCTCACTGGATTGAGATTCACATATCGGCCAGACCCAGCAAGGATGGCAGAAGAATCCTACAGTGCAGAATGAGGCCATTTGGCCCATCAAGTCTTCACAGACCACAATCCCACCGAGGCCCGATCCCTGCAACCTCAAGTATTTATCACGCAAATCCTCCTAACCCACACGTGTTGGGACAAAAAGGAGCAATTCAGCATGGCCAATCTGCTTAACCTGCACATCTTTGGACTGTGGGAGGAAACCGGAGCACCCGGAGGAAACCCACGCAGACACGGGGAGAATGTGCAGACTCCACACAGACAGTGACCCGAGGCCGGAATTGAACCCGGGTCTCTGGCGCTGTGAGGCAGCAGTGCTAACCACTGTGCCACTGCGCCGCCCCGCAAGGTGGTTTAAATTTCATCCGCTGCCATGCTGGGATTTGAGCCTAAGTCCCTCTGGGCCTCAAGACTCCAATCCTGCACCTCAACACTACAGTTTCCTCATGGTATCCCCAGTTTTCTGGAGACTCCTGGATAATTCTGGAGGATTGTCAGTCCTACTTTCTGGAGGCAATTTGACTGAAAGAGATCATGCCCAAAGTCAAGTGAGACAATGATCATGAGCAGGCAACGCAACTGGCTGCTTGATTCAGAGAAACTGAGGCTAACAGCGAGCGTGCGTGACTCAGAAAAAAGAGATTTGTATTTAGTTAGTGTCTTTCATGACTTCAGAACATCCCAAAGTGCTTCTCAGCCGATGAAAGTTCTTTCTTTTGTCACTCATTTGTGACAGTGTGGCCACTGTCATCATGTAAGGAAACTCCGCAGCCAATTTGTGCACAGCAAGCTCCCACGCACACAGCAATGAAAATATGACCAAATAATATTGTTGTGGTGATGTTGATCGAGGAATAAATATTGACCCATTGACGCTGGAGAGAAATCCCATTACATTACATTCATTACACCATGGGATTTTTTTTGCATTCATCTGAGGAAGCAAATAGACCACAATTGTAATGTTTCATCCAAAATGTGCACCTCTGACAGTGTGACATTCCCTCGGCATGGCACTGGGAGTGTCAGCCTGGATGTGTGGTCCTCATGTCTCTGGAATGAAGGTTTGGAACCCACAACCTCTTGAACAGAAGAGATGAGGGTTTTACCATAAAGTCAAAGTTATTATATGGACCAGAGATCCTCGTTGAAGCACAGGTTAGAGGTGGTGGGAGGGGATGAGGGTGTGGGGGGGGGGGGGGGGTGCGGGGGATATAGATTCATAGAGTCACTATGGTACAGAAGGAGGCTATTCGCCCCTTTGAGTTGACGCCAGCTCTCTGTAGAGCAATCCAATTCGTCTCAAACTCACCCACTCATCCACCTGATATCACTGCAGCTATGACAGTTCTATTCCCTCAGTGCCCATCTCATTTTCTTTTGAAATCATTGATTGCCAATGACTCCTCATTGTTAAGAATCTTCCAGAAAGACAACTTATGTCAGGAAGAACATATCTGTAACCCCAGGGAGCAAATGTGTTCCTGTCCGACTGTTGGTTGCCACCTCGGTTCTCATTGGTGGGGGAGGAGGAGTTGCCCAGGGTTTTAGGCCCAGATACACCATGGTGAGAGTGCCACCTGATGGCAGGGCAGATGAGATGCTGCCTAATGGAGGAGGTCTTTTCAAAATGGCCCCACCCACTGAAGACCAGCTGAGTGTGGAACCGGGGATAAGGATCAACAGCTCTCAATCAATGCGACCTCTGAATCACAGACCATAGAATGGTAATAGCACAGAAGGAGGCCATTCGGCCCATCATGTCAGTGCTGGTTCTCCCAAGGGTAAATTCACCGAGCACCATGCCCTGCCTTCTCCCTGTAGCTCTTCTATTTAAAATCATAATTCAAATCCCTCTTGAATGCCTCAAGTTAACACGCATCCACCTCAATCTCAGGTAGTGCGTTCCAGATCCTAACCACTCGCCTCTTTGATTCTTCCACTATTGCTTCTTTTGCCAATCCCATGCCCTCTCGTTCTTGATCCTTCCACCAATGAAGATATTTTTCCCCATCTACTCTGTCCAGCCCCTCATGATTTTCAATCAGATCTCCTCTCAACCTCTCTGCTCCAAGGAAAACAGTCCGAAAGTCTCCAATCTACCCACATAACTGAAGTTGACTGATTAATGTCAAAGTGAGAAACTCATCAGGCTTGAGAGTGATGCCTCCTGCAGTTGGACAGCCCACTGATACTCACTGTTTGGTCCAATGTGTGAAAGATGGTCTGCTGGTTTGGTATCAAGTATCTGATGCCTGTTCCTCAGTGAGCGGCCAAGGGTTATCAGGGTGAAAAGGAAACTGGAGATTTGGGATTATCCTGGAGTCTCCAGAAATTAAAATTTATTGGAAAAAAATCTCTCTACCTTTCCTCCTTGAAGATGCTCCTTAAAATCTTGTGGGTACAAATTGGCTTCCAAGCTTCCTGCATTACAACAGTGACTACACTTCATAGAATCATTAAACCGCTACAGTGCAGAAGAGGCCATTCAGCCATCGAGTCTGCACTGGCTCTCTGACAGAGTGTCTTACCCAGGCCCTCTCCCCCGTCCTATCCCCATCAACCTCACACATTTACCATGGCCAATCCACCTAACCTTTGAACTTCATGTTTACCTCAGTGGCTGTGATGTGCATAGGGACTTCCTGAGGTCACAGCAGGTGCTATAAAAATGCGGGTTCTTGATTAACGTTTTGCGGTAAAATTCCTTTCTGGGTGGAAACGTTGGTTAAAGAGGTGACTGGAACGTTTTTTTAAAAAACATGCCCCCTGTGAGGACGCGACCGGAAGGAGTTTGCAAGCTGAGTAACGAGGAACTTCTTCTCCTTGATAGAATGGTGAAGCTGAACAAAGCTCTGAAGCCGTTGGAGAACAGCATCCGGTAAAGTCTGGACAGAATGGGAGCGGCCTGGGGAAAACCATGCGCGCCATTTCCAAAACCATGAGGAAAAAAATGGCACGAAAATACGCCAAAGCTCTATCGGAGGAATTGGTGAGTTTTAATGTCACTTAACTGTGCTCATCCTAACCCGCTCACAAAGTGACCATTTTCTAATCACAGTGATAACATAGATTCATCAAAACCCAACAGTGCAGAAGGAGGCCACTTGGCCCATCGGGTCTGTACAGACAACAATCCCACCCAGGCCCTATCCCCTAATCCCACACATTTACCCCGCTAATCCCTCTAATCTACGCATCCCAGGACACTAAGGGGCAATTTAGCATGGCCAATGCACCTAACCTGCACATCTTCAGACTGTGGGAGGAAACCGGAGCACCCGGAGGAAACCCATGCAGACACGGGGAGAACGTGCTGACTCCACACAGACAGTGACCCAAGCCGGGAATCGAACCCGGGTCCCTGGCGCTGTGAGGCAGCAGTGCTAACCACTGTGCCACCGTGCCGTATCGTTAATGAGCGATACCACAGTTCCTACCAATTAACATGGCAGCATTTAAAAGGGCCAGTTGTCATATCAGGAAAATTAGCAGCAGGCTTTATAAAATTATAGAATCCCGACAGTGCAGAAAGGGGTCATTCAGCCCATCAAGTCTGCACCGACTCTCTGAGGGGCATCTTACCCAGGCCCATTCCCCCACCCTATCTCATAACCCTGTGCATTTACCGAAAATTCACATCTGAGGTCAACGGGGATTTCCGTTTCTGGACCCTCACCCGCGCCAATTCCATTGCGGGCAAGGTTGTAGAGTTCCGGCCTGTATGTCTCTTCATCAGAGTGAAGAATGTCAGATGCTGGGTTTTTCCAGCATTTTCCGTTTTCATAACTAGATAGCATCTTGTCAATGTTTGATTATACGCTAAAACATTTTAAACTCTAATTCTGTCTTAAACTTGTCAAATGTTGGTTAGACCACACGCATACTGTACATGGTTCTAGTCTCCATATTATAAAAAGAATATACATGCACCAATGAAGGTGCAAACATAGATTTACAAGAATGATATCACATCATGATACTCATCACGATAGAGTGACTAGAACAGAGGAGGATGAGAAGCTGAGGGGGTAAACTGATTGAAATCTTGAAAATTATGAAGAGATGTGATAGGATTGACATAGAGAAGAAGTTTCCATTCGTACGAGAGATCATAAAGAAAGATAGTCACTAATAAATCCAATAAGGGATTTGGAAGCAGCGTCTTTACCCAGAGAGTGCTGAGAATGTGAATTTGCCATGACAGGGAGTGGTTGAGGTGAATGGTGTAGATGCATTCAAGGGGCAGTTAGATAAACACATGAGGAAAAAAAGAATATGGCGGAAAAAAGAGGCATGCTATCAAAGTTTTTCACTTTACACTCATCAGAATGGCTAATGACCAGAAGGAATAGAAGGAGATGCTGATAGTCTTAGATGACACTGGTTGCAAGAGGCTTTTGTGTGGAGCTTCGACACAGCATGGACTAATTGAGTTGAATGGCCAGTTTTTGGCTGTAAATACTATGTTATACTCTACTCCCTCCAAACGTGGGGTACAGTTTGCACTAAACACCTGACTGTAGTTTAAATTTAGCAGCAACTCAGAGTGGAGTTGAAGCCAACTGGGCGAAAGGTCACATGGCAGAAGAAGAGTTCTTGATGTATACATAATACTGCCAGAAAATGCTGGAAAATCTCAGCAAGTCTGACAGCATCTGTGGAGAGAGAATAGAGCCAACGTTTCGAGTCTGGATGATTCTTCGTCAGAGCTGCAGACAATAGAATATAGGGGGATGCTTATATTGTTCTGGTGGGGTACAGGGGTTGAATTGACAAAGATTCCATGGACAAAGAGACAAAGAGAACGTAAATGGTGGTGATCGTGGCTAAGAATGGTGCCGATAGCGGCACATTAAGAGATCAGAATGTGCAAATGGCTGGACAAAGGTGAGCAGTGGCACCCTTAGACATGTAACAGACAGCCCTAGTGGGGTGGGGAGGAGGGGAGACAATGGTGAGGGAAAAAAGATGGAAAGCGAGATTTTAAAATAGATTAAGTGAGATGCACGTGAAGAGCTGCTTCACCTGAAAAGAATGGTGAGCAGGTAGGAGGCAAAGTGGAAGGTGTTTCACCTTCTGAAAAAGCATTGGAAGGTGCTGTGGGAATGGGGTGAGGTATTGGGGCTGACGGAGGAATGGACCAGGGTATCTCGGAGGGAATGGTCCCTGCAGAATGCTGACAGGGGGAGTGAGGGGAAGATGTGTTGGGTAGTGGCATCATAGAATCCCTACAGTGCAGAAGGAGGCCATTCGGCCCATCGAGTCTGCACCGACCACAATCCCACCCAGGCCCTACCCCCACATATTTTACCCGCTAATCCCTCTAACCTAGGCATCTCAGGACTCTAATGGGCAATTTTTAACCTGGCCAATCAACCTAACCCGCACATCTTTGGACTGTGGGAGGAAACCAGAGCACCCGGAGGAAACCCACGCAGACACGAGGAGAATGTGCAAACTCCACACAGACAGTGACCCGAGTCGGGAATCGAACCCGGGACCCTTGAGCTCTGAAACAGCAGTGCTAACCATTGTGCTACCGTGCCGCCTCCACATCGTGTTGGAGTTGGTGGACATTATGGAGGATGATCCTTTGAATGCGGAGGCTGGTGGGGTGAAAAGTGAGGACAAGGAGACGTATTCTAATTCTGGGAGAGAGGGGAGGGGGTGAGAGCAGTGGTCCGGGGAATGGGTTGGACGCGGTTGAGAGCCCTGTCAACCACAATTAATGGGAAACCATGATTAAGGAGAAAGGAAGACAAAATGGCGGCATTACTATGAAAGTGGCATCATCAGAGCAGATGCATCTGAGGCGAAAGAACTGAGAGAATGAGATGGAGTCCTTGCAGGATGTGGGGTGTGAAGAGCTGTAGTCGAGGTAGCTGTGGGAGTCGGTGGGCTTGTAATGGATACTGGTGGACAGTCTGCCACCAGAAATGGCGACAAAGAGGTCAAGGAAGGGGAGGGAAGTTTCAGAGGTGGACCATGTGAATGTGATAGAGGGGCGGATATTGGAAACAAAATTGAAACTGGTTATCGCGTCGGGGGGTTAAAATCACATGCCCTCTTAAAGGTCAGTTTGTTGCCAGCTTGGTGTTTCCGTGTGTGCTGCACTAAGTGCCAGAGTGCTAATTCCCCAGAATCAGACAAGGAACTTCACAGGTTGGACGGTTTTGAGTGAGCATGGGGCTTTTGACGTAATGTTTCCGTTTCATTGTGCAACTGTGGACAAAAGTTGCCCAGGGTTACGATGTCTGACCACTGCCAGGTGAGTAACTCCACACAGCAATGCAGGAGCCATTTTCTCCTGTCTTAAATGGTACAAGATGTGATGTCACAATCAGTGGAATATTTTAACGCCCAATGTTCATGACTTATCAGATTGAAGTTTTCAAGATATGAAGAAAAGCAATTTAAGATAGATACGGAGAAACTGATTGGTGATTCTAGGATGAGGAGACATAGCCTCAAAATTGGAGTCCGAACTTTCAGAAGCAAAATTAGGAAATGTTACACGCAAAGGGTGGTGAAAGATTGGAACTCTCTCCTGCGAATGGTAATTGATGCGCGATCAATTATAATTTTAAAACTGAGATTGTTAGATTTTTGTGAAACAAAAATATTGAGGCTGTGGGGCAGAAGTGGGTATGTTGATTCATTAAACTGTGAAATAGGCCCAACTTCTGGTTCCAGATGATCTCATTGGTTCTGGGAGTGAATCGGTGGCAGTTACAATTGTCCAAGGTTTTTGAGGAGAAAACTTGTGTTTTTCAGTGTGATGCCAATGCAGAAGATCCTGCAAGCCAAGCGATAGGAGAACATGAACCGGAAGAAGGTTCCCTGAAAGCTTGCGAGTCTATGGAGAGTCTTTATAGTCTGAACAGTGGTCAAAGCTCATCCAGTAAGTCAACTGAAGTGTTTTTCTGAGGATGTAGTCTGTCATAAGCCAGTAATAGTCATACGTCAGACGCCACACTGTCGAGTCACAGGGGCAAACCTTTCCGTTCCGCCCGCCACGGGAATCGAGGGGTGGACCATAGAAAGGTCCGTTGACCTCGGGCGGGACTTTCTGGTTTTGGGGCAAACACGGCCAGCAAATCCCACCCATAAAGTTTTATAACCCATTCTGTCTGTGCTGGCCTTTAGCCCCAAGAGCTATATCGAATTTCTTCTTGAAATCAGACAATGTTTTGGCCTCATCTACTTTCTGTGAGAGTGAATTCCACATGTTCACCACCCTCTGGGTGAAGAAATTTCTCCTCACCTCAGTCTAAAAGGTTTACCCCTTACCCTTAAACTATGACCCCTAGTTCTGGACTCCCCCACCATTGGAAACATTCTTTCTGAATCTACCCTATCTAACCCTGTTAGAATTTTATAAGTTTCTATGAGATCCCCTCTCACTCTTTTAAACTCCAGTGAATATAATCCTAACCGACTTAGTCTCTCCTCATATGACAGACCTGTCATCCCAGGAATCAGCCTGGTAAGCCTTCGCTGCACTCCCTCTGTAGCAAGGACATCCTTCCTCAGATAAGGACACCAAAATTGCACACAATACTCCAGGTGTGGCCTCATCAACACCCTATGCAATTGCAGCAAAACGTCCCTATCCCTGTACTCAAACCCTCTCGCTATGAAGGCCAACATACCTTTTGCCTTCTTTACTGCCTGTTGTATCCGCACGCTTACTTTCAGCGACTGATGCACGAGGACTCAAAGGTCTCGCTGAGTATCCACCTCTCTCAATTTACAACTTTTCGCGATATCCCTCAATCCCACCTACCCACCTTCTCCCCACATCTCTCTATTCCTTTTATCTATACAGACATATCAAATTCTTTAACTCTTTTGATCCTGTCAGCTTCAAACTCCACTGTGAAATTTACCACACAACTCAATTTCTCTTGGGATGAAAACATTTTCCCACTGTCCAGTGTCTTCCAAATTTCCTCATTCGTGTTTGCAACGCCTGAATCCCTCCTCAACGTGAACAGTTTTCCAAGCTTACCATCAGTATCAGTTCCTCTCAGAACCTTGAAAGCTGAAGTTACATTCCCCCAATACCTCTTTACGAAAGGCTTTGCCTATGATTTAAACGCAGGCACAGTCCGCTGTATTTTTCAACTGCCTTTCAGAATAGCGCTGAAATGAGGTGGAATTTCTTCAGCCCGAGAGTGAGAATTCTCAACTCCAGAGGGATGTGGAGGACAAGAGACCGGCAGATTTTTGGAGAGTAAAGACATCAGGGGATATTGGGGACAGCGCAGGAAAATGACACTGAGGGAGATCTAATTGAATGATGGAGTAGATTAGAGAAGCTGAATGGGCCAATCATAGAAACATAAAAACTAGAAGCAGGAGTAGGCCATTCGGCCCTTCGAGCCTGCTCCGCCATTCATTTTGATCATGGCTGATCATCAAATTCAATATCCTGATCCCCCTTCCCCCCCATATCCCTTGATCCCTTTAGGCCCAAGAGCGAAATCTAATTTCTTCTTGAAATCAGACAATGTCTTGGCCTCAACTACATTCTGTGGTAGTGAATTCCACACATTCAGCACCCTCTGGGTGAAGAAATTTCTCCTCACCTCAGTTCTAAAAACCTTATCCTCAAATTATGACCCCTAGTTCTGGACTCCCCCACCCTCAGGAACATTCTTTCTGAATCTTACCTGTCTAATCCTGTTAGAATTTTATAAGTTTCTCTGAGATCCCCTCTCACTCGTCTAAACTCCAGTGAATATAATCCAATCCAACTTAGTCTCTCCTCATATGACAGACCTGCCATCCCAGGAATCAGCCTTGTAAACCTTCGCTGTACTCCCTCTATCGCAAGGACATCTTTCCTCAGATAAGGACACCAAAACTGCACACAATACTCCAGGTGTGGCCTCACCAACATCCTATACAGCAAAACATCCCTATCACTATATTCAAATCCTATGAAGGCCAATATAGAAACTAGAAGCAGGAGGAGGCCATTCAGCCCTTCGAGCCTGCTCCATCATTCATTTTGATAATGATTGATCATCGAATTCAATATCCTGATCCTCTTCCCCCCATATCCCTTGATCCCTTTAGCCCCAATCCTGCGACGATCACCTGTATAAATTTCAAGAGTTAAAATGATGAACATCTTTTTCTGTTACCCTGACCATAGTCAGTGAGGAAATGTGCTGGTTTTAAACTACTTCAGCAGATTCAGAAGATAAGCAAACTCAGGCAAAGGCTGCCCGAGCGGGCAATGTGGTTAACAGTGCGTCACAAAAACAACCACCCACGCTTGCTTATCAGTGGCTCCGTGCCGATTCTTAAAGGTACAGAGAGAACTGTCAATTTATTCCATTCTCCCTGTGCCCGAGAGGGTACACTCTGCACCACCTGAGGTGTAAGGCGATTTCTCACTTTCTGACACGGAGGCCGGACAAGTGTTAATCCGGTCAAGCCTACCTCGAAACCAACATCCAGAAAGGATCCCAGGATTATTTATTCCATTGGTGCTTGTTGTGAGTGTGTTGTGCGCTTTTGCTTGCAAGAGTGATCATACTTTGAAAGTAAAGTTTGAGAATCCTTCACCTGTGAACCAAAGAACCAAACACATCCAGAAACCACACTTTCTTTTAACCTCATCGACATTTAGCATGGGGAATCTGGTTGTTTTTCTGCATTGTTTACCTGGTGATTTTTGTGTTAAATATGTCAAAAAGGAACTTGTTACAGCTACCCTGAATTTATTATTCAGCGACAGATCTTCGCTAGGTTGATGCCAGAGTTGAGAGGATTGGCGTATGAGGAGAGACTGGGACTGTACTCATTGGAATTCAGAAGAACGAGGGGAGATCTTATAGAAAGATATAAGATTATGAAGGGAATAGATAAGATAGAAGCAGGGAGGTTGTTTCCACTGGCAGGTGAAACTAGAACTAGGGGACATGACCTCAAAATAAGGGGGAGCAGATTTAAGACTGAGTTGAGGAGGAATTTCTTCACCCAAAGGGTTGTGAATCTGTGGAATTCCCTGTCCGGCGAAGCAGTTGAGGCTACCTCATGAAATGTTTTTAACAACGCCAGGTTAAAATCCAACAGGTTTATTTGGTATCACAAGCTTTCGGAGTGCTGCTCCTTCATCAGGTGAGTGGATAAAGGAGCATCACTTTTGTTCTTATGTTCTTCCTTTTCTAGACGAGCTAACCTAGGCTTTAGCCTATTGTTGTGTAAGTTTATACACGCTATCCGAAAAGTGAAACGATCCAAAATCCAAAATGTAATGGGCAACGTGGGTTTTGGATCAGCACTGAGATCTGCACACGTGCAGTAGCCCCTGTCTGCCAGCCTCCCGATAGCTGGCCAGCTCCATGACCTCTGCATCGCCGGCCATGCAACCCATCCCATGGCCTGATCACTGGCTCCCTGAACATGCCTGGGCCCCGACCCCATTCCCACCCTTCTGCAGCCCCGATCTTCCACCCCGACCCCATTTCCTCAACCCCCCCACCACCGGCAGTTCCAACCCCCCACCTGCAGCTCCAATCCCCCGCACCCCCCCCCCCCAAGCAGACTGCCACCTCCCCGCTGCACACCCCACCCCCCCCCCCCGCCACCTCATTGGCCAACCATGATCGCTGGCCTCCCCCTCTCCCCTGCAATCCTGACTACAGATACAGAGTGGCAGCGGGACCCCCCACACTCATGATCGCCCCCATCAGGCACCGCCCTATTAGGCTCTGCCCCCTTGGCACTGCCCCATACCTGGTGGGCAGTGCCAAGATGCCCCCTGGGCACTGGCACTTTGCACCTTGGGCAGTGCCATGGGGCACAGGCTGGCACTGCCTAGGTGCCAATGCCCAGGGGGCATCCCCGCATTGCCTGACCCCCTGGGGGGCCCTGATTGTCCCCCTTCACTCCAGAGGGGTTGGACCACCACCTCCCTACTAGGGGGCAGCTGTTGTGAACCCAGTCTTTCAGTCCCGGGCCTGCTAATTATATTTAAAATATATTTAAATGAAGCCCTGCATCGGTAATGCAGCTCCGTGCCTCTTTCCAGAGTGGAGCAGACAGCACTGGAAATCCGGCATTGGGAGACGTGCTTGGGGCCGCGCGCTCAGCACAGATCACACTAAACCAACCCCGCTTAAATCTCCCAGCCTGCTGCACTAAAAAACCAGTGCAGCATGATGGGAGAATGGCCCCATTGTTTCATACGGGCTGTGCAGACAAATCATACTATTCATAGAGTACATAGAGGAGAAGGAAAGGAGAGGTGCAGGATATAGTGTAAATTATTTAAAAAGAGCATTATTAAAGAGTCTAAAAGAGCTAGAGTGCAGTTTTAAGAGCATAGAATGAGAGTTAGAAATGGAAATAGTGGGTATGCTGGGGACAGCTCACAAGAAGTCACCTCGCTCCAGTGTCATCAGGAGCACTTGAAACTTAGCTCAATCACAAGGAAGGATGTACTGGAGAGAGGATAGCACTGAGAGGGGAGCAGGAGAGGAGTTGAGGGACTGGAGACAGAGGAGGTATTTAAACATGCCTGTGATGGGGGGAGAGAGGTAGGCGTGCTGAAGGCTTCGGGAAGAGGTGTAGATTGAGCTGCCTTCAGCAGTCCTGATCCTTCCCTGTCTCTTAAGCAGGCGGCATCGCGAGCAGCTCAGATGCAGCAAGTAACCGTGACAGTTTTAGGCTGGATGACGAAGTGCCCTACACAGGCCCGTTCTGCGGTCGAGCAAAGGTTCACACAGACTTCACCCCGAGCCCCTATGATACCGACTCTCTCAAGCTCAAGGTAAGATAATGCCGATGTATTTGGGTCGGGGGCATCTGTGGCTCACCTGAGTCACAGGGTTGTGTGTTCAAATCCCACTCCAGGGGCCAAATGCTGAATGTATTCCGGGTGAAAACTGACAGAGTGCTGTCTTCAGGATGAGATGTTAATCCCAGGCCCCGTCCGCCCTCTCGGAAGGATTGTAAATGGGTTCCAAAGCATTATTTTGAAGGGGAGTTCTCCCTGATCTCCTGGACAATATTTACTCTTCAATCACTGTCACTCAAAAACAAAGTTAATGGGTGGGATTGTACGGCCTTGCTCGATCGGGGACCGGAAAATCCCACCCGAGGTCAACGGACCTTCCCATTGCCCGCCCCTTGCGCGCTCTGAATCCCGTGACGGGCAGGGCCGTAGACTTCTGGTGAATGTTTCAGGTCAATGACTTTTCATCAGAACTGCCAGGTTATTGACCTGGAATGTTAAATCTGTTTCTCTCTCCATAGGTGCTGCCAGACCTGTTGAGTATTTCCAGAATGTTCTGTTTTTAAGATTTCTCGTATCCGCAGTATTTTAGTTTTGCTGGAACACAGCACCTCTGACAGAGCAGCACTCCTTTAGCAGCACGTTGAAAAGTTTCGGCCTGGACTTAAAACCTCGGTGGGGCTGGAACTTGAGTGTACAACTGAGCCACAGCCAACACCCAGATAGGCTGAAGATTTACTCAGATCCAACCCCGCTCACAGAGCAGAACAGCAAACGTTAGTTATATTGTGGTGCCAAGAAGCACAGGAATGCTCAAGGCAAAAATCTGTTGGCTGCCACAACCCCATCTTGGGCCATCCTGCTTTTTCCCAATGCCTCTCCCACTCCTGCCATGTCCCTACGTAGTCTCCATGTGAAAACACGACTGGAGAGCTGCAATCAAAGAGGGGAGGAGAGGAGAAGGAGGAGGCAAGAGGGGAACAAGAGGGAGGGGAGGAAGGTTTGGTGGGGAGGGGATGGGGGTCATGTCCAAGAGGAGAGGGGGGTAAGGGAGGACGGGGAAAGAGTGGGTAGGAAGGGGGAGGCTGGGAGGTAAAGAACGGGGAGGGGCATGGATTGTAGGGGGACGGGAGAAAAGGGGAAGAAGCAAGATGCGAAACAGGGGAGGGGGAGGTGAGTGGTGATAGTCGAGTAATATGGGGAGCGGAGGATAGGAGAGGAAATTAAATGAAGGAATGGGGTACAGAGGACAGGGGTGGGAGGGTGAGGGGAAGTGCCAGTTTGCCAAGTAATGTTCGCCTCCTACCCATTTCACCCCATCGGGTTAAAATCGACCCTTCTCTGTAACTTTGACTCAGTTACGCAAGTCATTTAAATTCAAAGTGCAAGGATTAACTTACCTCAAAACGTTCTTTCAGAAAGGTGACATCATCGATATAATTAATAAGCCAACCATGGGCACGTGGACAGGAATGCTGAACAGCAAGGTGGGAAACTTCAAGTTCATTTACGTGGATATCCTGCCCAATGAAGACGCCATCCCAAAGAAACTGAGAATGGACAGGAGGAGCAAGCAGCCAGTCCCTGATTCCCTGCAGGATCTATTGGAAAGAATCCAATTGTCGGTTAGTACTGTATGCTGCTTCCTTTGTTCCCTCCCCTCCTGTACCAATCCCAATTACACTGGCTCTTGCACTCAAAGAAACCTTACACCTTACTGGCACAGTGGTTAGCACTGCTGCCTCACAGCGTCAGGGACCCGGGTTCGGTTCCCGGCTTGGGTCACTGTCTGTGTGGAGTCTGCACGTTCTCCCTGTGTCTGCGTGGGTTTCCTCCGGGTGCTCCGGTTTCCTCCCATGGTCTGAAAGACGTGCTGGTTAGGGTGCATTGGCCGTGCTAAATTCTCCCTCAGCGTACCCGAACAGGCGCCGGAGTGTGGCGACTAGGGGGATTTTCACAGTAACTTCATTGCAGTGTTAATGTAAGCCTACTTGTGACACTAATAAATAAAAATAAATCAATAAATTGCGAATCTAGCTATTGAGTTTTGGGAAGTCTGCTGAATTGTATTGGGGGTGGGGATGTGACGGGTAAATCAGCTGATGTTAACGTGTTCACTTTCTGGTGTGGCTCACTCAGAATAACAATCTGAATTAGAAATCCTTCTCGCTATTCCCCAATGCCCAAAGCACTGAAAGTAAATCACATGATGTTGCTCCCTAAAATTGAGCTCCTTTTAAAGGACCGCAGGAGACTTACAGCACAGAAGGATGTTTCATCTCATTGGAGCAACCTAGCTAACGCCACAACCTAGCTAATGCCACAGCCTAGCTAACGCCCCAGCCTAGCTAACGCCACAACCTAGCTAACGCCACAACCTAGCTAATGCCACAACCTAGCTAACGCCACAACCTAGCTAACGCCACAACCTAGCTAATGCCACAACCTAGCTAACGCCACAACCTAGCTAACGCCACAACCTAGCTAACGCCACAACCTAGCTAATGCCACAACCTAGCTAATGCCACAACCTAGCTAACGCCACAACCTAGCTAATGCCACAACCTAGCTAATGCCACAACCTAGCTAACGCCACAACCTAGCTAATGCCACAACCGAGCTCACGCCACAGCCTAGCTAACGCCCCAGCCTAGCTAATGCCACAACCTAGCTAACGCCACAACCTAGCTAACGCCACAGCCTAGCTAACGCCCCAGCCTAGCTAATGCCCCAGCCTAGCTAATGCCCCAGCCTAGCTAATGCCCCAGCCTAGCTAACGCCACAACCTAGCTAATGCCCCAGCCTAGCTAACGCCACAACCTAGCTAACGCCACAACCTAGCTAACGCCCCAGCCTAGCTAATGCCACAACCTCGCTAACGCCACAACCTAGCTAATAGAACATAGAACATAGAACATTACAGCGCAGAACAGGCCCTTCGGCCCACGATGTTGCACCGACCAGTTAAAAAAAAAAACTGTAATGCCACAGCCTAGCTAACGCCACAGCCTAGCTAATGCCACAGCCTAGCTAATGCAGCTTTACCCAATAACCCTTTTTTTCCAATAATGCTCCAATTCCCTTTTGAATGCCTAGGTCAACCCACCCTCCCTCTGACTCCCAGACAGTGCATTCCAGGTCCTAACCACTGGCTGTGTGAAAAGGACCCTCATTCTCAGGTATACTCGAGTTATGGTTCTGTTCCTGGGCTAGTAACAAACCAGACTTAAACTAATTGAGTTCAAATCTCACCATGGCTTTTTTGAGAATCTGGACCAATCTTAAATAAATCTCACAGCTAACAAGCGGGTGTCAGTATAATTGAAGCTGTTAGATTGTCACCAATGTCTTTTAGGAGAGGAAACCTGCTACCACACACTAGTTTCCATTATGTGACTCCACCCTGATTCAAGTTCAATCTCTAACTGGTCTCAAAAATCATATCCAAGTTAACTAAGGGGAGAGGTGATGGCCTAGTGGTATTATCGCTGGACTATTAATCCAGAAACACAGCTAATATTCTGGGGACCCGGGTTCGAATCCCACCACGGCAGATGCTGGAATTTAAATTCAATAAAAAAATCTGGAATTAAGAATCTACTGATGACCATGAAACCATTGTCGATTGTCAGAAAAACCTATCTGGTTCACTAATGTCCTTTAGTGCTGTCCTTACCTGGTCTGGCCTACATGTGACTCCAGAGTCACAGCAATGTGGTTGACTCTCAACTGCCCTCGGGCAACTAGGGATGGGCAATAAATGCTGACCAGCCAGCGATGCCCATGTCCCAAAAATGAATAAAATAAAACAATGAATCAGTGTCAGCGAGGTCAATATTCCAGAAACGTTATTCCATAACAAGCTGTTTCCATGCCTTCTCTACCAGTTGGAGCTGCCTCTGTTGTGTACTGCCGATGTGATCTCTCCAACAGTGCAAAGTTAACTCACCATCTTAGTTACTATTTTTCATGATAAACAGCCCTGCGGGGGACATGTTTTACCAATAGGGAACTCTCCACCTCAGTGTCAAAGGATGGATTTCATGCTCACACCACTCCCTCCTCCCCACCCCCACTGTGAGAGCTGATTGAAGGGTGAATGGTTCTGGTTGGTGGTTAGCACTGCTGCCTCACAGCACCAGGGACCCAGGTTCGATTCCAGCTTTGGGTGATTGGCTGTGTGGAGTTTGAATGTTCTCCTCGTGTCTGCGTGGGTTTCCTCCGGGTGCTCTGGTTTCCTCCCACACTCCAAAGATGTGCAGGTTAGGTGGATTGGCCGTGCTAAATTAGTGTCCCAAGATGTGTAGGTTATATGGATTAGTGGGGTAAATGTGTGGGGTTGTGGGGATAGGGCCTGGATGGGATGCTCCTTCGGAGAGCCGGTGCAGACTCGTTGGGTCAAATGGCCTCCTTCTGCACTGTAGAAATTCTATGATTCTAAACTCTATGGCACGGAGATAGAACCAGAGCGTTAGTTCATCGGTGGGGTGTGGGGGGGGGTTCCTCATTAGGAAAGCAGCATTGCTGAAATCACTCTGAAATGTTTGGAGAATAATCAACCAAAATATCCCGGGACATTGCACAGGAGCATTTATCAGACAGAACTTGATGCTGAGAGACATGAGGAAATATAGCAGGCTCAGGTGGACAAAAGCTTGGTCAAAGTGGTAGGTTAAAGGCTCCTTCTTGTCCCTTTCCCTTTGTAATGATTCTGATTTTCATGTTTCACTCCTTGTAGGATCTTTATTCCACATTCCTTTTAAATGGCTACCAGAATCTGGAGGATCTCAAAGATCTCAAGGAGAGTCACCTGATCGAACTTAACATCACGGATGTAGAGCAGAGAGCAATGCTCCTGACTGCTGCTCAACAGGATTATGATGGTAAGGACAATATTGACCTTCTACTTGATGGTGTTACTCTATCAATCTCTCTGCATGAAGACAAGTCATAATGTCGCTGGCAGCATCATTATTTTATTTTATTCATTCATGGAACATGGGTGTCACTGGCAGACCAGCATTTATTGCCCATCCATAGTTGTCCTTGTTCAGAGGGCAGTTGAGAGTCAACCACATTGCTGGGGCCCTGGAGTCACATGTAGGCCAGACCAGGTAAGGACGGCAGGTTTCCTTCCTTAAAGGACATTAGTGAACCAGATGGGTTTTTCTGACAATCGACAATGCGTCATCAGTCGACGCGTAATTCCAGATTTGTTTTCCTGAATTCAAATTTCACCATCTGCCGTGGCGGGATTCGAACCCGGGTCCCCAGAACATTAGCTGAGTTTCTTGATTCATAGCCCGGCGATAATACCACTAAGCCATTGCTTCCCTTATCATTATCATTACTTCATCTTTCATGTATTAGTTTTCACAAGAATGTTCCTGTGTCCTTGAAGACGTTTGCCAGAATTGTTCATTCATATTTTTTAATGTGCTTTTTTGGGATGTGTCACTGGCCAGGCCAGTCTTTATTGCCCATCCCTAATTCCCTTTGAGAAGGTGATGCAGAGCCACTTCCTTGAAGCGTTGCAGTCGGTTTAGTGTAGGTACAAACATAGCACGGGATCCACACCTATTTCTTTTGACTCAAAACGTCATTTGATAATTCTCAATTTCTCTTATCCTCTATTCTTTGCTCCTGTATTATATGTGAAGGGTAGTGATGGGGAGAGATACAGGGTGAAGGGGTGTGCAATAGTGTTGAGGCCAGTTAGTTCCACATACACAAAGAGGAAAATCAGAATAAAAGAACACAAAAGCATACAAAACCTGAGTCGCAATAGGCCATTTGGCCAATGAATAAGATCATGGCTGATTAGGTTTCGGCCTTAACTCCAATCATCTACACACCCCCATGATGATTAACACCCTTCTCAATCAAACAAATGTCCATCTCAGCCTTCAGTATAATCAATGACTCGGAATGATGTGGCGATGCCGACGTTGGACTGGGGTGGGCACAGTAAGTGGTCTCACCAGATTTAAAGTCCAATAGGTTTATTTGGAATCAAGAGCTTTCGGAGAACTGCTCCTTCATCAGGTAAAGGCACCTGACTCACCTGATGAAGGAGCAGCGTACTGAAAGCTTGTGATTCCAAATAGACCTGTTGGATTTTAACCTGGTGTTGT
The DNA here is from genome assembly GCF_964213995.1 of Mustelus asterias. NCBI lineage: Eukaryota > Metazoa > Chordata > Chondrichthyes > Carcharhiniformes > Triakidae > Mustelus > Mustelus asterias. Next base: position 84,381,990 of record NC_135817.1, read on the forward strand.
GAGACTTCTCACAATGACTCGGAATCCACTGTTCTTTGGGGAAGAGAATTAGAAACACGAATACCACTCTGAGAGCGATGGAGGGGGGGTGGTGGGGGGTGGGGGGGGGGGGGGTGGAGAGGTGGGTGGCGAGCGGGGAATGAGGGAAGTCAGTGTGTGTCTGCAGTCAGTCTGTCAGAGCTTCCGAAGTGCAGTGACGTGGGCTTGAAACGTTGGGTGGAATTTTCCCGTCCCTTCCGCCACAGGACTCGTAGCGGGCGGGATACGGGCCATGCAAAGGTCCATTGACCTCGGGCCGGGATTTACTGGTCTTGAGACGAGCGCAGCCGGAAAATCTCGCCCGTTGACTCTGTTTCTCTCTCCAGAGATGCTTTCAGATCTTCCTTTTTCAGTATTTCTTTTTTTTAATTACTCTTGACGCCATTTAGCCCAGATGCCAGCAGAGTCTGTTGGGATTTTCATGGCTCACCCTTGCCTCCGAGGCTCTGCCCCTGTTGTGTTTATTTTTGAGGCCTCATCATGGCAGGAGAGGCCCTCGTTGTCATCCACTCTGTGTCCAACTGAGGGGCCTGGTTCCATTGGCTCTCCTGCGTGTGGTAAGCGGGTGGGAGGCTGTGTCCTTGTCAAGGGAACAAAATGTCAGGACGTGGCTTGATTTGCAGTTAGCGTTCTGATGTGAGGAAATGCAGCAGCGAATTAATGTGCAGTAATCTTAAACAAATTGTGGTGAACCATCGCTGGTTCCCACTGGATAGTACTGAGCCAGGGTCTGGCCAGTACTACAAGTATGTACATATGTTGCTGTTGGGTTAGGGATGGGTTGTGCTACTTGTTGCTGTTGGGGTTAGGGTGGGGTTGTTACACCTTTGTATTGTAGTGTTGTGGTACATCCCAGTCGGGCTCCACCTCCTGGGAGAGGTATAAAGGTCCCTGCTCTGGCTGGGACCCCTCAGTCTGGGATCGTGTATATAATTGATAGCTGCTTTGTTACAGCAAATAAAAGCCTTTATTTCCTGAGCATCAAGCCTTGTGTGTGATAACGCGCATCACAAATATAATCAATGAACAAATCCTCTGTTATTTAATGATCTTGGTTGTAGAAGAATTATTGCCCCAAGGCAGTGGGGAGAACTCCCCTGCTTGTTTATGGGTGGCACGGTGGCACAGTGGTTAGCACTGCTGCCTCACAGCGCCAGGGATCTGGGTTCAATTCTCGCCTCGGGTCACTGTCTGTGTGGAGTTTGCACGTTCTCCCCGTGTCTGCGTGCGTTTCCTCCGGGTGCTCCAGTTTCCTTGTACAGTCCAAAGATGTGTGGGTTAGGTTGATTGGCCATGCTAAATTGACCCTAGTGTCAGGGAGATTAGCAGAGTAAATATGTGGGGTTACCTGAATGGGGCCTGGGTGGGATTGTGGTTGGTGCAGACTTGAAGGGCCAAATAGCCTCCTTCTCTACTGTAGGGATTCTATTATTCTATGAAAATAATGACCCCAGAAACTTTCACATCCACCTGAGATCACGGGCAAGGCCTAAAATAAACATTTCATCCAAAGCTGGCACCTCTATCAGTGCGGCATTTCTTCAATATTGTACTGAGTATCAGCATGTAGCTCGTACTCGAATTTCTGGAGTAAAAGTTGCACTAAGGAGGGAAATATCATGTCAGTTGCAGCTTTGTGTTCTCACTTCAGACACAGAACACTGTGACTCTAGAGAATTTGAACCCACAACCTTTCGCGATTGAAGTGTGAACACTGCTCACCTCACTACAGAAAACACGACTTATCCATTCTAATCCAACTGAGCCCAGCAAGGTATTGTCAATTAGCAGATATGGCACTAGTTATCATGTTGTGGTGGGACTACCTTTCTGCTGTCCTGTCTCAGAGCACAATGCTTGTGGTCTACTTGTCTTGCACTGACTCGAAGCCATGTTTAAAGTTCAGTGAGTTTGACCTTGGGCGCTACCTTAAGGCAACAATGCACCGGAGACTAAGGAGACCAAGCCTTGCAATCTCATAGTTCATTGTGGATGACTGCATCCACCATCATGGCCTGTGGGAACCTGGCTGAGGGTTGGTGACCCCTACACCCGAAAGGAAGCCTCCCGAAATGAAGGGTGGGACTGAGGGGCATGAGGCAAAGGTGGGTAGGAAGGATTGAGGGATATGGGAGGGGGAAGGTGGAGAGGTGAGATTGAGGAAGATAAGAAGATGGGCAGGTAAAATTAAGGGAAATGGGGAGAACGTGGGCATGTAAGATTGAAGGAGAACGGGAGAAGGTGGGGAGGTACGATTGAAGCAGAAGAGGAGAAGGTGGGGAGGTTTGAAGAGTATAGTGAGAAGATGGTGAAGGCCAAGAACCTTGGGCATTGCAATACCACCTTCATATATTGAGTGTTCTCTGGGACTTGGCAAAATCTAAGCACCCAAACCCACAACCACGTGTCTCCCATACAGGAGCATTATTTAATTATATCTTCCTAGTTACTGGTAAACAGATCATGATGGATAAACAGAATGATAATTCTATACTTCTGTATTACAGTTCTAAGTGAAGAGGAAGAAAAAAATGATGTTCTAACTGCGGACCAACCCTCTGACTTGAAGCTGGAACAAGCACACTTGGTGGAATGTCCCAGGGACTCTGGCTGTTACGCTACATCTGAAATCTCAGACAATGGCAAAGAAGACTTGGATTTGGAGAATTTGCCGGAAATGGTTGGGCGTGTTTCTCTTGATGAATAATTGCAGTGGGAATAATCAAGTTGTACAGTTTGGAGTCATACACTCAGCCTATGGATGTTTGAGGGTTTTCAGTGCATTGACATCTACAGACTCACATTGAAATGTGGTTTCCTTTATTTAATCTGAATCTACACGAGAAAGCGATGGGCACAGTTTTGGATTCACCCTGTGATCTTCCAAAAAGCAGGGAGCACCTGGTAAAGAATGTGTTGATTATCGCAACTTATTGCAATTCAACCGGCTGAATTTTTCCATGAACATTGGTAACCTGAGGTCAGGGGTCATTTCCATGTTGTGAACATGCCTGAGGCGAAACTTTGTGGGTGTGGCCAACAAGGGCACCGCCTCTCCGATGTCCACTTAGCACAAGATGGAAGTGCTACACTGATGATGGGCAATCGCTCACACCCAGAACTATCTACTGAGTCCATCTGCAGGTGAAACGCATGGATTTGCAGGTCATTGCAGGTGGACTGCCTGAGGGCTAATAATTTGGATCTTCAAAGTGACCATTGCTTACACCACAACCTCTCGCTGTGGTCAGTAAGTGAGCTGTCGACAAAACAGGGATCCCATTCACCTACAGCTAAATCCAACCCCATGTAAAAACTGTGGCCAATTGTCTCCCTTTATTGACTTCACAGCTCTATCGGGCGCGCAACCGACATCTCCCTGTAGCCACCTCGGAGAGTATTCAGAGGATGTGAGGAAATGTTGGGAAGCCGCCCTAAAGATTTTTTTCTCTAAATTTCCCAGCTATAGCTGCTTACAAGGAGAAAACTCAGCCCAATAAATCCCCTGTTTTTTTTACCTGTATATACTAGAAAAGGGTGAATTGGATAAGTACTTGAAGGAGAAACATTTGCAGGGATATAAGGAAAAGAGAGTGGAATTTGTTGTTCAGCTTGGTCAAGGAACCACCGGAGGCAAAGTGGGCCCAGTAACCATCTTCTGTGATTTCCTGGGAGGCACTCGGGCTAAGATCACTCCTCGACTAGGACGGATGAATCAATGTTAACGCAATGATCGGCTGAACAAATTGACTTCATCAATGACAGAGTGGAACAGTTTAGGGGTTTGATGGGTTACAAATTTGGAAAAACAGATGACTTGCTGACTAAAGCTGTACTTTCAATGGATCTGCATTTAAAGAAGCTGTACTCTCCGGCAATGAAAGTGTTCATCTGTTCTGTGTCTCTCACCACCAGCTACAGCATGATGGGCGGCAGGAAGATCTATCCCCATCATTCTTGTTCTCTACGCCATACCCAAAATGTTGAGCTTGGAAGTACAGCATCTACATTTTACCAATTTTGCCAGCTCGCTGGATTGCTTCAGATTTTCTTTTGCCCAGTTAGGGTCAAAATGTGAAAGGACCAGTGACAAATGGGAATGGCCATTTGGTGAACTATGTGGAAATGGATGGCCTTTGAGCATTTGGATCATAATCATCAATGGGACATTGCTTTCGAGGGGAAGATATTTGATTGAACCCTTTCCATTTGATTAAGGCACCATAAGTATAGGTGGCTAAGTGGTGCAGTGATAGCATGCCTACTACTCAACTAGAAGGCTCCAGATTTGAGTCCAGTGCCAGGACTTGTTGGCCGCGGAAGGAGCGTTTGTAACCCATTCACAACATGGTCAATGGGCTGGTACTCAGCTCAGGAATCCTTCCACCATTTTGCCCACTATTCCCTAAAAGGTATGGGTGTGGGAATACCTTTGAAAAAAAACATACGTTATTCCAGAGCCCGTGTTTTGTAGTAATGGGAATAGCGTTGCTAATAATGGTCAGATGTATTCTACCAAATGTAGGTTCCCACTGAAGTTACCGGCAAAAAATCTTCAAAACAATTAGGAGAAATTTGACCTCAGAGAATATAAATGTGTGGCGAAAGTTCAATATTTTCCCACTGTGAAACAAGGTTTTGTGTTTGTATGTATGGGTGTGACTAATTTAATTAGACTGAAGAGAGTTAGACTGTATGACATAAAAAGGGTTAGATGTGAAGTTAAGTGTTTTGAAGTGGAAATTGAGCATGGCTAAAATGGGAACAGTGAGCAGCTGAAATGGAAATTTGCATTAGGAAGATAAGGGAAGTGACTTATAGTTAACTTTTATATCTCAAAAAGGGCATATATACAATTGAAAGAGATTGTAAATGAAGTAAAGTATTAAGTTTATGTTTACCTAAAAGTAAATAGTGCCATGAAATAGCTGTAAATTCTGGGAAAAGGAACTTCTAAAAGAGGGTAAAATAACAGAATTAAGGATGAGAGAAAGAAAGAGAGGTGGAAGACTGTATCACGAAGTGTGGTTTTGAGGTCCTGAAGTAGCAAGCACTGGTAGCAAACTTGTGAATAAACAGCTGCCACCACCTTCAGAGAAAAGTGTTTGCGTCTGCAAAGTTTCAAGACAAGCTTTGATCCCAGTATTGTATGAGGAAGAGAGAGAGAAGCTTATGTAAGACTTCCCCTATAGCAACAATAAATTTGTGGCAATGTTACTGGTATTTTGTAGATTAAAATCTATCATGACTGTTCCCTAATAGGGATGCTTAGCTCTGAATTAATTAAGCAGAAATCTTTTTTAGGAAATGTCTGTAGAAGTATATTAACTATGTAAATGTAATTTTGTGTCTTTATGTTTCATTGTTTCTTTTTTTAAAAAATAAATGTTTAGTTTTCAAAAAGTTCCCAAGTGGTTTGGAATTGTTTCTCCTGATTCCAGATACCTGCTCATAAAATACAATTTTAAATGGTTGTGATAACTTGTTCAAGTTTCCCTTTGGGATTTTGGCAGCTTGGCACTTATCACCTGCCATACCATAAGAAATAGGAGTAAGAGACAACTGGGCATGTATCAGGTGATAGAAACGACTTGGCGAGGGTTAGGGTGAGGAGGTGAGTGATCTATGTGAAAAGGAGAGGCTTGTTGAGGTTCCTCTTCCTGTTCCCAAATAGTCTTATGATTTTATGGAATTAAAATTAAATGCAGCAACTCTGGAAACACAATTATTGCTTCATCCCATACTATATTGACACACACAGAACTCGGAACGACACAGCACACATACAATACTGCACAGATATACATGCAACACACATAAAGGGATACATGCAGGGCAAGATTCCCTCCATTTTTCTTTGGAGCACGCAGTTCATTTAGTTATATGTACAGTCCCTTTAAAACCTTTTGCGCATGGGGGCTTGCGGTGTGCTGTGCAACTACACAACTTAAGGGGAATATTTGTGCAGGTGTATGGGTATACATACATGGATACAAACATATGAACACACGTAAATAATACAAATACACATATGCGGCCATAGGCATTTCTACACAGACATCAATATGTTAAACATGCAACCACTGCTCTTTTTTTTACTTTTTTAGTGGTAAATGAAAAAAAACCCAGGATTTTTGGTGTAACTAGCTAGGTCAGATGTGTGACTTTTAACCAGGTTACAGAAAGTCCCCTTTACTCCTTTCTTCCTTCGTCACACAGTTTCCATGACGATCGTTCGAATCACTCGCATCAGTCCATTTCCTAAGCTTATTTTAAACTTTTTATGTGCGCATATTTATTAGATTGTGATATTTTATCTGGATGGATTTGGCACAATTGTTTCTGAATTTCCTGTGTCTTAAGTTCTGGCTCGGATTGTTCCCTCTCCGCTGTTGTGTTGTACACTTTGGGGTGGAGGTGGTTGCAGGGGGGTTCGGGATGGTGGGATTCTCCAATCTTGTCCGTGTCTGCCCCGCTGCCAGTGAAAATGGAAAATTTGATGTTCCGGCCAAAACTCTTTCAGCGGAACTGGAGAATCCCAGCCACGGATAAGGATGTAAGTTTTCGGCCAGGGTCTTTAATGAATTTACATGAAGACATTCCACGTGTGGCTCATTGAATAAACTATACGATTTTGGAAATACTTGTAGAATAATGCATTTGCATATTAGACTAATAAAACTATCAGATAAAAATAACCATCTTGCGGTCACCAGCCAATGTGGTTTTCTTCACTGCATCAAACTGATTCTGATTGGAGGTTTGTTCAGAATGATACTTACTCCCGGTTGAAGGTAGGGGATAAATCTTTTATTCCTCAGGAACATAGCAACAGGAGGAGGCCATTCATCCTCTTGGGTCTGTCCTGTCATTCAATCAGATTCTGGCAAATCTATAACTCAACCCGCCATGGTTCTGTAACTCTGTAACATCCTTCATCTATCAAAAATCTAGCAATCTTGAGTTCTGAGATTTTCAATTGACTCGCCCAACTCCCCACTTATCCTAGATCCCAACCCACAGCAATCACAGCTTTAGAAATCTCGACTGATGTCAAACCTCAGCAGCTTTTTGGGAAAGTGTGTTCCAGATTTCCGCTACCCTTTGTGTGAAGAATTGCTTCTTGATCTCACCCCTGAGTATCCGAACATTAATTTGAAGACAAAACCCCTTGCTCCGGACTTCCTTATCACAGGAAATATTTTTTTCTTTAGCTATCCTTTCCCATCAACTATGCAATTCTCTAGCCCAAAGAAATGTGGAGACTCAAAATTGTTGAGTGTATTCAAAGTGGATATGTTTTTGGGTACTTCAAGAATATGGGGAAAGCTTAGGAATCAGGAGTTGAAGCCGAAGATGGTGGCACAATGCCACAGTGGTTAGCACTGCTGCCTCATAGCACCAGGGAGCGGGTTCGATTCCTAGCTTGGGTCACTGTCTGTGTGGAGTTTGCATGTTCTCCCCATGTCTGCGTGGGTTTCCTCCGGGTTTCCTCCCACAGTCTGAAAGATGTGCTGGTTAGGTGCATTGGCCATTCTAAATTCTCCCTCAGTGTACCCGAACAGGCGCCAGAGTGTGGCGACTAGGGGATTTTCACAGTAACTTCATTGCAGTGTTAATGTAAGCCTACTTGTGACTAATAAATAAACTTTAACTTTAAAACCAGCCCTGACTTGTTGAATGCTGGAGCAGGGTCAAGGTGTCAAGTAACCTCCTCCCACTCATATTATGTTCCCACTTATGTCCTTACATTAACTCTTTTAATCACCTTAAACATTTCAATTAATTCACCCCTGAATCTTTCTAGTTTTTTTGCTACATTTCCCTCCTCTTCTAAAATTGCTCCGATGTAAATCCAACTGCATCAACCTGCCAGTACTTCACATGTGGATTGTTAGGCTATCTGGCCATGGAAGGCATCACACTCAAGTTTTGCTGTAGAATTCCTGGCCTGGCATTGTTGGAGTAACAGGTAACCCAGAAAACTGGAGTAAAAATGCAGACTGTATGAACTAATCTACCCTGGCCGTTTGAGAATTTATATCCAGTTAAAAAGAGGCAATAAAAGGTGTCCTCAATAAAAGTGGCCATGAAACTGTTGCATCCATTCTAAAAACCCAACTGGTTCACTAATGCCCCTTTGGGGAAGGAAACCAACAGTCCTTACCCAATCTGATCTGCATGTAATGCCACCTCACACAACACCAACAAGTTGTGTTGATTACTTAGAATATACAGCACAGCAAGAGGCCATTTGGCCCAACCAGTCCATTCTGGTAGTTATTCTCAACTTAAACCTTCTCCCATTTTTCTAAATTTACCATTGTAACCCTCTATTCCCTGCTCCCTCATTAATTTGTCTAGCTTCCCCTTAAATAGGTGTATACTATTCGCTTCACCCACTCTGTGGTAGTGAGTTCCACATTCTCACCACTCTAAGGGTAAATCATTTTCATCGGAATTCCCGATTGGATTTCTTGGTGATTCTGTAGTTCTGCTCATCCCCTCAAGAGGAAACTCTATGTCCACTCTATCAAAACTTTCCATAATTTAAATTCTTCTATAAGGTTTCCCCAAGACTTTTCTTCAAGAGCCAAAGAGATACAACTTGTCAATCCTTTCCTGATATATATTGTTAAGACGCAGGCCAGCAACTTTTGTGAAGTTAGCCTAGACCTAACTTTTACATTTGATTTTGGCATGAGGGTGAGCACAAGGTGTTTCACTCCAGGTATGATCCAAGTGACCCACTAGGAAGCTTTTATCAAACAAAGTTTGATGGGCAGCACAATGGTACAGTGTTTAGCACTGCTGCCTCATAGCACCAGGACCCGGGTTCAATTCCAGCCTTGGGTGATTGTGTGGAGTTTGCAAATTCTCCCTGGGTTTCCTCTGGGTGCTCCGGTTTCCTCCCACACGGGTTAAGTGAATTGGCCAAGCTAAATTACCCCTTAGTGTCGGGGGATTAGTCGGGCAAATACTTGGGATTACGGGGATAGGGCCTGAGTGGGATTGTTGTCAGTTCTCAATGGGCTGAATGGCCTCCTTCTGCACTGTAAGGTTTCTATGATTCTCCAAAGTTTATTTAAGAACACACTTAGAATATAACAAAAAGAATGATCATAACTTTTACCAATTACAAGACTTAAACACGACACAGTATAACTCTTAACAGCCAACTATCTCTGTTATTCCAATTTAAAGCAATAGCCCATAGACATACACCCTTCTTCAGAATTAGCACGAAGACAAGTATGCTCACCTGATGCTGGATTTTCAGCTTTTTAACACTTTTAGATAGAAGTCCAGGTAGCAATTTTCAGAGAAGGATATATCCACAAAACAGCAAGACCGTAGAGAAACAAACCCAGCCTCTGTCAGTTTCCAGTCTCCAGACCCCAGAGACAGAAATGGATACCTCTCCCTCTGCCGCTTCCAAAGCACCAATTCTCATACAGCCGAATCTCTGAAAAAAGAGACTTCTCTCCTGGAAGATTCCAGTCTCCAACTTCAAAGGGAGGAAAATAGAGACATTGCTCTCTCAACTCCAAAAACAGCTTCTCAGCTTGAATATATTCCGTGAAAGACCAGCTTCCCCGTCATATGACCATACCTGCCAATCACCCCAATGAAGTCCCACTCTGCAAAATCCCAGGGGGAAACAGCAGAACAGCATTAGTCCGGATTAACACCAACATTCTAGCCATTAGAAACAAGTCTGCTGCTGTATCAACAATACAGGATGCTGGTAGACCCTATGGCTCCAAAAGTGCAGAAAACTGCTACAGCAAATCCTGTACAAGAGCATGGCTCAAAGGCACAGTATCGTCACAATATACCCACACATTTCTGCTATCATCCTTGTCCACACCATTTCCAGAGCCTCTATGTCCTTTTAATAATATGGTGACCAGAAGTGCACACAATCCTCCAAATGAGGTCAAAGCAACCTTTGATATAAGTTAAGCATAACTTCCTCACATTCCAATCCTATCCCCCTATTACTTCTGATTCTGCTTTGGTTATGTTGGCATCACAGAATAACATCCGTATCCTGCCAACATCTGTTCATTATTGTGCATTATGAATGCAGTTCACAATGTGATAATGACAAGATGATCCTTTTCTGTGTTGTTGTATTGAGGGATGAATATTGGCCAGGACACAGAAGGTAACACCCCTCCTCTCCTTTGAAATAGATTCCCACATCTACCCTAGAAATAAAAAGTGGGCTGGTTTGCCTTTTCGTGGCTTTGCTAAGCTGTGGTGCTATTTCTGAAGATTATACAGGGAAGCAATCCAGTTGTACATATGAAGTTATAAGATTAAAAAGAGTGATTGTCCTATGGGATAGGGATTAAAAATTAAAAGCAGATTTCCCTTCTGGACAAAAAGAAAATTTTTAAAAGGTTTATGAATATGCTTGGACATAGTTGCATGTTCAAGGACAACAGCATCCTGTAGCACGGAATATGATATGTCCTCTAGCACAAGGTAGTTCCATAAACAAACAGGAACTGACCTCGACATTACCTCAGTAAAAAGTCTCACAACACCAGGTTAAAGTCCAACAGGTTTATTTGGAATCACGAGCTTTCGGAGCTTTGCTCCTTCACCAGGTGAGTGATGTTGAAGGATGGAGGAGCAGCGCTCCGAAAGCTCATGATTCCAAATAAACATGTTGGACTTTAACCTGGTGTTGTGAGACTTCTTACTGTGCGCACTCCAATCCAACACCGGCATTTCCACATTATGGTTACCTCTGTAAGGCATTGATAACTTGTAAGATACCACAATCTAATGAAGGATAGCCTGAGGGATAACTTATTAATTGAATTCTGCAAACTGGTGTTGCAAGGAAGTAACCGCGCTCTCAACGTCCTGTTTGATCGAAGGGTGTTGATGACAAATCAAGGATGTTGTCTAGCACGAGTGTTCAACATGTTTCCTGCTGGTTTAACTCTTTTCAGGTATAAATATTGGAACTATACTGCAGAATTCTTAGATTCATTGGAGTCACTCCAGCGAGTCTCAAGGTAAAGGTTGGTGCTGTAGTGTGGTAATGATAGTTCCCCCATTAATTGGGATGGAGGTATCTTGCTAGACTTCATTGAAGAATAGAATGCTCAGACTGTGACAATATCCAGGTTGTTAGAATCCACCTAAAACTTGTTAAAAAGACTTTCTGGAGCACGGTAATATTGTCTGGTGAATCAGTCCTTCAGATCCATTTCGGTGTCTGTGGGGCCTATCTTTCTCAATCTTAAGTGAGAGTGGTCATCCAAGGATTATGCGTGATCTGGAATAGTCCCACAAAGGATTATAATCCACTTCAATGTAGCATAATAAAACATTACAAGGCACTCAACAATTATCAAACAAAATTTGACATTAAGCCACATAAGGTGATATTAGCACAGGTGATTGAAAGTTTGGTCAAAGCGATAGGTTTTAATGATCTTCCTAAATGAGGAGAGAGAGGTGGAGAGGCAATAGGTTTAGGGAGGGAATTCTAGAGTTTAGGGCCCAGATGAAGGCAGAGCCATCAAAGTGATTGTCTCATAACTCTGAAGTCTTGCAAGCCACTCAGTTGTCAGGGCAAAAAGGCAATGAGTAAATCATATCCTGACTCCCCAAAGCCTGCCCACCATCTATGAGGCACAAGTCAGGAGTGCGATGGAATACTGTCCACTTGTCTGGATGGGTGCAGCTGCAACAACACTCAAGAAGCTCGACACCATCCAGAACAAAGCCCACTTGATTGACATTCCATCCACCACCTTCAACCACTCCCTCCACCATCGATGGATAGTGTGTACCATCTACAAGATGCACTGCAGCAACACATTAAGGTTTCTTCCACAGCACCTTCCACCACTTCAAGAGCAGCACACCCATAGGAACACCACCACTTGCAAGTTCCCCTCCAAGCCACTACCATACTGACTTGGAAATATATCACCATTGCTTCACTGTCACTGGATCAAATTCCTGGAACTCCATCCCTAACATCACTGTGGGTGTACTACACCTCATGGACTGCAGCAGTTCAAGGAGGCAGCTCGCTACCACTCTCTCCAGGAAAATTAGGGATGGGCAATGAATGCTGACCTTGCCACCGATGCTCAGATCCCATGAACGAATGAATGAAAGAAACTGCCAGCCTTGCACTGACACTAACGTTGTGAAAATGAGTTAAGCACTCTCATTAACAGCCTGGTGAAAACTCTACAGCTGGGAATGTGAGGAATGGTCTCCCCATGGAGCAATAAACCCACTGGTGCCAGCCTGAGTTTGAGTTGGGAGGAAGTTGGCCCTTCAGTGGGTTAGCATCGGGGGTGGGAGATGGGCTCTTGCTGAGGATGGGACCTTGTGCTGAGGTAGAAATGTGATTGGGATCTGTGACCCTGGCTGGGAATAGTGCGAAGACAAACCTTTGGTTGGGTTGGGGAGATGGAAGCCTGGCTTAAGTTTTGATGCTTGTTCCTCCATTGGCAGGTCATTGAAAACAATTGTAACAGCCTGATGGCAGTGATAGAGTGAGGGAGATGCCGGGTCATGGGTTTATTGATTGTGATCGAGAACAATTCTACTGCTGATGGCCCACAGCGCCTCATAGAGTTGCAGGATCTGTTCAAAATCTGTCCCATTTAGCACGGTGGCAGCGCCACACAACACGATGGAGGGCATCCTCAATATGAATTTGTCTCCACAAGGATTGCGAGGTGATGACTCCTACCAATTCTGTCAGGGAAAGATACATCTGTGTCAGGTAGGTTGGTGAGGATGAGATCAAGTAGGTTTTCCCCCCTAGTTGGTTCCCTCACCACCTGCCGCAGACCCAGTCTAGCAGTGATGTTTCAGCTTAAGTTTACTTCTTAGTGTCACAAGTAGGCTTACATTAACACTGCAATGAAGTTACTGTGAAAATCCCCCAGTGGCCACTCTCCGATGCTTGTTCGGGTACACTGAGGGAGAATTTAGCACGGCCAATGCACCCTAACCAGCACGTCTTTCGGACTGTGGGCGGAAACCGGAGCACCCGGAGGAAACCCATGCAGGCACGGGGAAAACGTGCAAACTCCGCACAGACAGTGACCCAAACCAGGAATTGAACCCGGGTCCCTGGCACTGTGAGGCAGCAGTGCTAGCCACTGGGCCACCGTGCTTTCCCAAGCTCCTCAAGTCCTCTAAGACTTGGGCAGCTTGGTGCTACCAAACCACTCTTCATGATGGGCATTGAAGTCCCCCACCCAGAGTACTTTTGTTTTCCATACCACTCTAAGTTCTTCTTTCAGTTTGGTGTTCAACATGGAAGAATACTGATTATCAACTTAGGGAGAGGGGGATTGGGCAGAGGGGCGAAGTTGGAGCTGTGACAGGGTATACCTAGGGACGGTAATGGTGGTTTCTTGGGCATTGTCTGTCAGGTAAGATTCCATGCGTGTTTTATTCCTGGTTGCTGGTTGGTTAGTCTGTGGGACAGCTCTCCCAATGTTGGCACAAGCCCCCTGATATCAGGGCCTTGCAGGGTTGACGGGATCATAAACTCTGTCAGTGTCCCCAGAAAATTAGTCTGGGCCTCTAGATCTCTGGATCTCTGGTCCAATGACAACATTGGTATCTCACAATCCCCCCCTCTACTTCTGGTAGTTCACAATACTTCCAAATCTTCATCTCACCACTCGTTCTCTTGCTATGTTTGATTTGATTTATTATTGTCACATGTATTACTATAGAGTGAGAAGTATTGTTTCTTGCATGCTATACAAAGAATACCGTTCACAGAGAATGAAAGGAGAGAGTGCAGAAAGTAGTGTTAGTCATGGCTAAGGTGTCGAGAAAGATCAACTTAATGCGAGGTAGGTCCATTCAAAAGTTTGACAGCAGCAGGGAAGAAGCTGTTCTTGAGTCGTTGGTACATGACCTCAGACTTTTGTATCTTTTTCCCGAAGGAAGAAGGTGGAAGAGAGAATGTCCAAGGTGCATGGGGTCCTTAATTATGCTGGCTGCTTTTCCGAGGCAGAGGGAAGTGTAGATGGAGTCAATGGATGGGAGGCTGGTTTGCGTGATGGATTGGGCTACATTCACGACCTTTTGTAGTTTCTTACTGTTTTGGGCAGAGCCAGAGCCATACCAAGCTGTGATGCAACCAGAAAGACTTCTTTCTATGGTGCATCTGTATAAATTGGTGAGTCATAGCTGACATGCCAAATTTCCTTCATCTTTTGAGAAAGTAGAGGCATTGGTGGGCTTCCTTAACTATAGTGTCGGTATCGGGGGGACCAGGACAGATTGTTGGTGATCTGTACACCTAAAAGCTTGAAGCTCTCGACTATTTCTGCTTCGTCCCCATTGTCCTCCATTACGCTACCTGAAGTCTACCTTTGCTAAACATGAAAATGTAAGAATCTTTTTTTTAAAAAAACATATTTTTTGAAAGATTCTTTTGTGGTACATCTGGGCAAACTTTCCACTTCACAAAGTGTTAGTGGTTTTCTTTTATGGCTCATATCCGGCCGCTGTGTGCATTCATAGAACGTTGGGTTCCATTTCAACAAAACAAACCATTTTTCAACAATAGATTCCAATTTTACCCAAACTTACCGGGCAGAACACTGTCTTTCAGTCACACAGTTCTAATTGTTTCCTTAACACATTTCAAAAAAAGAAAGAATCGAAGGAAAAAAAGTGAGAGAAAACAAAAGAGAGAAAGGCAAGGAGAGAGAGAGAGAGAGACAACACTAAAGAAAGAACTTGCATTTGATGGGGGAGTAGCACAGTGCTGATATCATGAGGCTAAAGTACCAGAGAAATGGCTTTGGGCCCTGACAACATTCCCACAATAATACTAATGGCTTGTGTTCCTGAACTATCCAAGCTGTTCCAGTGCTGCCACAACACTGGCATCCACCCAACAATGTCTCAAGTTGCCGAGGCAAGCCCTGTACGCCATAAAGAACAAATCCAACCCAGCCAATTACCACCCCATCAGAACATTCTTGATCGAAGTGATGGAAGGTATCTCCGATATTGTTATCAAGTGACACTTGCACAGCAATAACCTGCTTATGCTTAGTTTGGGTTCCACCAGGATCACTCAGTTCCTGACCTCTTTACAGCCTTGGTTTAAACATGGACAAAAGAACTGAGTTCCAGAGGTGAGGTGAGAGTGACTGCCCTTGACATCAAGGCTGCATTTGACTGCATTTGGCATCAAGGAGCCTTAGCAAAATTGGACTCAATGTGAATTGGGGGTGGGGGGAATCTCTGCTGGTTGAAGTCATAGCTAGTATGAAGGATGATGGTTATGGTGGTGGGAGGTCAGTCTATCAACTCCAGGACATCAGTGCAGGAGTTCCTCAGGGTAGTGTCCTCGGCCCAAACATCTTCTGCTGCTTCATCAATGACCTTCCTTCCATTATAAGGTCAGTAATGGAGGTGTTTGCTTATGATTGTCCTCTGTTAAATACAATTTGCATCTCTGCAGATACTGAAGCAGCCTGTGGTTGCTTGCAGCAAAACCTAGACAATATCCAGGCTTGCATTAACAAGTGGCAAGTAACATTCGTGCCACATAAGTAGCAGTCAATGGCCATCTCCAACAAGAGAGGATCTAACCATCTCCCCATGACATTCAATGGCATTTCCATTGCTGAAGCCCCCATTATCAACATTTTGATGTTTATCATTGATCAATAACTGAACTGGACCAACCATAATCATGCTGTGGCTACAAAAACAGTTCAGAGACTGGAATTCTGCGGCGAGTAACCCATCCCCTGACTTCCCAATGCCTGTCCACCATCTACAAGGCACAGGGAGTTCAAAGAAATACCTTACATTTTGCTGGATGAGTGTGGCTCCAATAGCACCCAAGAATCTCAACATCAACCCACACCAAGTAGTCCATTTGTCAGCACCCCATCCACCACTTTAATCATTCACCCTCTCAAACCACCGCCAATCAGTGGCAACAATGAGTAATCAAGTATCCATCGACAGAACCTTTGAAAACTGTGGCTTGTAACACCCAGAAGGATAAGGGCAGCAAACGCTGCCTGGAGTGCCCCCTCCCAGTCTTCTGGCACTAGTTCATATGCACCTACGATGGCTTTGTTCACCTCATCATAATCCCCAAATATCTCCTCTGATAGTGACACAAATAGCTGTATCTACCAACTCTGTTTCAATCAACAAAAGTCACAGGTTGAGACAGGAAGAGAAATAAAAAAAATAAAGATAAGGTCTGAGGTTCAGTTATCAGAAACAATTTTGACCAGATGCTTGAGAAAGAACAAGAACAGGTGGAGAGCTTCAAGCTTTTAGGTGGCCAGATCACCAACAACCTTTCCTGGTCCCCCCATGCCGACACTATAGTTAAGAAAGCCCAGCAATGCCTCTACTTTCTCAGAAGATGAAGGAAATTTGGCATGTCAGCTACAACTCCCACCAACCTTTACAGATGCATCATAGAAAGCATTATTTCTGGTTGTATCACAGCTTGGTATGGCTCCTGCTCTGCCCAAGGCCGCAAGGAACTACAAAAGGTCGTGAATGTAGCCCAATCCATCACGCAAACCAGCCTCCCATCCATTGACTCTGTCTACACTTCCCGCTGCCACGGCAAAGCAGCCAGCATAATTAAGGACCCCATGCACCCCAGACATTCTCTCTTCCACCTTCTTCCATCGGGAAAAAGATACAAAAGTCTGAGGTCACGTACCAACCGACTCAAGAACAGCTTCTTCCCTGCTGCCGTCAGACTTTTGAATGGACCTACCTTGCATTAAGTTGATCTTTCTCTACACCCTAGCTATGACTGTAACACTACATTCTGCACTTTCTCTTTTCCTTCACTATGAACGGTAGGTTTTGCCTGTATAGCGCTCAAGAAACAATACTTTTCACTGTATGTTAATACATGTGACAATAATAAATCAAATCAAATCAAATCGAAGTGTATATTTTTAATTCAGGGAAGTTTACAGAGTTACAACAGAAAGATGGAGAGATAAAGCAGTTGTATCAGAAAGCAGACACAGAAGAAGAATCTGAGTGTATACCGCAGTGTTATTAAGCGATTCTTTCGTCCCAATTCCCTAGTTATTTAGACTGAATCTGGTTAGAAACATAGAAAAACTACAGCACAATACAGTTGTGCCGAACATGTCCCTACCTTAGCGATTACTAGGCTTACCTATAACCCTCTATCTTACTAAGTTCCATGTACTTATCTAAAAGTCTCTTAAAAGACCCTATCGAATCCGCCTCCACCACCGTTGCTGGCAGCCCATTCCACCCACCCACCACCCGCTGAGTGAAAAACTTACCCCTGACATCTCCTCTGTACCTACTCCCCAGCACCTTAAACCTGTGTCCTCTTGTGGCAACCATTTCAGCCCGAGGAAAAAGCCTCTGACTGTCCACTCGATCAATACCTCTCAACATCTTATACACCTCTATCAGGCCACCCCTCATCCTTCGTCTCTCCAAGGAGAAAAGGCCGAGCTCACTCAACCTATCCTCATAAGGCATGCTCCCCAACCCAGGCAACATCCTTGTAAATCTCCTCTGCACACTTTTTATGGCTTCCACATCCTTCCTGTAATGAGGCGACCAGAACTGAGCACAGTACTCCAAGTGGGGTCAGACCAGGATCCTCTATAGCTGCAACATTATCTCACGACTCCTAAACTCAATTCCTCGATTGATGAAGGCCAGTACACCATACCCCTTCTTAACCACAGCCTCAACCTGCACAGCTGCTTTGAGCGAAGTATGAACTCGGACCCCAAGATTCTTCTGATCTTCCACACTGCCAAGAGTCCTACCATTAATATTATATTCTGCCATCCTATGTGATCTGCCAAAATGAACCACCTCACACTTATCTGGGTTGAACTCCATCTACCACTTCTCCGCCCAGTCTTGCATCCTATCAATGTCTCGCTGCAACTTCTGACATCCCTCCACACTACCCACAACACCTCCAACCTTTGTGTCATCAGCAAACTTACCAATCCATCCCTCCGCTTCCTCATCCAGGTCATTTATAAAAATCACAAAGAGTAAGGGTCCCAGAACAGATCCCTGGGCACTCCACTGGTGACTGACCTCCATGCAGAATATGACCCATCTATAACCACTCTTTGCCTTCTGTGTGCAAGCCAGTTCTGGATCCACAAAGCAATGTCCCCTTGGATCCGATGCCCCCTCACTTTCTCAATAAGCCTTGCATGGGGCACCTTATCAAATGCCTTGCTGAAGTCCATATATACTACATCTACTGCTCTTCCTTCATCAATGTGTTTAGTCACATCCTCAAAAAATTCAATCAGGCTCGTAAGGCATGATCTGCCTTTGACAAAGCCATGCTGACTATTCTTAATCATATTGTACCTCTCCAAATGTTCATAAATCCTGCCTCTCAGGATCTTCTCCATCAACTTACCAACCACTGAGGTTAGACTCACTGGTCTATAATTTCCAGGGCTATCTCTACTCCCTTTCTTGAATAAAGGAACAACATCCGCAATCCTCCAATCCTCCAGAACCTCTCCCGTCTCCATTGATGATGCAAAGATCATAGCCAGAGGCTCAGCAATCTCCTCCCTCGCCTCCCACAGTAGCGTGGGGTACATCTCATCCGATCCCGGCGACTTATCTAACTTGATGCTTTTCAAAAGCTCCAACACATCCTCTTTCTTAATATCTACATGCTCAAGTTTTTCAGTCCGCTGCAAGTCTTCACTACAACCACCAAGATCCTTTTCCATAGTGAATACTGAAGTAAAGTATTCATTAAGTACCTCTGCTATTTCTTCCGGTTCCATACAAACTTTCCCACCGTCACACTTGATAGGTCCTATTCTTTCACGTCTTATCCTCTTGCTCTTCACATACTTGTAGAATGCCTTTGGGTTTTTCTTAATCCTGTCTGCCAAGGCCTTCTCATGAATGTCTTGTGAAAAGGAAGAGGGAAGCTTATGTAGGGATGAGGAAACAAGGTTCAGATGGCTCGATTGAGGGTTACAAGTTAGCAAGGAATGAGCTGAATCAGGGGCTTAGGAGAGCTAAGAGGGGACATGAGAAGTCCTTGGCGGGTCGGATCAAGGAAAACCCCAAGGCTTTTTACTCTTATGTGAGGAATAAAAGAATGACCAGGGTGAGGTTAGGGCCGGTCAAGGACAGTAGTGGGAACTTGTGTATGGAGTCAGTAGAGATAGGCGAGGTGATGAATGAATACTTTTCTTCAGTGTTCACCAAGGAGAGGGGCCATGTTTTTGAGGAAGAGAAGGTGTTACAGGCTAATAGGCTGGAGGAAATAGATGTTCGGAGGGAGGATGTCCTGGCAGTTTTGAATAAACTGAAAGTCGATAAGTCCCCTGGGCCTGATGAAATATATCCTAGGATTCTTTGGGAGGCAAGGGATGAGATTGCAGAGCCTTTGGCTTTGATCTTTGGGTCCTCGCTGTCCACGGGGATAGTGCCAGAGGACTGGAGAATGGCGAATGTTGTTCCTCTGTTTAAGAAAGGGAATAGAAGTTACCCTGGTAATTATAGACTGGTTAGTCTTACTTCGGTGGTTGGTAAATTGATGGAAAAGGTCCTTAGGGATGGCATTTACAACCATTTAGAAAGATGCGGATTAATCCGGGATAGTCAGCACAGATTCGTGAAGGGCAAGTCGTGCCTCACAAATTTGATAGAATTTTTTGAGGAGGTAACTAAGTGTGTTAATGAAGGTAGGGCAGTTGATGTCATTTACATGGATTTTAGTAAGGCATTTGATAAGGTCCCCCATGGTCGGCTTATGATGAAAGTGAGGAGGTGTGGGATAGAGGGAAGGTTGGCCGATTGGATAGGTAACTGGCTGTCTGATCGAAGACAGAGGGTGGTGGTGGATGGAAAATTTTCGGATTGGAGGCAGGTTGCTAGCGGAGTGCCACAGGGATCAGTGCTTGGTCCTCTGCTCTTTGTGATTTTTATTAATGACTTAGAGGAGGGGGCTGAAGGGTGGATCAGTAAATTTGCTGATGACACCAAGATTGGTGGAGTAGTGGATGAGGTGGAGGGCTGTTGTAGGCTGCAAAGAGACATAGATAGGATGCAAAGCTGGGCTGAAAAATGGCAAATGGAGTTTAACCCTGATAAATGTGAGGTGATTCATTTTGGTAGGACTAATTTAAATGTGGATTACAGGGTCAAAGGTAGGGTTCTGAAGACTGTGGAGGAACAGAGAGATCTTGGGGTCCATATCCACAGATCTCTAAAGGTTGCCACTCAAGTGGATAGAGCTGTGAAGAAGGCCTATAGTGTGTTAGCTTTTATTAACAGGGGGTTTGAGTTTAAGAGCCGTGGGGTTATGCTGCAACTGTACAGGACCTTGGTGAGACCACATTTGGAATATTGTGTGCAGTTCTGGTCACCTCACTATAAGAAGGATGCGGAAGCGCTGGAAAGAGTGCAGAGGAGATTTACCAGGATGCTGCCTGGTTTGGAGGGTAGGTCTTATGAGGAAAGGTTGAGGGAGCTAGGGCTGTTCTCACTGGAGCGGAGGAGGCTGAGGGGAGACTTAATAGAGGTTTATAAAATGATGAAGGGGATAGATAGAGTGAACGTTCAAAGACTATTTCCTCGGGTGGATGGAGCTATTACAAGGGGGCATAACTATAGGGTTCGTGGTGGGAGATATAGGAAGGATATCAGAGGTAGGTTCTTTACGCAGAGAGTGGTTGGGGTGTGGAATGGACTGCCTGCAGTGATAGTGGAGTCAGACACTTTAGGAACATTTAAGTAGTTATTGGATAGGCACATGGAGCACACCAGGATGATAGGGAGTGAGATAGCTTGATCTTGGTTTCAGATAAAGCTCGGCACAACATTGTGGGCCGAAGGGCCTGTTCTGTGCTGTACTGTTCTATGAATCTATGAACCCCTACTGGCTCTCCTAATTTCCTTCTTCAGATCCTTCCTATTTGCCGTATATTCTTCTAGATCTCTACCATTACCTAGCTCCCTGAACCTTTTGTAAGCTTTTCTTTTCTTCTTGACTTGATTCATTACAGCCTTTGTACACCATGGTTCCTGTAACCTACCATAACTTCCCTGTCTCATTGGAAGGTTGCTATGCAGAACTCCAGACAAATATTCCCTGAAAATTTGCCACATTTCTTCCGTACATTTCCCTGAGAAAACCGCTTTCCAATTTAAGCCTCCAATTTCCTGCCTGATAGCCTCATAATTCCTCTTACTCCAATTAAACACTTTTCTAACTTGTTTGATCCTATCTCTCTCCAATGCTATTGTAAAGGAGATAGAATTATGATCACTATCTCCAAAATGCTCTCCCACTGAGAGATCTGACACCTGACCAGGTTCATTTCCCAATACCAAATCAAGTACAGCCTCTCCTCTTGTAGGCTTATCTACATACTGTGTCAAGAAACCCTCCAGAACACACCTAACAAACTCCTCCCCATCTACATCCCTTACTCTAGGGAGATTCCAATCAATATTTGGGAAATTAAAATCCCCCATCACGACAACTCTGTTATTATTACACCTTTCCAGGATCTGTTTCCCTATCTGCTCCTCAACATCCCTGTTACTATTGGGCAGCCTATAGAAAACACCCAGTAAAGTTATTGACCCCTTCCTGTTCCTAACCTCCACCCACAGAGATTCCGTAGACAATTCCTCCATGGTGTCCATCTTTTCTGCAGCCATGACACTATCTCTGATCAACAGTGCCACTCCCCCACCTCTTTTGCCTCCCTCCCTGTCCCTTCTGAAACATCTAAAACCCGGCACTTGAAGTAACCAGTCCTGTCCCTGAGTCATCCAAGTCTCTGTAATGGCCACCACATCATATTTCCAAGTAGTGATCCACGCTCTAAGCTCATCCACTTCGTTCACAACACTCCTTGCGTTAAAATGGACACATCTTTGGCAGTCTGCCTCTTTGCAGCTCCCTTGTCCCGTGTAGCTTCTCCTGGTAGAGATGAGGGGTGTTCACTTCCCAGTGTCTTGTCTCCAACTGCCAAGTGTAGCTAAAAAACAAAACTCTTTCTACCTTAAATGGCCCCCAGTTGTGAAGCAACTAATTTTGCCAGCCTTTAGCTGGCATCTGGACAAACACATGAGTAGGGATGGGAATAGAGGGATACGGTCTCCGGAAGGGTAGGGGGCTTTAGTTCAGTCGGGCAGTATAGTTGGTGCAGGCTTGGAGGGCCGAAGGGCCTGTTCCTATGCTGTAATTTTCTTTGTTCTAGTTTATTTACTCCTCACACCGTTACACTCTCTAAGGACAATAGAAGGATAGTTGAAACTAAAACCAACTCCACAAACACCTTTGTCCAGCATGAATCTAACTATAGCTTTTATGCTTCCTTCCACAGAAACATTAAATTAAGCCCTTATCATTACACCTTATTTCTAATATTTATCAATATAAAAACCAATCCCTTAAAAAACCTTTGTTTTCCTAGGGGATTTTCACAGTAACTTCATTGCAGTGTTAACGTAAGCCTACTTGTGACAATAATAAATAAACTTTACTTTTAGCAGAAGAATTACTTCAAAGATGAACAGAAACTTGTAATTGGTTCTCAACCTTTCAATTTCTATTAATCTACCTTTCAGACAGATACAGAAAATCTACCGGGACAGTGACTATATTCGTAAGTGATGGCTGGGGCTCACTTAGGCTGTAACACAATAACCAAGGTCTGTCCAGGCATGATCTAATCAATTACCTTTTTGTGGAATGCCCAACTGATTATGGGGGGACAGGTCATGTGACCAGAACAACCATTTTGACTCATATTACAATACCCTGGCAGTCTCAAATAGGTAGTCTGCAATGAAGCAGTCACATCAATCTTTCTCTCTCGCTCTCTCTCATTCTGTCACATTTTTGGAATGCATGACAGAGATGGAGAATTTCAATTGAAGGCACCTCAGATACAATAGCGCTGAATTTGAAAAAGGTTTAAAATAAACTGTCTCCAGAAATTGCAATTTACATTAGCTTCAACCCCACTGAAAGTTCAAGATCTCGTGCCTCAGCCATGGACAATAGCGCACGCCTCATAAACAGTGAACCTCACAAACAGTGAACCTCATAAACAGTGAACTGTCTATTTTGTTTGTTTACCTTTTATCATTGAATCTTAATTTGGCCAAAAGCGAACCTCCTCTAACGAATAGCTTGTAATTTTGCATGCTTATATGCCTTTGTGTTTGTGTCGTGTGTGTGTGAGTGTATGTTTGTGTCTGTGTGCTAGTGTGTGTGCTTGCGTGTGTGTTTGTATGTGCATGCTTGTGTGTGTGTGTGCTTGTGTGTGAGTTTGTGTGTGTGTTTGTGTTGAGTGTGTGTGTGTTTGTGTATGCGTGTATGTGTGTGTGTGTGTGTATTTGTGCATGTGTGTGTTTGTGTGTGCATTTGTGTGTGTGTGTATTTGTGTGTGTGAATGTGTGTATTTGTGTGTGTATGTGTGAATGTGTGCATTTGTGTGTGTGAATGTGTGCATTTGTGTGTGCGTGTGAATGTGTGTGTGTGTGTGTGTGAATGTGTGTATTTGTGTATGTGTGTGTGTATTTTTGTGTGTATGTGTGTGAATGTGTGTATGTGTGAATGTGTGTATTTGTGTGTGTGTGTGAATGTGTGTATTTGCTTGTGTCTGTGAATGTGTGTATTTGTGTATGTGTGTGTGTATTTTTGTGTGTATGTGTGTGAATGTGCGTATGTGTGAATGTGTGTATTTGTGTGTGTGTGTGAATGTGTGTATTTGCTTGTGTCTGTGAATGTGTGTATTTGTGTGTGTGTGTGTGTGTGTGCGAATGTGTGCATTTGTGTGTGTGCATGAATGTGTGTATTTGTGTGTGTATGTGTATGTGTATGTGTGTGAATGTGTGTATTTGTGTGTGTGTATGTGTGAATGTGTGTATTTGTGTGTGTGTGTGTGTGAATGTGTGTATTTGTGTGTGTGTATGTGTGAATGTGTGTATTTGTGTGTGTGTGTGTGTGTGTGTGTATTTGTGTGTGTGTGTGTGAATGTGTGTATTTGTGTGTGTGAATGTGTGTATTTGTGTGTGTGTGTATGTGTGTGTGTATTTGTGTGTGTGTGTATGTGTGTGTGTATTTGTGTGTGTGTGTATGTGTGTGTGTATTTGTGTGTGTGTGTGTGTGTGTTGACAAGATCGGGATGTGGGTTGATTTTTTAAAATATCTTTATTTGGGTGAGTTTTCATCACAATAAAAACTAACCCAACTTAGTGTTTAAGCTGAGAAAATCCTGTTGGATTGAGTTATTTGCAACGTAAATGGTTCAGCAGTGACACTCTGAGCCTTATCAAAATACAAAAAAATATTGCAATCAACTGAGGAGTAGCAAAGGAATGGGCAAGTCCTGGCAGCTGCTCTCTACTGCTCAATACCAAAGTTATAACTGAATCTATTTTCACCACCCTTTCAGGCAATACATTCCAAAACAGCATTCATAACAATCAACTGTTTTTAAAGGAAAGTACTCATCATCTCTCCCCCTGCCAGCCCCCTCCATGCCCCCTCCCACCCCGATGCTGGATTTTTAGTCAATTATATTCAATATGTCTCTTCCACCTACTGACCCTCCTATTAGTGGAAACAATTTCTCATCATCCTCTCTGTCAACATCTGCCAGAAATGTGAATTAAATCCCCCCTTAACCTTCTCTCCCTCGAGCAGAATAATCCCAGCTTTTCCACTGAACCAAAGTCCCACATCCCTGGTCCCATTCTGCTAAGTCTCCTCTGCACCTCGTCAAAGCCTTCACATCTCTCCTCAGGTGTAGAGCTTGGAATTAAAGTGGTTGCGATCCTATAGCTGAGTTCTGCCAGTTGCTGTGCTTATTAGGAGTAGGACTGGAAGATAAACAATGATAAGGACAGCGGGCTGCTGCCACAACCCACGTTGCAAATGCCACTGAGTCATCTGAGGAAAGGTTATGTCCACACACAGTCAACAACGTGAATTCACAATGCAATTCAATGAGCAAAGGTAGCTTGCTTGCTCCTCCTTGTGGCTTCTCAGGAAGGTGCGTTGTTTGAAACTTCTCAACTTTCTTTGGTTGCCATGATGTGGAGATGCCGATGTTGGACTGGGGTGGGCACAGCAAGAAGTCTCACAACACCAGGTTAAAGCCCAACAGGCTTATTCGGAATCACGAGCTTTCGGAGCGCTGCTCCTCCATCACCTGAAATGGCACGGTGGCACAGTGGTTAGCACTGCTGCCTCACAGTGCCAGGGACCTGAGTTCGATACCTGGCTTGATTGACTGTCTGTGTGGAGTCTGCACATTCTCCCCATGTCTGCATGGGTTTGCTCCGGTTTCCTCCCACAGTCAGAAAGACATGCTGGTTAGATGCATTGGCCGTGCTAATGTAGGTGAACAGATTTGATTTGATTTATTATTGTCACGTGTATTAACATATAGTGAGAAGTATTGTTTCTTGAGCGCTATACAGACAAAGCATACCATTCATAGAGAAGGAAAGGAGAGAGTGCAGAATGTAGTGTCACAGTCATAGCTAGGGTGTAGAGAAAGATCAACTTAATGCAAGGTAAGTCCATTCAAAGTCTGACAGCAGCAGGGAAGAAGCTGTTCTTGAGTCGGTTGGTACGTGACCTCAGACTTTGGCACCAGAGTGTGGCGACAAGGGGATTTTCACAATAGATGTAAATCTACTTGTGAGTAATAAATAAACTTTAAACTTGATGAAAGAGCAGTGCTCCAACCAGAGGTGATGGCGGCACAGTGACATACGGTCGGGAGGGAGAGTAGACCTGGCTGTCCTCAACTGGAGGGCAGCACGGTGGCACAGTGGTTAGCACTGCTTCCTCCCAATGCCAGGGACCTGGGTTCGATTCCCAGCTTGGGTCACTGTCTGTGTGGAGTTTGCATGTTCTCCCCGTGTCTGCGTGGGTTTCCTCCAGGTGCTCCGGTTTCTTCTCACAGTCTGAAAGATGTGCTGGTTAGGGTACATTGGCCATGAAAAATTCTCGCTCAGTGTACCCGAACAGGCACCAGAGTGTGGCGACTAGGGGATTTTCACAGTAACTTCATTGCAGTGTTAATGTAAGCCTATTTGTAGTCTCATGGTATCAGGTCAAAAACGGGCAAGGGAACCTCCTTCTGACCACACCACTCTCCTACCGTGTCAGATGAATCAGTACTCCATGTTGAACACTGCAAGGAGGAAGCACTGATGGTGGCACAATCACAGAATATCCATCCCCAAGGCGGCTCCATTAGTGATCCAGCTAGATGAGTCCTAAAGGACATAGATGCTAGACTGGGTCTGCGGCAGTTGGTGAGGGAATCAACAAGAGGGTAAAACATGCCTCCTCGGTCAATTCAGAGGGTTGACACCTTCATCGCACAGGACCGTAGAGGTGCAAGATGAAGGCCCACCATCACATTCTCAGGGAACTGGGGTTGGGTAATAAATGCGTCCTTGCCACGGATGCCCCTGTCCCTCCATGGGTTCCACTCTCCCTTTCTCTGTAACCTCCTTCAGCCTTACAAACCTCCAAACTCCCTGCACTCCTCCAATTCTGGCCTCTTGGCCATTCCTGATTTTAACCACTGCACCATTGGTGGTTGTGCCTTGAGTTCTCTGGGCCCTAAGCTCTGGAATTTCGTCCCTATACCTCTCCACCTCAGCCTCCTCCTTTTACAGATACTTATTAAAACCCCTTGACCAAGCTTTTAGTCATCAGTCCTAATGGTCCTTTCGTAAAAAGAGGCACCCCGAAGGAGAGAAAAGCAAAGTGAGCAATTCAGCCTTTCCATCTGAATACTGATGTGGTTACTGACCTGGGATGTTAACTCAGTTTCTCAGTCCACAGATCCTCCCTAACAGCCTCAGTGTTTTCAGCATTGCCACTTTGTATTTCAGAGTTCCTGCTGCCCGGAAAGCGTCTTTTTCTGCATTCATATTTTTACAGGCTGTGGGCATCGCTGGCTGGGCCAGCATTTATTGTCCATGCCTAACTGCCCTCCATTTCTGAGGACAGTTGAGAGTCAACCACATTGCTGTGGCTCTGGAATCACGTGTAGGCCAGACCGGGTAAGGACGGCAGATTTCCTTCCCTAAAGGGAGATTAGTGAACCCAGATGGGTTTTTGTCTGACAATCGACAATGGTTTCATGGTCATCAGTAAACTCAGCAGCCCAGCCCTCACAATCTTCTTCTTTAGTTCTCTGCTTGAAGACAAGTCAATGGTCTTATTAATTGGCAGAGCAGACTCGAGGGGCTGAATGGCCTATTCCTGCCCCTTGTTCATATGTTTGTAATCCACAACACCGTGACCTTCGCCACAGCTAGGGAAAAGAAACAAATCCCAGCTGGAACTGTGATTGAACCCCATGCTGTTAGCACCACACCAGACATTTTGAACGACTGACGCCCCAAGGAGTTCAAGCTGCTGTAGCAACGTACATTTTTACGTGTATGTTGTAATCTGCGGCTCTGGATAGCAATGTTGGATGATTAGTCTCATTGCCCTTTACTTGTGTTGTCCATTTTGACAGGAAGAATACAAAATAAGCATATTATCTAAATGGTGTGAGATTGAGGATCTCCGAGGTGCAGAGGGATTTGGGTGTCTTAGTACGTGAATCTCGAAATGTTAGTATACAGGTACAGCAAGTAATTAGTAAAGCTAGTGGAATGCTATTGTTTATTGCAAGGAGACTTCAATCCAAAGATAGGGAGGTTATGTTTCAGTTATACAGTTATTTACTGTGTATAGTAGTGGTCTCCTTAATTAAGGAAGGATGTAAATGCTTTGGAAGCAGTTCAGAGGTTTAAGAGAATGGAATGGAAGGGTTGTCTTATGAGGAAAGGTTGGAAATGCTAGACTTGTATATGTTGGAGTTTAGAAGAATAAGAGGCGACTTGATTGAAATATGTAAGATCCTGAGGAGTCTTCATAGGGGGTTGTGGAGGGAATGTTTGCTCTTGTGGAGAATCTAGAATTAGGGGTCACCGTTTAAAAATAAGAGGTTGCCCATTTAAAACAGAGAAGAGAGGCGGAATTTTCCTGTCCCGCCCACCAGGGGAGTCAGAGCGGGCAGGACACAGACCATGTAAAGCTCCGTTGACCTCGGGTGGGATTTTCCGGTTTCAGAGCAAGCACGGCTGGAAAATTCTGCCTGAGGAGATTTTATTCTCTCAGAGTCTTTGGAACTCTCTTCCTGAAAGGCTTTGGAAGCAGAGTTTTTGAATATTTTTAAGACAGAGGGAGATAGATTCTTGATAAGCAAAGGGGTGAAGGGTTATCGGGGTGTGTGGGAAAGTGGAGCTATTGAATGGTGGAGTAGGCCTGAGGGTCGAGTGGCCTGCTTCTAGTTTGCATTTTCATATGTTCTTCTGATTTCACGTACTCCACGAGTAACTTAGTCAGTACTTAGCTTTTCTTAAAACTATTATTTACATCCAAGACCTCTGAACAAAGAACAAAGAACAGTACAGCACAGGAACAGGCCCTTCAGCTCTCCAAGCTTGTGCCGATCATGTTGTCCTATCCAGACCAACTGCTTACATCCCTCTATTCCCCGACTGTTCATGTGTTTATCCACGTTTGTCTTAAATGTCGCTAACATATCTGCCTCAAACGGCAGTGCATTCGCCCCCACCACCTTGTGTGTAAAAAACTTCCCCCGCACATCTCCACTGAACCTTTCCCCGCTTATCTTGAACTTGTGCCCCTTGTAATTGTCATTTCATAGAATCATAGAAACCCTACAGCACAGAAAGAGGCCATTCGGCCCATCGAGTCTGCACCGACCACAATCCCACCCAGGCCCTACTCCCATACGCCTACATATTTTATCCACTAATCCCTCTAACCTATGCATCTCAGGACATTAAGGGCAATTTTAGCATGGCCAATCAACCTAACCCGCACATCTTTGGACTGTGGGAGGAAACTGGAACACCCGGAGGAAACCCACGCAGACACGTGGAGAATGTGCAAACTCCACACAGACAGTGACCCAAGCCGGGAATCAAACCCAGGTCTCTGGAGTTGTGAAGCAGCAGTGCTAACCACTGTGCTACCGTCCATTTCTGCCTTGGGAAAAAGCTTCCAACTGTTCACCCTGTCTATACTCCTCATGATTTTATAAACTTCCATCAGGTCGAACCTCATCTTCCCAGGGATGTTGATGTAGACTGGCTGTCCTGTCTGGAGACAATACACATTTCTTTAACCTGTGCCTAATGCTCCCTCAACTCACATTGTCTGTATCTTTAAGACCTGATCAGCTGTAAAGATTCGCATTCTAATCAGTATTCTGTAACTTGATTTTGTGTCTCTGTGCCCTGTTTGAGAGCACATTTCCACTCCATCTGACGAAGGAGCAGCGCTCCGAAAGCTAATGGCATTTGCTACCAAATAAACCTGTTGGACTTTAACCTGGTGTCGTTAAACTCTTACAGAAGACCTCCACAGGGCCCCAGCATACACTTTATAAATGAACAAGTGGACTGAGATAGAGTCCCCAGATGCCTAAGCAACAGTTGGGTCAGGTGCTGTGTGCTCCTCCGGCCTGATGTGGAGATGCCGGCGTTGGACTGGGGTAAACACAGTAAGAAGTTTAACAATGCCAGGTTAAAGTCCAACAGGTTTATTTGGTAGCAAAAGCCACACAAGCTTTCGGAGCTGCAAGCCCCTTCTTCAGGTGAGTGGGAATTCTGTTCACAAACAGAGCATATAAAGACACAGACTCAATTTACATGAATAATGGTTGGAATGCGAATACTAACAACTAATCAAGTCTTTAAGAAACAAAACAATGTGAGTGGAGAGAGCATCAAGACAGGCTAAAGAGATGTGTATTGTCTCCAGACAAGACAGCCAGTGAAACTCTGCAGGTCCAGGCAACTGTGGGAGTTACAAATAGTGTGACATGAACCCAATATCCCGGTTGAGGCCGTCCTCGTGTGTTCTGCTCAGAGTCGCTGAGCAGAAACTGATAGCCAAGTTCCGCACACACAAGGACGGCCTCAACCGGGATATTGGGTTCATGGCACACTATTTGTAACCCCCACAGAGTTTCACTGGCTGTCTTGTCTGGAGACAATACACATCTTTTTAGCCTGTCTTGATGCTCTCTCCACTCCCATTGTTTTGTTTCTTAAAGACTGGATTAGTTGTAACTATTCACATTCCAACCATTATTCATGTAAATTGAGTCTGTGTCTTTATAAGCTCTGTTTGTGAACAGAATTCCCACTCACCTGAAGAAGGGGCTTAGAGCTCCGAAAGCTTGTGTGGCTTTTGCTACCAAATAAACCTGTTGGACTTTAACCTGGTGTTGTTAAACTTCTTACTGTGTCTCCTCCGGCCTGCCAGTGTCACTGTTACTGATTCAGCCTGGGGAGAGGGGATGGGGTTACTCTTGCCGCCCTCGGATCGTTGTCAGCTCCCCTGCCCGCCGGGAGTTGTAGTCCCGTAAGCCCGCTGACATCACGGGAGGCGGCGGAACCGGAAATTTGGTAGTACTACCGGTCCCGGCATGCCCCGGGCACCGCTAGGTACAGTCAGCCCAAGTGAGGAGAGGCGGCGGAGCGGGGATCGGATCACACCGGGGATACACCGGGAACAGAGCGGGGATACACCGGGAGCGGAGCACCGGGAACAGAGCGGGGATACACCGGGAGCGGAGCACACCGGGAACAGAGCGGGGATACACCGGGATCACAGCTGCCTGACCATGGCCGGAGCGATGGCCATCCTGGGTGAGTGTCCCTGACTCCCGGGGTTAGTCCATAGGGTGCCATATAGAGCAATCTATACATTAACCATATATCCCTATAGTCCCACTGCCTTTAGAGCTATCTCCAATTCTATACATTAACCATATATCCCTATTGTCTCACTGCCTATAGAGCAATCTCCAATTCTATACCTTAACCATATATCCCTATTGTCTCACTGCCTATAGAGCAATCTCCAATTCTATACCATAACCATATATCCCTATTGTCTCACTGCCTATAGAGCAATCTCCAATTCTATACCTTAACCATATATCCCTATTGTCTCACTGCCTATAGAGCAATCTCCAATTCTATACCTTAACCATATATCCCTATTGTCTCACTGCCTATAGAACAATTTCTCATTATATACATCTATCATATATACCCATAATCTCACTGCCTATAGAGCTATCTCCCATTTATACACATTAATCATATACCCCCATAGTTTCACTGCTCATAAAGCAGTGCAGCATCTGTTTGAGGTATACAAACACCCCTGGTAACAACGCTTTAGATTGGATGTGTAGGCTTTAGAAAGAATGCAGAAAAGTATCACAAGAATGATTCCAGGAATGAGGAACTGCAGTTACATGCATAGATTGGAGAAGTTGGGACTGTTTTCCTTTGAGAACAGAAGGGTCAGAGGAGATTTGATAGAGGTATTTAAAATCATGAGAGGCCTGGACAGAGTAGAAAGTGAGAAACAGTTCTCACTGCTGGAAGGATCAACAACCAGAGGGCACAGGTTTAAGGTCATTGACAAAGGAACCAGAGGTGACACACAGAAAAACATTTTTACCCAGTGAGTGATTAGGCTCTGGAATGCACTGTCAGAGAGTGTGCCAGGGTCTGAGTCAAATCATGGTTTTCAGAGACAACTGGATAAACACCTGATGAGAAAAACATGTGTAGGCGACAGGGTAAAGGCAGAAATGTGGGACTAGGTAAATTGTTCTTGCAGGGCCCAGCATTGACATGGCAGGCTAAATGGCCTCCTCCTGTGAAAACATTACATTAATTTCCTCTTTAACTAGCAATGTGGGTGGCACAGTGCTTAGCACTGCTGCCTTACAGCGCCAGGGACCCGGGTTCAATTCTGGCCTCGAGTGACTGTGTAGAGTTTGTATGTTCTTCCCATGTCTGCGTGGGTTTCCTCCGGGTGCTCCGGTTTCCTCCTACACTCAAAAGATGTGCGGGTTAGGTTGATTGGCCATAATAAATTGCTCCTTAGTGTCATGGGGACTGGCAGAGTAAATGCGTGGGGTTACAGGGATAAGGCCTGGGTGGGATTGTTGTCAGTGCAGGCTTGATGGGCCAAATGGCCGCCTTCTGCATTGTAGAGATTCTGTGAACCATGCTATAATGTTGCATTATATATGTCTACCGTACATTCCTCTTTTAACACTGCTCTTATAGAGCATTATAGCATCTTTGAAAGATATACCAGTGTCTTCCTTTATATACAGGCATCTATCATATATCTCTAAAGTAACACTGTACTTAGAGCAGTATAATGCTGTCTGTTACCTCCTGTCATCTTACTTTAAATATCCTTTGTACTTATGGAGCAATAATTGCTTGTCTGTATCTGACATAGTGTCATCTTGTATATATAACTAACTATATGAAATAATTATATCAATCTGTATAATATTTTCCTCTGTATAAAATAGATATGTATATTCTTCCCTGTATACTTTGTACTTATAAATATTCCAAATATGTAGTGTTTACATCTGGCTCAGCTGTGATGCTCCCATGATCAAATAGCCTGTTGCCGCACATGGTGTGGGCTCACGAGGCTAGTGGCCACCCCTGTGGTGAGAGGGGAAGGTACCCTGATATCCCAGCAGCTTCATAAAGAGAAGGGGGGGGGGGGGTTTACTGTGAAGGTCGCATCATTATTTAATGTGTATTGGAAGGTCATTAAGCATGTGCTGATGTGTGATTTAGATAGTGGCTGTTACAGTATTTTTAGCAGCACCTGCCTTTCCCTCGAACCACTCTATGCTCCTGATAACAAAACAAACCTTAGATATATTTTTGGCTGAATAAGATCCAAAGTATTTGGTGCACGAGGGCTCATGGTTATTGATTAAAGAGGTGACGCGTTTGCTGATAGTGCAAAGGCTTCTGAGAAAAGGGTGAGTGGTACACAATGGGATGTCCAATGTTACTGTATTGGACACCACTCACCGAGTCAGACATGTTTTCAAGGGAGTATGGTAGTGCAGTGTTTTTGTCAGGATCCAGGGGGATCCATAGAATCCTGACAGTGCAGAAGGAGGCCAATCGGTCTACCAAGTCTGCACCAACTCTCCAAAAGTACATTTTACCCAGGCGCACCCCTCCCCTGCCCTATTCCCGTAATCCCCGTGCATTTACCATGACTAATCCGTGTAACCTACACACCTTTGGAGTGTGGGAGGAAACCAGAACACCTGAAGAAAACCCGAACACCTGGAGGAAACCCACGCAGACACAGGGAGAATGTGCAAACTCCACACAGGCAGAAACGTTGACCTTCCCAGTGAAGCCCACATCTTGATGAAGAATTATGTTCTAAAAATATTACTGTAGCAGGCATCGTGTTCGTGGGCTGGGGAATTGAGTAGAGCTAAAAGGTAACAGTCTCCAGCATCCTGGACAGGTTGAGATTTATGGTTTCAACGTTGCGCTGTGATGTTCTCCTTGAATTTTCCCCCTTTGTTAGTTGAGGAAAGAATGTTAATCAGGGAGAAATCAGTTTTCTCTTGAACAGGATGTTACTGAGGTGAGTTGTTCATTACTGAGTGAACCCTATAGTTTCTCCCCCGCCACCCCCCACAGTGAGCTTTCCTGTGGCGAATGTGGCTGCCATTGGCTACCACCAAAGTCTGTGGGCTATTGTGTGGCTCACCCATCCCGTTGCCAGGGAACTCAACGCGAGGGGTCATCATAGAATCTACAGTGCAGAAGGAGGCCATATGGCCCACCAAGCCTGCACCAATAATATTCCCACCCAGGTCCTATCCCCACATACTTACACTCCTAGTCCCTCTGACACTAAGGGGTAATTTAGTATGGCCAATCAACCTAACCTGCATATCTTTGGACTGTGGGAGGAAACCGGAGCACCCGGAGGAAATCCATGCAAACACGGGAAGAACATGCAAACTCCACACAGACAGTGACTTGAGGCCGGAATTGAACCCGGGTCACTGGCGCTGAGGCAGCAGCACTAACCACTGTGCCACCATGCCACCCCGAATCTCGCTTTCCATCTTGTTTCCCCCTCACTAGGGCCATCTGCCACATGCCTCAGGTCATCCTTTGACACTCTGCACCTTTGTTTTGTCACTTACGCATTCTGATCTCTTAATGAATGCTGTCAACGCCCTTCTCGGCCATTATAGAATCTGCAGTGCAGAAGGAGGCCATTTGGCCCAAATGGTCGATGGGTCATCTTTGAGGGAAACTGGAAGATCTCACCAGCAGAAGGAATTGAAAAATCTATGGTCACTGTTGTAGGAGGCACGGCAGCCAATACCCACACAGCAAGCTCCCACAAACAGCAGTGTGACGATGATCAGTTTTATTTAATGATATTAATCGGGGAATAAAACATTGGCCAGGACATTGGGAAGCACTCATCTACTTTTCATTGATTGGTACCACGGGATCTTTACCATCCACCTGAGGGGACAGGCTTGACCTTGGGTTAATGTTTCATCTTAAAGATGGCACCACCAACATTGCAGCACTCCCTCAGCACTGCACTTAGAGAGTCAGTCTAGATTATGGGCTTGTGACTATAGAGGGAGACTTGCACCCACCAGTCTCTGACTCTGAGGTGAGGTTGATATGATTGACATTACTGCAAATGAGATTGCTGCGCATTCTTTCCTCTCCTTCCCTGGTGTAATTTTAGTGAATAGTCTGACATTCTGATCAGGTGAAAAAAGACTATTTAACAATCTTTCTATGCAAATTAAATTCATGATGTCCAATGTCAGACTTGTTTCTCCTTGGTAACTGTATGATTTAAATTAACTCATAGTTAATTTATGAGTGCCCATAGGAACACATGCAAATATGAAATCTTATCCCTTTTGGGTTGTTTTCCCTATGTCCATCCCTATAGAATTCTGACAGTGCAGAAGGAGGCCATTTGGTCCCTCAAGTCTGCACCGACTTTCCGAAAGCGTATCTTACCCAGACCCACCACCCCACCCTAACCCTGTAACCCCGCGCATTTACCATGGCTAACCCACCTAACCTACATATCTTTGGACTGTGGGAGGAAACCAGAGCAAGCGGAGGAAACCCATGGGGAGAACGTGCACTCTCCACACAGACAGTCACCCAAAGGCTGGAATTGAACCCTGTGTCTGACGCTGTGAGGCAGTAGCGCTAACCACCGTGCCACTCTCCCTATCTTTCCTCACACTCTCGCTGTCTTTCCTTCAGTTCCCTTCAGTTTCAGAAAGCACACGTTTGTTCTGGGTGTTGGCACCACATGCCCTCTGGCGTCCGATAATCCAACCTTTCATGTGAATCTATACCGAGTTGTTCAATTAGTAAACCATAGCAGCCTCTGTTTCACGTGTCTGACAAAGTGCCACACTCTCAGCCTCCCACCCATTGACTGTCTACACTTCCCGCTGCCTCGGCAAAGCAGCCAACATAATTAAGGACCCCACGCACCCCAGACATTCTCTCTTCCACCTTCTTACATCGGGAAAAAGATACAAATGTCTGAGGTCACGTACCAACCGACTCAAGAACAGCTTCTTCCCTGCTGCCGTCAGACTTTTGAATGGAACTGCCTCGTATTAAGTTGATCTTTCTCTACACCCTAGCTATGACTGTAACACCACATTTCCTTTCCTTCTCTATGAACGGTATGCTTTGTCTGTCTAGCATGCAAGGAACAATACTTTTCACTGTATGTTAATACATGTGACAATAATAAATCAAATCAAAATCAGTACTGGCACCAGGGATGTCAGTCGGGACTTTGCGATCGAGACTCCCAACAGGGGTTCGGACCCATAATCTCAGATCAAAAGGCTATGCCTAATGATAAATGCCTTATTCCTTTGTCAGCGTTCCTGTGTGTACATTTTACACACTGTACTAGTTTCACAGTGCTGAATCTCTGGCCACACGAAGCAATGAGATAAGGACCGGATGTTATTTGTAAGATGAAGCTTGTTAAGAGAATAAATATTGGCCAGGACACTAGAGAATTGCCCTAATTCTATCCCAATAATGCCGTGGGCCTTTCATGTCCAGCTGAGGACGCAGGTGGACTCTCTAATGTCACTTGGGAGAAATGTTGTCTCTGACAGTGCAGCACTCCTTCAGTACTGCACTGAGGTATCTGTCTAGATTTTATACTCCAGTTTCTGCAGGGGGTCTTGAACCCAAAAATCTCTGACTTGAAGGGAGAGTTTTGTCCACTGACCAAGGGCTGACAAACACAGTTGGGTTTCCATTGGGGTTCTGGGTCAATGAGCAAGAGGAAACTGAAAGGCAAGACCCCACTGGAGTTCCCCTCGAGTTTTGTCTTCTTTTGTTTGAAGAGTAAGAAGTCTCTCAATACCAGGTTAAAGTCCAACAGGTTTATTTGGTATCGCGAGCTTTCGGAGCGCTGCTCCTTAGGTGAGTGATGAAGGAGCAGCGCTCCGAAAGCTCATGATACCAAATAAAGCTGTTGGACTTTAACCTGGTGTTGTGAGACTTCTTACTGTGCCCACCCCAGTCCAACACCGGCAACTCCACATCTTCGTTTGAAGAGGTTTCTCATTCGGTTTCCTGTGTTTCCCCAGGTTCCTCTATTCTGGCCCTCCTATTGGCTGGTTACTTGGCACAGCAGTACCTGCCCCCACCCAAGCCGAAGGTGATCGGAGTGGATCTTGGCACCACCTACTGCTCGGTTGGTGTGTTCCAGCCTGGCTCCGGCAAGGTGGAAGTGATTGCGGACAAGGCCGGGCGGAAGAGCCTGCCCAGTGTGGTGTTGTTCACTGACCAAGGGATACTGGTAGGGTACGAGGCACAGGAACTGGCAGATGCCAACCCATTGAACACTGTGTATGATGCCAAACGCTTCATTGGGAAGCGCTTCACACAGGAGGAACTGAGCACCGAAAGCAGCCGCTACCAGTTCAAGGTAATGATGGAAATGTTGTGATTGTTAGTTGCAATTCAGAGATGGTGCCAGGGTTGAGGGAAACAGGGGTTTCTTACATGTGGCAGCGATAGTTAAGAGCAGACTTCAGGAAGAGATTAGAGGGCATAGGTAAAATATAACACAGGAAACTGAAGTGTGCAGTTTTGGAAAGAAGAGCGAGGAGAAGCAAAATAAACTCCTTAAGGCAGAGAAAATTAAAATGGAGATGAGGAGGAATTTCTTCTTGCAGCGAGTGGCTTGTGTTTGGGATTCTCCAGGGAGCAGTTGAGACTGGGTCATTGAATAGGTTCAGGGCTGAGTGCAAGATTTTTGATAGACAAGGGAGGGTGATGGAGGGAGGTAGGGGATACGGTACTGGTGGGTAAGGTCGCTCACTGTAACACTGGGGTGCTAGGATACTGTACTGGTGGGGATGGGTCTGTCACTGTATAACACTGGGGTACAGTACTGGTGGGGATGGGTCTGTCACTGTATAACACTGGGGTACAGTACTGGTGGGGATGGGTCTGTCGCTGTATAACACGGGTACAGTACTGGTGGGGACGGGTCTATCTCTGTATAACACTGGGGAAGAGTACTGGTGGGGATGGGTCTGTCACTGTATAACACTGGGGTACAGTACTGGTGGGGACGGGTCTGTCACTATAACACTGGGGTACAGTACTGGTGGGGATGAGTCTGTCGCTGTATAACAGTGGGGTACAGTACTGGTGGGGATGGGTCTGTCACTGTATAACACTGGGGTACAGTACTGGTGGGGATGGGTCTGTCACTGTATAACACTGGGGTACAGTACTGGTGGGGATGGGTCTGTCACTGTATAACACTGGGGTACAGTACTGGTGGGGGTGGGGGTCTCAGTGTAGGTGGAGTCGGAACACTTGGGAGTGTTTGGTATGTTTCACAGTATTATTTGAGTAATTTGTGTGTTTTCATTTTACAGATATTGTACAACAAGGGCGATGCTGAGTTCTCTGTTTTTGCTAATGAATCATTGCGCATATCACCGGAGTATATTGGTTCGCTGTTGCTGTTAGAATTGAAGAGGATGGCAGAGCAGTACCTGGGGATACCGGTGAGCAAAGCTGTGATCTCGGTACCGGCAGAGTTTGACGAGAGGCAGAGGAACCACACGGTGAAAGCTGCACAGCTGGCGGGTAAGCTTGCTGGTCCCATGGTAACAGCTCGCCAGGTTTCTTTCATCTCTGGTTGGAGTGTTTGTCCAATTTGAGATAATTTTGTTGGCTCAGCTTACTGGGGGAACTCTGCTATGAAATAGTGGCAGTGGGATCTTGTACATTCCCCTGAGAGAGTCTCAATGTAAAGTTTCATTGGAAAAAAGGCACACCTCTGATGATGTGACACTGTCTCAGCATTGTACTGGGAGTGTCAGCCTGGATTAGCTCAGGTCTCTGCACTGGATAATCGTAATTCAATCTCAGTTATTTAACTAACAACATTAAGGGCCAACGTGCCTCCACCAGTGCAGTAACCAAGTGGTATACAGTGACAGACCCGTCCCCACCAGCACTATACCCCAGTGTTATACAGTGACAGACCCGTCCCCACCAGTACTGTACCCCAGTGTTATACAGTGACAGACCCATCCCCACCAGTACTGTACCCCAGTGTTATACAGTGACAGACCAGTCACCACCAGTACTGTACCCCGGTGTTACACAGTGACAGGCCCGTCCCCACCAGTACTGTACCCCAGTGTTATACAGTGACAGGCCCGTCCCCACCAGTACTGTATCCCAGTGTTATACAGTGACAGACCTGTCCCCACCAGTACTGTACCCCAGTGTTATACAGTGACAGACCCGTCCCCACCAGTACTGTACCCCAGTGTTATACAGTGACAGACCCGTCCCCACCCGTACTGTACCCCAGTGTTATACAGTGACAGACCCGTCCCCACCAGTACTGTACCCCAGTGTTATACAGTGACAGACCCGTCCCCACCAGTACTGTACCCCAGTGTTATACAGTGACAGACCCGTCCCCACCAGTACTGTACCCCAGTGTTATACAGTGACAGACCCGTCCCCACCAGTACTGTACCCCAGTGTTATACAGTGACAGACCCGTCCTCACCAGTACTGTACTCCAGTGTTATACAGTGACAGACCCGTCCCCACCAGCACTATACCCCAGTGTTATACAGTGACAGACCCGTCCTCACCAGTACTGTACCCCAGTGTTATACAGTGACAGACCTGTCCCCACCAGCACTATACCCCAGTGTTATACAGTGACAGACCCGTCCCCACCAGCACTATACCCCAGTGTTATAGTGACAGATCCGTCCTCACCAGTACTGTACCCCAGTGTTATACAGTGACAGACCCGTCCCCACCAGCACTATACCCCAGTGTTATACAGTGACAGACCCGTCCCCACCAGTACTGTACCCCAGTGTTATACAGTGACAGACCTGTCCCCACCAGTACTGTATCCCAGTGTTATACAGTGACAGACCCGTCTCCACCAGTACCGTACCCCAGTGTTATACAGTGACAGACCCATCCCCACCAGTACTGTACCCCAGTGTTATACAGTGACAGACCTGTCCCCACCAGTACTGTATCCCAGTGTTATACAGTGACTAACCCGTCCTCACCAGTACTGTACCCAGTGTTATACAGTGACAGACCCGTTGCCACCAGTACTGTACCCCAGTGTTATACAGTGACAGACCCGTCCCCACCAGTAATGTACCACAGTCTTATACTGTGGCGATCTGCTGTCATTTAAGAATTATATCACTGAACCAAGAATGACACTGTGTCTTGTTAAAGTGTAGTCATCATTGTAATGTGAGAGACTCAGCAGCCGATCTCGACATAGCAAGATTCCATTAACAGTAACTGAGTGAACTGCCGATTTGTTTTTAACTGATGCTGCAGGAAAACGAGAGAATTCTCTGCACTAACCTAGATGCAGGCTGGTGGAGACCTAATTTAACATTTTATCTGTGACCAGTAATGGAGGCCAGGTAGGGCTTTAATTGTCAAATTCAGATTCGCTCCGCCAAGTGAGCCAAGCTGGATGGTTTTGAGGTCTGCTTACTTTTGGTCAGTTCATGGACCTGGCAAGCTGGATGCTCCGTACCCCGTCACCATGCACAGAGCAACATGAACTCTTTTTTCATCATTGCTCATTTGATGAGTGGAATGTTATTTCTGTGCAATGGGTCACTTAACATCAGCACTCCCAGGGCAGGTATGGCACGGGTCAATAAAGTATTAAAGCTTGTACCATGCAGCTAAATGTTCTGACTCTTCGCTTGCACCAGTTCAACACATTTCCACACTCCACAGTGACACTGCAGCCTCTCTGTGCAAGATTTACTGACAAACTGTAGACAGCTATCATAGAATCCCGACAGAGCAGAAGGAGGTCATTCAGCCCATCGAGTCTGCACTGACTCTCTGAAAGAGCATCTTATCCAGGTCCAACTCGTTGCCCTATCTCCGTAACCCTGCCCATTTACCAATCCATCTAACCTGCATTTCTTTGGATACCAAAGAGCAATTTAGCATGGCCATTCCACCTAACCTGCGCATCTTTGGGCTTTGTTCTGTGAGAGTCCATTCCCGTCAGGAATTAACTTGTGATGGTCTAAAGATATCCATAGAATAGAATCCCTACAGTGCAGAAGGAGGCCATTTCGTCCATCAAGTCTGCACTGACCACAATCCCACCCAGGCCCTATTCCTGCAACCCCACATATTGCTAATCCCCCTGACACTAGGGTCAATTTAGCATGGCCAGTCCACCTAACCTGCACATCTTTGGAGTGTGGTGAGAAACCAGAGCACCCGGAGGAAACCCACGCAGACAAGGAGAACATGCAAACTCCACACAGCCGGGGGTGATGAAATCTCTGATGTCACTTCTTCTGTTCCTTCAGGATGCATTTGACATTTTGATATGTGCAACTGTCTAGAGGGTGAAAGTAAGTGCAGGAGGCGGAAGTAAATCTTCCTCATAGATAGCTGGCTGCCATGAGGTGAACAATACATTATGTAGAAATGAAGGAGATGATATAATTACAATGTACAGGCTGACTTTAGCATGACAATTTCAGGGTTTTATTGCTAAGGGGCAGCACAGTGGTTAGCACTGCTGACTCACAGCGCCAGGGACCCAGGTTCGATTCCCAGCTTGGGTCACTGTCTGTATGGAGTTTGCACATGTTCCCCGTGTCTGCATGGGTTTCCTTCCGGGTGCTCCAGATCCAAAAGACATGCTGTTTAGGTGCATTGGCCATGCTAAATTCTCCCTCAACGTACCTGAACAGGTGCCAGAGCGTGGTGACGAGGGGATTTTCACAATAACTTCATTGCAGTGTTAATGTGGGCCTACTTGTGAATAATAAATAAACTTTTTACATTAAGTAACAGCGCCTGTGCCTGCTATAAAAGAGAATTGAGGAAAGGATTCTTGACTGAACATCAGTAGGTGTGTTAGGAACAGGAAAACATGGCCCAGTCTTCCTTTTCTATAGATCATATCCAACTATCGAACTTTTCACCACATCCCTGTGTCCCTTTTCCCAACCTTTTCCTTTTATTCCTCAATCCCACCAAATCAATCTTCTCCCCATATCCCTCAATTCCAGCTGCCCACCTGCTCCTCCTGTCCCACCATCTCCCCGTATCCCTCTTTCCCTTGTGTCCCGATGTGGAAGTTAAAATGCTCAGATTGAAGTTTCACAGCTTGGGAGCTAAATCGTGCGGAAGCTAAACTGTCCAAATTAAAGTTTCACGCCTTCTCTGTAACAGCTTTGAAACAGCTGGTGAAAATGTTTATCAGCTTGTAGACCTTCAAAGGAGTCAGTGTTTGCTATTTCAGCTCGAACAGGCTAATCTTCACCTGCGTAGGCCCCATAACATTCTGCTTTTCGACCTTCACCAGAGGGTGAGCAAGACCAGATTTTTCCATAACAAATACCAAAGGCGAGATATGGGGATGTGCTATGCAAATGAAGGATTAGCAGAAGTCAGTCTTTCATCGAATGAGAAAGGGTGAAAAGGCCAGGATTTAATTGGTGAATATGTATGCAAATGAAGGATTAGAAAAAATGCTTGTTTCTGATTTGCTGTAATTGCCTATAATTGCTAAGTTGTTTTTCTGTAACGTCAGAAACACCTGCAGGTCAGCTGCACGGTGATTCTCCTTGTGCACAAGTCATTAAAGGCCTCACATTGGATTATACATGGTGTCCAGAGCTGTTTGTACTCAAGTCGACTAAGAGTGCCTAAGGTTGCTGGTACCCAGAATCTCTGACACTGCCGTCCCCGTGTATCCCTCAGTCGTTGATACCCCCAGAAGCACGTTCGCCAGCCCTTGACACCCATTTACACTGCTTTTAGTTTCCTTTCCTGGGAGCTTAATCCATGGATTGATTACCCTCGGAGGAGTTGGGAAGGTGACCTACGCCTAAGATCTCCATTTTGCAAATGTTCCGTGTGTACATGCACAGAGATGTATTATAATTTTCTCCCTCCAGTATGCGAGCTGCGTTAGCCACACCCCAGCCACTAATCGTACCCCGAGGGCGGTGAACCGGTTTAGTGAGCCTGACTGTTTGTGTTGCAGGATTGGACATTCTGCGAGTGATCAATGAGCCAACAGCAGCAGCCATGGCCTACGGGCTCCACAAGGTGGATGTTTTCAATGTGCTGGTGGTGGATCTGGGAGGCGGCACCTTGGATGTATCCCTGCTGAACAAACAAGGAGGAATGTTCCTGACCAGAGCAATGGCAGGTAAAAGGATCGAGTTGTATGGTTCTGGGTGCTGTCACTTTTTTCCCAGAAAGGATAAGTTGGCCTGGGAAGGAGTATGGTGTAGATGGAGCAGAATGCAAAGGGTAAGATTGGGTGGTGAGATTACATGCTTGGATCTGTATACCCTTCATTATAGAAGATTAATGGGTGGCTTAAATTGATTTAAATTGATGGGTTTAATAGTGAGATACTTTCTTCAGCTGGTTGAGGCAATTTAAGACGGCCATAAGAAATGGGAGCTGAAGAGGCCATTCAACCCTGCTCTGCTATTCAATAAGATCAAATATAGTCTCCTACTTGACATTTCTGCACTACCTCCATATTCCTGACTTCCCATAATACTCAAAAATCAGTCTGTCTTGAACATACTCAATGACTGAGCATTCACAACTCGGCGGAGTAGAAAATCCCAAAGATAACTTCAGAATCAGAGCTGGGACATTCAGGAGATTTTATTTATTTATTCCCTGGGTGTGGCATCATGGACCAGGCAGGTATTTATTTCCCATCTCTAATTGCCCTTGAGCCAACTCCAGGGTGGCCTTCTTGAACCTGTGCAAACCGTGAGGTGTAGATACACCCACAGTGCCGTTAGAGAGAGTTCCAGAATCTTGACTCACTGACACTGAAGGGACGGCGATATATTTCCAAGTCAGGATGGTGAGAGGGGAACTTGCAAGTGGTGATGTTCCCATGGGTCTGCTGCCCTTGATCTTCCGGGCAGTCGTGGTAGCAGGTTTGGAAGGTGCTGTCAAAGGAGTCTAGGTGAGTTGTTGCAGTGCATCTTGTAGATGTTACACACTGCTGCCACTGTGCATCAGTGGTGGAGGGAGTGAATGTTGAAGGCGGTTAGGTGAGGAAATACTTGACACAAGAATTGCAGAATCCTCTCCCACAATGAGCAAGCGATGTTTGTTCACGTATAAAGGCAAATGAGCTAGTGTATAAATCAGCCATGAGCTCATTGAATGGCAGAAGAGCTCGGAGGCCAGAATGGCCTCCTCCTGTCCCTATGTTCCTAACTAGAACAGCACGAGCCCAAGTATTTGTTGCTTAAAGGGATGAAGGATGCTGGTGTTGGCGAACAGAGTTCATGTTCCCAACATCCGCATCTCCAAGCAGAGTGCCCAGGGTTTAAACTGGTAAATGTTTGTGTTATGCTGCTTAAAATGTCACTGCAATGTTCCTGCGCCCATTTCAGCTAGGACGAAGTGATAAAAAAAGTAAAACGTGCACATCGCATCTTTCATGCTGTCGAGAATATATGAAGCACTTTGCAGCCACTCTTTTGAAGTGTGGCCACTTTGTAATATACATCTTATTCTGATATAAATCTTATCGAACGATCAGACCAAATACTTCATAAAATCTCCAAAGTTTAACACGTCAACAACTCTGAAAATAGAACACTTGGCTCAGCTTCGGAGAGGACTGGGAAATGGAACTCTGCGTGATTGTGACCAATGGCCTCAGATTGAAGTCCCCAGAAAGAAATGCTAGGACAGGACAGGGTTAGATACAGAGTAAAGCTCCCTCGACACTGTCCCTGTGAAACACTCCCAGGACAGGTACAGCATGGGGTTTGATACAGAGTAAAGCTCTCTCTACACTGTCCCTATCAAACACTCCCAGGACAGGTATAGCACGGGGTTAGACACAGAGTAAAGCTCCTTCTACACTGTCCCCATCAAACACTCCTACAGCAGGTGCAGCACAGGGTTAGATACAGAGTAAAACTCCCTCTACAGTGTCCCCATTAAACACTCGCAGGACAGGTA
The DNA here is from genome assembly GCF_964213995.1 of Mustelus asterias. Taxonomy (NCBI): domain Eukaryota; kingdom Metazoa; phylum Chordata; class Chondrichthyes; order Carcharhiniformes; family Triakidae; genus Mustelus; species Mustelus asterias. The sequence continues at coordinate 84,426,600 of NC_135817.1, forward strand.
CAGCACGGGGTTAGATACAGAGTAAAGCTCCCTATACATTGTCCCCATCAAACATTCCCAGGACAGGTACAGCACGGGGTTAGATACAGAGTAAAGCTCCCTCTACATTGTCCCCATCAAACATTCCCAGGACAGGTACAGCATGGGGTTAGATACAGAGTAAAGCTCCCTATACATTGTCCCCATCAAACATTCCCAGGACAGGTACAGCATGGGGTTAGATACAGAGTAAAGCTCCCTATACATTGTCCCCATCAAACACTCCCAGGACAGGTACAGCACGGGGTTAGATACAGAGTAAAACATTTTCATTTTGAAATATTATGGGCCAAGAGCAGTGAGAGGAGCACCACCAATTATAGAACTCTTTCTAAAAGCCAGCACAGGCATAGTGGGCCAAATGGCCTTGCTCTGTCCTGTCCATTGCAAGATTCTAATCTGTCCGAGTTGTTTATTTGTACAGGTAACAACCAGCTGGGTGGCCAGGATTTTAACCAGCGGTTGCTGCAGTTCCTATTTAAACAGTTCCACCAGCGGTATGGAACTGTACCAACCCAAAAGCAGGATGTGCACCACCTGCGCCAAGCCGTGGAAGCGGCCAAACTGAACCTGACCCTCTACGACTCGGTGCAAATCCGGGTGCCGCTGTCACTGCCGGACTCCAGCGTGGGAGGAGGAGAAGACGAGGACGGTGGCAGGGGCAGCACCGTTTTGTTTGAAGAGACGGTGACCAGGGATCTGTTTGAGGGGCTGAACCGAGATCTGTTTGAGAAGATTCTGGACCCCGTGGAGGAAGTGCTGTCCCGCGGACACCTGAGCCGGTATGAAGTGGACGAGATCGTGCTTGTCGGTGGCTCCACCCGCATCCCGCGGATACGCCAGGTTATCCGCGAGTTCTTTGGCAAGGAACCAAACACCTCGGTGGATCCTGACCTGGCTGTAGTAATTGGTGTTGCCATCCAGGCAGGGATCATGGGAGGCTCTTGGCCCCTGCAGGTCAGCGCTTTAGAGATTCCCAATAGACATCTCCAGAAAGTGAACTTCAACTAATGGACTCCTTATTCCGACCGCACCCCCCTGCATTGAACATAAGGATTGAACGACGATTATTTTTTGTGTTATGGTCTGGATCAGAGGTGGGTGAATGAGCGGTTAGCCTTAGCACCATTCCCATTCTCTTCAGATCACCCTCCCAGTCTTCTGTTCAATCATTCCACAAGTTTAGCCATTGTTAATTTTGGGAGCTCCCCTTTTTCAGCACTTTGGGGTTCCACGTTCCCTTTTTAAGATATGGCTTGTCAATGAACTAACCCTGATTATTACTTAGACTCTGTTGCTCATTGTTTGAGCTGCTCACCAATGTCGCTGCTTGTTGAAACATTTGCAGAATCGGTTCTTTGTGATTTGCACCATTTAATGTTCCTTTCTTGATGAATCCCTGTGCCAACCTGACTCATTGCATTCCATCAAGCCCAGTGGGCCGCGGGAAGTTTGTGGGATTTCCGCCAGGACCCACACTGTTCCTGTGCTTGACTTTCCAATAGAATTGGCCTCGACTGTCACAGGGACAGGTGGCGGGAAAAGGCAGGCCAAGTTCCTGTCTCTGATTGCTCCCCAGCGCTGGGGCATTGGACATCTGGTCAAGAAAACATTGACCTTGACCTGGCAACACTTACCTGTCTTAAATGGCAGTCAAAGAATGAGCAACCTTCGGAGAGGCACAGAAGTGGACGGCTGATTCTCGATGACGATACCTTCAGGAGAGGATTGACGATAAAAGACAATGGATTTTAAAAATGTCCTGTCAATAGCCTGATGATGAGTTGGACAATGCAGGTACTGACCATGTGATGGACGGTCTGAGAAGATCTTCCTCAGAAGAGTCACCCAAAGAATGGGGGGAGTGGGGGAAAAGAATCAGTGCTTCTACCTGAGGGAAGGTTTGTTTATTTAAAAGTAATTTTTATACTTTAGTTGTTTTGTTTATTTAAACAGTGCCATACGCCAAAATGTGAAGGTGGAATACATTTATTAAATATATATTTATATATATATATTTTTAAAAATTTTGTACATGAAGTCTTTATGAATTGAACCTAGCTTGAAGACCTTGATATGATACGAGTTTGAAAATCATAGCAACGGGTAAGCATTTAATAAATTATCCACTCCTCTGGGGAGTCCAGTTATGCTCTGATAGTTTTTAAAATACATTGTTGGGGCGTGACTGCCACTGGGAAGATTGGCATTTAGTGCTTGTTCCTAATTGTCTTTGAGACAATGGTGGGGAGCCAACCTCTGGAACCGCTGCAGTCCATGTGGTACTGAGCTGTTTGGATAGGAGTTCCAAAGCATTTTGACCCAGTGATATTGCAGTCCCAAATGATGATGGTCTATCCAATTGTGAGGGGACATTTCAAGCGGTGGTGTTTCCATGTGTCTTGGTGCATTGCTGCAGTGCACCTTGTGGAGATGGCACACTCTATAAAGTTTATTTATTAGTCACAAGTAGGCTTACATTCACACTGCAATGAAGTTACTGTGAAAATCCCCTAGTCGCCACACTCCGGCGCCTGTTCGGGTACACCGAGGAAGAATTTAACATGGGTCAATGCGCCTGACCTGCACATCTTTGGACTGTGGGAGGAAACCGGAGCACCCGGAGGAAACCCAAGCAGACATGGGGAGAATGTGCAAACTCCGCACAGATAGTGACCCAAGCCGGGAATCGAACCCGGGTCCCTGGCGCTGAGAGGCAGCAGTGCTAACCACTGTGCCACCCTGCCGCCCCATCAAACCCCTGCAACGGTGCTGGAGGGAGTGGAGATTTCAACTGCCAGACAGACTGAATGGAATTGCTTTGTCCTGAATGGGGTTGACTTGAGCTGTTGTTGCAGCTGTGCGTGTGCAGGCAAGTGGAGAATATTCCATCAGGACTCCTCAATCAGACCTGTTTACATTGCCTGGTAGCACAGTTTTCAGGCTTCCGGGACATTTCTGGGGTTAATCTGCCTGAGCCACATTGTGCCACACGGGAGCTCCCTGCTTCTGCTGAAGAAGAATGGGAAATGGGTTCAAGACAGTGAGGATTGGGGAAAGGATAGTCACAAAATAAGCTATTTTTGTACCAACACATCACAAAATACTTTTCTATCGCGAGGAATTTTGAATGAGACAGTCCTCCTCAGTTAAGTATTTAAAGGGGTATCTACATGTCCGTTCGCACGTTCACACTTTACAAAATTCTGATCCATTCCTGTAACTAATACTTTCAGCTCTGACACAGTTACTGACCCAATGTCGTGTTGGAATCATTGTGTCCTCCCTTGCCTCTGTAATAATCTTTTATTTCCGATGTTATCTCGGCCAATCCTCACTGCTCTCTCCCCTTGGCCCTTGGTACTTGCAGCACCATGGAACAACTGGTGTTAGAACGTACAGAGGCCAAGGATGGAAAATAAAATCCCCAAAGTCCGATTTGAGATACGTGTGTGCGACATTGTGGGTGGCACAATGTTAGCACTGCAGCCTCACAGCGCCAGGGACCTGGGTTCGATTCCGGCCTTGGGTCACTGTCTGTGTGGAGTCAGCACGTTCTCCCCGTGTCTGCGTGGGTTTCCTCCGGGTGCTCCGGTTTTCTCCCACAGTCCAAAAATGTGCGGGTTAGGTTGATTGGCCATGCTCAATTGCCCCTTAGGATCAGGGAGATTTACAGGAACATATGTGGGGTTACAGGGATAGGGCCTGGGTTGGATTGTTTTTGGTGCAGACTTGATGGGCCAAATGGCCTCCTTTCTGCACTGTAGGGATTCTATGATTGTTGTGATGCTGGAACTTATCTCCCTGCCAGTGGCACCCCAGTGTTAACATGACACCTTGTTGTATGGCTGTTACAGGACATATGAACTGTGTCCCTCTTTTAAAATTGACTGAGGATTCTTCAAAAATCTCAGTAAAGCTGTGGATGGGAGAAATATTTTGGTGGCGGTTGTTTTTAAAGTTCAGGGTTTGTGCCACTGCTTCACTTTTAGTCCAAATCAATTTCATTTGATCATTAAGAATGTTTGTCGCCTGTATACGGTGATGATCAACTCAATTTTGGTTTGATGCATTAGTGCCAACCTCCACAGGGAAAGCCGCACCGCACAGCCCTGTTTGTCCGTGCCTATCCTGTCGAATAATTCCTACCAGTGTCGACCCTATGGGCACCTCATTTCCGTAGTAATTACAGCACAGAAAGTGGTCATTTGACCAAACAGGGTTGTGCCAGTGTTTACACCTCACACAAGCCTCCTCTCACTCTACTTACTCCACTGGGTCTTATCGGCAAACCCTTTTGCCCTTCTAGTTTCAGCTTAAATGCATCTGTGCTATTTACCTCAACCACTCCGTGTGGTGGCAAGTTTCCCATCCTCGCTATTCTGGTTTAAGAAGTTTCCTCCTTTATTCCTTTTGGGTTTATTACTGTTGATTGGTCTGACGTTTCATCCCGCTGTTAGCTGCCTCAAGGGAAACCACATTGCGGAGTTATATTTTTCATCAGGAAAAACCACATTATTTTTCATCGAATCATAGGTTGGGGAAGAAGGCCATTCAGCCCATCCTGTTTGTGTCAGCTCTTTGAAAGAGCTATGCAATTAGCCCCAGTCCTGCTTTATACTCGCAGCCCTGCAAATGTTTTTATCCTTCATTCATCAATGAAGTATTTATCCGGTTAATTTATTTTGAAAGTTGAATTGAATCTGCTTCCACCATCATTTCCAGGCAGCAGATTCCATATCAGAATCTCTCACCACTTAAAAATTCTAGTGCATACTTGAAGCGAGATATGAAAAGGTTAACATGCCTTGTACTGAAATCTTCATGACACCGATTTCTCTTTCTTTTCCTTCCCTTCCCCTGCTTCTTTCCTGATCTCTTCACCAGCAGCAATGAAGGAGTAAATCTGGTCTCCCTTTTGGTAGCTGACATCAACGCAGCTGGGGATTGAGTGAAGCCGTGCCTGTTGTGGGTTTCTTTTTATTTTCCTCCAACCCCCCCTTCAAAGAACACAATCCACTGTGTGTCTCATCCCTTGGGAAGATCTGAGCTCTCTCTTCCCCCAAATGCTGGGACTTACAACCACAGCACTGAGAGTCCAGCTTTCTAGCTCTGCCCTGTGTCCCTAGCCCGCAGGATGGTCTAAATCATGGGTGCACGTTGATGCTTTGATCCACAGACTGGGTATTTAGGGGGAGCTGGTTGCTGTATAATTTATGCGACCATGCCTTCTGGCCCCTTCCTCACCTTTTCCCTGTATTCTGTGCCCCCCCCCCCACTTCCCGGCAGCTCCCCCCCCCCCACACACACACACACACACTTTGCAGATGCCCCGTGGATGGGAGTTTCACCAGTTGTCCACCAGTGTTATGACAGCTGATCGGAACAAATCGACACCTTCCCTACCCCTGGAAGAGGTTTCTTTGGCACGGAAATTAGTTGCAGGGAGCGTTGAGTTACTGATTTGATCACGGACTGAGGTTCCTCCAATCCTGTGGAACATGTTATACAGTATCTGTATGAGATAATACAGTAGCGTTTAATTTATTGTACTTTGTATGACAACTATTATTGCCCTTGTACCTCATTGCAGCCTCGACTGGAGAATACATTAAAATGTGCCTCTATTGGAACTGACTCCTGAATTGTGTCTCAATTTGTGGCAATTTTGTCATCTCTCAGTGACAAGGAGAGTGTCTTTTCAAACAGTGATCTGTCATTCCAAATGTCACCACCACACACACACACACGCACCCCCCCCCCACCCCCCCCCCGTCCTCCAGTAGAGGGGGCAAGACAAACAACTAGTGCAAGAGTTCCGTAGAATGGGAAGCCAGAAATAACTACCTGGTTTGTGTGACTATCTACCTTATCTATGTCCCTCATTATTTTATAAACCTCTATAAGATCACCCCTCAGCTTCCTACGCTCCAAGGAAAAAAGGTCCCAGTCTATCCAGCCCCTCCTTATAACTCAAGCCATCAAGATCCGGTAGCATCCGAGTAAATCTTTTTTGCACTCTTTCTAGTTTATAATATCCTTTCTGTAATGTGACTATACCCACCCAATTTTACCACCTTACAGGGTTTGTCTTCCTGCCCCTCGGGCATGATCCCCCCCCCCCCCCCCCACTCCCATGGGAGACCATGCCTCACCAGTTAGACGAGCTGTTTTTCCATTCACTGCGTGTCCTCTTCTACCAGGGCAGTCCAGCTCTCTCACCAGGGTCTGGGACTACCACTCAGACAGAATGGGCAAGATTATCCCACAAAGTGACAAAGGCCGATGTTGGGCTGGGGAAGTGGCTTTCTCTGGCATGTAGCCCCGGACTTTGAAGAAAAAGCTTCCCACGATGTCTCGCTGGTGGGACAGCCACTGAATCACCTGGCCTGTCAGAAACCTTATCGTCGAAGATCGGGGAGCCATTTTTAAAGACTGCACCGGTGCAGACGAATTCCTCCGGCACTGCCTGGGCAGTGACCAAAGCGCACTAGCACTGCCCAGACAGTGAGCACTGTCCCCAAGCAATGCCGGGGGCGGTACCTCGGGCATGACCCCCTCTCACTCAGAGCTCCCCCGGAAGCTCTGCTCGCCAGGTGCTGCCTTGGGAGACCAGTCAGGTTTCACACCGTCATGCCCATGTGGATGGATTTTCTGACTTGGTGTGGGGGGGGAGCGATGATTCAGCTATAGGGGCCTGACAATGAGATGTTAATATATTTAACTCCTGTTCCTGATGTTGAATGTCTGGAAACATGCCCTGTCACTGACTTGGGGGTGGAGGGGTTGCTGCTGTCGATCACACCTTGTGTTTTATGTCGGCCTTCTCGTGTTATTTTCTGCTCCCACCGCTCAACCTGCAAACGCGACCAGAACATCCCAGCCTCTCAGTATGATATGGTGTGGGTGGAGAACGCTTGGGGGCGGCGGGGGGGGGGGAGGGGGTGGTAGGCTGGGGAAGGTGGCAGCAGGTGACTATGGGCTCATGGTTCCAAAGGCTGTCCACCATTGGGGTTTCCTGTAGACCAATTGAGAGAGCAAGTTGCAACAGTGAGTCGACAACTCCACAATTGTTGTATCCTTGGACTCGGAGGTTATTGACAAAGGAAGCCTCCATATCTGGTTTGTTCGAGTGTCAGTGTGCTGAGCACTAAGACCTGCTGTGGCTTCCCATCCGAATGACCAGGTACAAGCTCAGACGACTGTAGTTGGAGCATTGTTATCCTACTGAAGAACTGGCATTAGTTAAAGGCCTTCGTCAAAATAATGAGAGATCTGGTAATAAACTTTAGTGGTGTATCTGATTAAGTGACATCTTGGAGAGGATCGACACAAATCAGCCATGATCATAATGGTGGAGCAGGCTCTAAATGGGCCGAATGGCCTCCTGCTGCTGTTTTCCATGTTTCTATGAATAGTTAATCCTATCAGGAACAGGAGTTGGCCATTCAGTCTTTTCTGCTATTCAATTACTTCAACTCCATTTACCCATCTTAGCCCCGTATCCCTTGTACCATAAATAACTACGTGTACCTTACGCTTACACCAATCCCTTGTTAACGTTATTCTACCTCTGGAAAGGTAGATAGAGAGAGACTCAGTTAAACATCTTTGACCAGAGGACAGGACAATGTGAAAATAGGGCGATTGTCGTACAGCTAAACCCACATCACTTAACTGAATTACTGATGCTATAATGCAGAGCTGTAGTTGGGATTCCTAAAGGCTGAGAGCCTGAGGGGGGGCCAGGGGGGTGATGGCAGCATAGTGATCATGTCACTGGACTAGTAATCTGGTGCCTTAGACTAATACTCTGGGGCCATAGTTTGAATAAAATCTGGAATTGGAAGCTAGTCCCATCGTGAGAACATCATTGATTGTTGTAAAATCCCACCTGGTTTGCCAGTGTCCTTTAGGGAAGGAAATCTGCCATCACTGGCCTGGCCTACATGTGACTCCAGAGACACTGCAGTGGGCGTGAGTGTTTAACTGCCCCTCTGAAATGGCCAAGTAAACCACTTGGGGCTGGGCAACAAATGTTGGCCATGCCAATGACTCCCACATCGCTAGATAGAGTACATTGGAAAAAAATGATCAAGTTAGCTTGTTAGAAGACTTGCATTTCTGTAGTGCCTTTCACAAGCTTAGGACACCACAAATGCTTCACAACCAGTGAAGTGCAGTCACCAGTGTCCCATGTAGGAAACTGGGCAGCCAGTCTGAGCACAGCAAACAGCAGTCAGCATGCTGACCTGGAACCGGGTTGTACAGCATTTTGTTGTTATAATATGATCACCCGGATCTAAAATGGTGGGATAAATCTTACCGAGTGGCAGGACACTGCTCAGCCTTTTGGGAGATGAGGTAGAATTTGCGTTGTGGTTCCTCACTGCCAGCATTTGGAGTCAAAAATAGTTGATTCACATGTGGCTCATCTGCTGCATGCATGGGGCACACACAATTCTAGACCACCTCAGCTGACTGTCCTTTTGCTAAACTAGCTCAGGACATTGAAACAAAAATGACGTGAAGCCTTCTCTCTTCCACACCCCTCTTTAAAAGGATTGTACAATTCCATAGAATCCAGACAGTATAGAAGGAGGCCATTCAGCCCATTGAGTCTGCACCGACGACCCGACAGAGCATCTTACCCAAGCCCTCTGCCCGCCCTATCCCTGTGACCCCCACTAATTCCCTAACCTAAACATCTTGGGACACAAAGGGACAATTTAACATGGCCAGTCCACCTAATCTGCACATTTTTGGGCTGTGGGAGGAAACCGGATCACCCAGAAGAAACCTACGCAGACAATGCAGGAGAGTGTGCAAATTCCAGGCCGTCACCCGATGCCGGTATTGAACCCGGGTCCCTACATTGCCATAGAATCATCATAGAATCCCTATAGTGCAGGAGGCCATTCGGCCCATTGAGTCTGCACTGACCACAGTCCCACCCAGGCCCTATCCCCACAACCGTACTTATTTATCCTGCTAATCTCCCTGACACTAAGGGTCAATTTAGTATAGCCAATCAACCTAACCTGCACGTCTTTGGACTGTGGGAGAAACCAGGGCACCTGAAGGAAACCCATGCAGACTTGGGGAGAACGTGCAGACTCCACACAGACAGTGACCCAAGCTGGGAATTGAACCCGGGTCCCTGGCGCTGTGAGGCAGCAGTGCTAACCACTGTGCCACCGTGCCGTGTGCTGGATTTAGCAGGTTAGTTATCGATTCATTACTTCTGGCTACTGATTTGCTTCTGGCCTGTGTTTTGCCACATTCAGGCTTCATTTTCTCTATGTCAAGGGAGAGAGGTTCAGTTGCCTTTGGACTGCTCTTCTTTTAGCCTTTTAAAAATGGGGGAAATAAGAGCAGGAATAGACTGTGAGCCTGCTCCTCCATTCAACGCAATAATGGCTGACCTTCAGCCCTCCCTCTATTCCTCGATTCCCTGAGAGATCAAATATCGCTCTCAACTTCAAATTTACTCAACAATGGATCATCCACAATCCTCTGGGGTAGAGAATTACAAAGATTCACAACCCACCGAGTGAATAAATTTCTCAACGTCTCATGATTGGCTGCTTATCGATATTGAAGTTCATTTGTCAATTGCATGCAAGCTGTGCAAGTTTATTAGTGCCTCATTCATCCGCCGTATTAACCATATTCCCTTATTTGATGTCACCGGTAAAATATGATGATGTATGCAGATACCCTGTAGTGACTTTTAAGGGGCGTCTTGACAAATGCATGAATAGGATGGGAATGAAGGGATACGGTCCCCAGAAGGGTAGGGGGTTTTAGTTCAGTCGGGCAGCATAGCCGGTGCAGGCTTGGAGGGCCGAAGGGCCAGGTGCTGTGTTGGAATTTTCTTTGTTCTTATTGATTCCCCAAGTTCAAATCCTTTATGTAAATAGTCAACAGCACGGATCCAGTGGAACATCACTTCCCACCTTCAGCCAGTCTTGAGTAACTCCCTTTACCCACTTTTGCCACTTGAAAACTTTCAATTTGGGGACTGGTGTCAGTTTTTGGGTCAGTTTTGAGTTTATTGCTTAAAGATATTTCATTAAGAAGCAATTAGCAAAGCAAAGTGAAACTTACAAAATTAAGCCATCAAGGAATATAAAAAAGGAAGATGGCACAGTGGTTAGCACTGCTGCCTCACAGCGCCAGGGACCCGGGTTTGATTCCCGGCCTTGGGTCACTGTCTGTGTGGCGTCTGCACGTTCTCCCCGTGTCTGTGTGGGTTTCCTCCGGGTGCTCCAGTTTCTTCCACGGCCCAAAGATGTGCGGGTTAGGTGGATTGGCCATGCTAAATTGTCCCCTAATGTCACGGGGGGTGGGGGGGGGGGGTGGATTAGCGGGGTAAATAGTTGGGGCTAAGGGGATAGGGCCTGTTTGGGATTGCTGTTGGTGGAGACTCGATGGGCTGAATGGCCAACTTCTGCACTGTGTGGTTTCTATGGGATAACAGGAATAAATCAGGATAGAATAGGGCCTTTAAGTGATAAATGTGATAATAGGCTATATAACCATGAAGGTAATGACAAGTAATAATGATTTAAATGGCAGAAATGCTAGTGGTTTACTTTGCTTCAATAGAAACTAGAAGAAGGAGTTTGCCTTTGAGCCTGCTCCGCCATTCATTTTGATCATGGCTGATCATCGAATTCAATATACTGATTTCCCCCTTCTCCCCATATCCCTGGATCCTTTTAGCCCCAAGAGCTATATCTAATTTCTTCTTCAAATCAGGCAACATTTTGGCCTCAACTACATTCTGTGGTAGTGAATTCCACACATTCACAACCCTCTGGGTGAAGAAATTTCTCCTCAACTCAGTCCTTATCATTATCCTCAAACTATGACCCCTAGTTCTGGACTGCCCCACCATTGGGAACACTCTCTCTGAATCTACTCAGTCAATATTTGTGAGGGAAACTATAATGGCGGACATGACAAAAGAAGTGATCAAAATGGATATCAACATAGGAGCAGTAGGAGGCCATTTGGCCCTCCGAGCCTGGAAGAAATCTTTATAAGCTAAATCAAGACTTTTAAAAGTAGAAAGGCGGAGATAATTTATCAATCTGAGTGAAGAGAAAACTCCTCGTCTGGATGGATTATGTCCATATATATTAAATCATTTAGAGAAGGGATCAGAAAATAGAAAGGTGCCAGCAGAGTGGCAGATAGTTAACCTGATTCCTATGTAGACGCGGAGATAGAACAATCGACCATTCACTTAATGTAATGGAATCATTAATCAGAGATGTCATACAAAAACATCTGGAAACTGAGAGCATAATAAAGATTGGACAGCACGGATACCAAAAAGGAAGGCATTGCTTTCGCAAACTTATTGAATTACTTCAACAAGTATCAGAAAAGGTAGATAGGATAATGTAGTAGATGTCATCATTTGATATTTTGAAAAGGCCTTTGATAGATTTCCACGTGGTGGCACATGACTAGGACCTGGGTGGGACTGTGGTCGGTGCAGACTCGATGGGCCAAATGGCCTCCTTCTGCACTGTAGGGATTCCATGGACGAAGGTCAGAACACGTGGAGGAGCAGGATCAATAACATTTTAAAAACTTCTTTAACCTTTTCACATTCCCTTTTGTCTTCCTGTCCCTCACTGCCACGTGCTTAGTGTATGCTTTTTATCCATTAGTTTAAATTTTCCTTCTCACACTTCTTGACGTAATATTAACAAGCTTACTTTTTTATCTTGATGCTTAATGGCAATTGAAACGCTGGAGATTTAACATTTGCTTGTGTTTATTTATAATGAGTTGTGACAGAGAGTTGGAACTTCCCTTCTTCCCAGCAGTCTCAGAATTCCCAAATTGTTATGGCATAGAAGGAGGCCATTTGGCCCATTGTGTCTGCACTGGCAGAGCGAGTGGCTGGAAGTGTTGCGTGCTGTGATGGATCGGAAGTCAGGAGTTTTGATCAACACGATTGTGTCCTTTACCACTCGCAGAATAAGGTGTAAAATCGAACAAGTTTCCCCTGGCAGTTTTCAACCCAACTGTGCCTGCAAAGACAGAATGTCAAGAAACAGGATCTTAGTCAAAAAGAATCACAAAAGCTTCATTAACAGGTATAGTGACATGAAATAATAAAATAATTCACTCCTCCTTCCCTCCAAAGTTTCTATCCCTCTTCTTATGCAGCTTTTGATTCCTAATAGGACGGAGTGCCACGTACCCACCCTACAGAGGGGCCACAATGTGTGCCCATTCAATCCCATTTTTTTGGTCTGCAAATACCCCATATTATATTTCAACAGATTCCCTCCCTCAGTATAAAATCAATGCACCATCAACCGACAGTAGTTGGAAAAGCTGATGGGAACAAAGAGACCAGAAAGAAATCTGAAAATAATAAGCAGAAGCAATTTACAGACCACTTGCTTCTGAGATATTTAAAGTTCTTGATTTCAATTGAAGTAAAACCCTATAATCAATAAAATACCAGTCACTGTCACATTATCTATAACATCCCCTCACTGTCACATTATCTATAACACACTCTCACTGTCACACTCTCTATAACACCCCCTCACTGTCACACTCTCTATAACACACTCTCACTGTCACACTCTCTATAACGCACTCTCACTGTCACACTCTCTATAACACACTCTCACTGACTTCTGAAAAGTCTATTTGAATTGAAATGCTTGTGTGTGTCCACACTGTCATTGCAATATTCCGACCCTGAATATGGAAGCCAGCAACATTCCCTCACTCTTTTCCAACCTCAGTACAAAGTGAGAAAATACATTGAGGCTTTTACATACCAGGCCTCCATTCCTTGTTGGTTCACTATTAATGCTGCACAGTCGATGTCTGCTTGTATGTCCTTGCTGTCTTTCAGGAAAACTACAATATTTAAAGAAAAATGATGTTACAATCAACATTTGTATTTTCCATATGTTTCAATACAGAATTCAGGAGCTCTAGATTGAGAGATCCCTTGGACAAATGAGTGGCACAGTGGTACGGTGGTTAGCACTGCGCCAGGGACCCAGGTTCAATTCCCGGCTCGGCTTACTGTCCGTATGGAGTTTGCACATTCTCCCCGTTTCTGCGTGGGTTTTGAATCCAGACAACCCTTTGTCAAAGCTAAAAGGGACTTTGACAAAGGGTCATCTGGACTTGAAACATCAGCTCTTTTCTCCCCTCACAGGTGCTGCCAGACCTGCTGAGATTTTCCAGCATTTTCTCTTTTGGTTTGAAAGGTTCCTTATTGAATTCAAACCCACCAGCTACCATGGGGGGAATATGAACCTGCGTCACCAGGGTATTGGATCACTGGTCCAGTGACAGCGCCACCAGACCATCACCTCCCCAGTGTTGCTGCATGCTGGAATTGGTGGGTGCGGTCTTACCAAAAACATTCTAAGTACCGAACAAGCGAAAAAACGGGCGAGAATCGCGTTGGTTTTTTTTTCGAAGAGTGAACTGCGAGTCGCAGTCTTGCGGCACTTTGGGCGCGTTTCTCAATTTTCACCTCTCACCCGATCATACCGCCTCGCCGAAGGTTCTGCGGGATGAGGTCGTAAGATCGCGCTCAGCGTCCAAATTCAGTGGTAAGTGCAGAGGACATGAACATCTCTTTAAAAATGTCAGGTCTTTTATACTTAACAAGGTTCCACAAGAACCAATGAGATGAATGTGCAATTAATCTGTCTTGTTTTCAGGATATCCAGATTTGGTCAAGGGAATTACACGTTTTGTTAATAGTTGAGTTAGCTTGCTCACTGTCAGTTAGATAAATTAATTGTTCCGTGTTGATTTTAGGGTAAGTGTCAGGGAGTTAATTTTATTCAACCATTAGAAGTTGCTGAATCATGGAATCCGATAGTACAGAAGGAGGCTATTCTGCCCATTGAATCTGTACCGACCACAATCCAACCCAGGCCCTATTCCCATAATCCCACACATTTACCCCGCTAATCCCCCCTGACACTAAAGGTCAATTTAGCATGGCCAATCCACCTAACCCACACATTTTTGGACTGTGGGAGGAAACCGGAGCATCCGGAGGAAACCCACGCAGACACAGGGAGAAAGTGTAAACTCCACACAGACAGTGACCCAAGCCGGGAATCGAACCCGGGTCCCTGGCACTGTGAGGCAGCAGTGCTAACCCACTGTGCCACCGTGCTGCCCTTGGTTGAAGAGCAGGTCACGCCACTTCACACGCACATTTTACAGATTATAGGGTGAGGTACTCCTCTTTGGGTGTTTCAGTGTTAGTTCTCAGAGGGTGGGGAGATCCAGCTCGGCTTTATAACTGACAGGAAAGGTTCCCTCCTGGAAAATGTCATTCTAACCAAATGGTCAGATGGAAACTTCAATGTCAACCTCAAAATATTCATTCAAAGGACAGATTCTCACAGATAGTGATTATGTTTCTGGGCTAATCATCCAAATACTGCGGATAATCATTCAGGGTTCCGGCGTGACATCCCAGCATGGTTTCTGGGGCACTTAAATTCAATTCATTAAATATAATGTGAATAAAAAGCTCGCGTCAGTAACAATGACCATGAAACCATTGGATTGTCATCAAACTCGTTCGGTTCATTAGTGTCCTTCAGGGAAGGAAATCTGTTGACGTTAGTTGCCCCGACCTTGCTGCGTCTCCAAACCCACAGCAATGAAGTACATTCTTAAATGCCCTTTGAAATGGCTTAGCAAGCTCAACACTACCTACTCATCAGCAGTGAATGCTGGCTTGACCAGTGATGCACATTCCAAGCATGAATATTAAAGTTTGATGTGCTGGTGTCCACCTTATATTGCTGGCTGATGAATTACTCTTCCCCACAGGTGGAACCTTGATGTGAGAGCTTCGAATAATACGTCAAGGAGATCACCCCTCAGCTTCCTCCTCTCAATAGGGAAGAGACCCAGATTGTTCAGCCTTTCCAAGCGTCTCTCAGTTTTGCCACCTCTCCACTATCTCTGAATCTGTTTTGCAACTTGACAACCAGAACTATGCACAGCACTCCCAACTGCATATACCTTATTCACAAAAGGAATGAGAAATTAAACCCTAATTGTATTGGTTCACCCACCTTTACAGTTCGTGCTGCAGGCATTTGGGCCATTTGGAAAGTTTTCATCTGCACACCACCATTTACTGTTGATCTGAAAGATTCCGTAGTCCCTTGACTGGACAATTCCTTCATTGTCTTTCACGTCGTATTGTGCGAGTGTGTTGTACTGACTTGCATGATGTGCCAGGCATGCCCCTAGGAATTAAAATGAACACAAAGCAAAATGGAATTTTGTCCTTCATTGCTAGAGGGATGGAGTTTAAAAACAATGAGGTTATGTTGCAGCTGTATAAGGTGCTGGTGAGGCCACACCTCGAGTACTGTGTACAGTTTTTATCTCCTTACTTGAGAAAGGATATACTGGCACTGGAGGGGGTGCAGAGGAGATTCACTAGGTTGATTCCGGAGTTGAGAGGGTTGGCTTATGCGGACAGACTGAGTAGACTGGGACTCAACTCATTGCAATTCAGAAGAATGAGGGGAGATCTTACAGAAACATATAAGGTCATGAAGGGAATAGATAGGATAGAAGCAGGGGGGTTGTTTCCACTGGCGGGTGAAACTAGAAGTAGGGGGCATGGCCTCAAAATAAGGGCGAGCAGATTTAGGACTGAGTTGAGGAGGAACTTCTTCATCCAAAGGATTGTGAATCTGTGGAATTCCTTGCCTAGTGAAGTAGTTGAGGCTACCTCATGGAATGTTTTTAAGGCAAGGATAGGTACACTTCTTGAACAGTAAAGGAATTAAGGGTTATGGTGAGCGGGCGGGTAAGTGGAGCTGAGTCCACAAAAAGATCAGCCATGATCTTATTGAATGGCGGAGCGGCCTCGAGGGGTCAGACAGCCTACTCCTGCTCCTAGTTCTTATGTTCTCACGTTCTTAAGGTGCTGTAGGTTAGAATATATGGAAAACACAAATGTGATTCACAATGCACCACACAGGTTGGGGGGGCAGTCTCCAGTAAACCTTGTCTTAGCTGCATCACTGTGTTTAACCACCACAACTTCAATATAAACGGGGGAACCAAAATGAGAGAAAGAATGGAAAGTAGCAGCACAGGATAGGATGCTGGTCCTCTTCTTTACAGTTTGTTTCGCTATAACATGTCCGCTACGACTCTCACCAATTGTTACAGATGCACCACAGAAATCATTCTTTCTGGTTGTATCACAGCTTGGTGTGGCTCCTGCTCTGCCCAAGACCGCAAGGAGCTACAAAGTGAACGTAGCCCAATCCATCACGCAAACCAGCCTCCCATCCATTGACTCTGTCATCACTTCCCGCTGCCTCGGAAAAGCAGCCAGCATAATTCAGGACCCCATGCACCCCGGACATTTTCTCTTCCATCTTCTCCCATCGGGAAAAAGATACAAAAGCCTGAGGTCATGTACCAACCGACTCAAGAACAGCTTCTTCCCTGCTGCTGTCAGACTTTTGAATGGACCTACCTTGCATTAAGTTGATCTTTCTCGACATCCTAGCTATGACTGTAACACTACATTCTGCACTCTCTCATTTCTTTCTCTATGAACGGTATGCTTTGTCTATATAGCGCAAGAAACAATACTTTTCACTGTATACTAATACAAGACTTGAAATAAACCTGATCTACCTGACTTACTGGCAATTTCTAGACTTTCTGCTTGGATTTTATCCTTGTTAAATATCTGTATCCTGATAAAGGTGAAACAGTTCTTTCCTGCTTTGGTCCCCTAACCCATAACACAGAGAATGCATGAGAGATTTAAGATCCACCTACGCAGCCTTAGATCATATTCGCTTTTAGGAATGGGGCGGGGGGAATGGGGCGGGGTGGGGGGGGGGTGGTGGTGACATGGAGGGAGGTGCTCTGATCTGATATTGCTTAACCTAGGTCAATCTAATGGATAGAAATTATTCCAAGGTGGAACAATCACTTGCCTCAAGTTTTCAATTTGTTTTTCTGGGTGTGAATGAGATTATTCATGAAGGCCCCACCTTCTCAACCTTGCCCCTAGTCTGAGGTGTGGTGATCTTCAGGTTAAATCACTACCAGTCAGCTCTCCCCCTCAAAGTGGAGAGCAGCCTGTGGTCACCTGGTATTCTGGCGACTTTACCGTACCTGATAAATTGGTTACATTGTAAACCTATTGAAGGGAAAGGAATTGGGAATCATAAAAATCCATAGAATAGAATCCACAGAATCCCTACAGTCCGAAGGAGGCCATTTGGCCCATTTAGTCTGCACCGACCACGATCCCACCCAGGCCCTATTCCCACAACCCCACATGCTAATCCCCCTGACACTAATGTCAATATAGCATGGCCAGTCAACCTAACCAGCACATCTTTGGATTTGGAAAATGTTGGAGTGAAAATGAATTAAAGAAAACTTCCCAAAGCATCATGTCACAGGCGACAGAGGGCAGTGAAAACCTTCTCATTTTCTGCCCTAATTCTGCGGTGATGTATAGTTCTGTGGTTTGGTCTCTGTTGGCTTGACTGAGATATATGTGACCACACAAAATGGGTGAACTGGAAAAGACCAGCTGGTCCATCAGATCTGTCTCACACCTGGATGACTAATCCATCATGACTAAACAATTCCTCCCCACTGCTCCTTCACCATCCCCTATCATGACCATTGCGGGGGTCTCTGGTTGAAGACAACGGCTAGCCAGAGAAAATGAGGGGGAAAATATTTGGGAGAAACTACTTCTCTATTCCCTCAGACGATCAAAACCAGTCTAGGAGATCAGATGGACTAAGTATTATCTCTACAGATACTGACCTTCCGAACAATGTGACCTCTGCTCCAGTCAGGAACCAATCCAGCTCTTTCCTGAAAGGAGAGAGTCAGCACACCGGCAAACAGTGTAATCCAGAGACTCAGTATCCTGTGAAAGGAATTGGCCAATATCCAGTCTATACTAGGGTAGCAGTAGAGGGGTGCTTTTCTGAAAGGAAAGCTGTGACTAGCAGTGTTCCACAGGGATCAGTTCTGGGACCTAGTATATATAAATAATTTGAAGGAAAATGTAGCTGGTCCGATTAGTAAGTTCACAGACAACACAAAAATTGGTGGAGTTGCGGATAGTGAAGAGGATTGTCAGAGGATACAGGAAGATATAAACCGATTGGAGACTTGGGCGGAGAAATGGCAGATGGAGTTTAGTCTGGACAAGAGTGAGATAATGCATTTTGGAAGGTCCAAACCATGTTGGAATTATACAGTAAATGGTAGAACCCTTAGGAGTATTGACAGGCAGAGAGATCTGGGCGTACATGTCCACCGATCACTGAAAGTGGCAACGCAGGTGGATAAGGTAGTCAAGCAAACATATGGCATGCTTGCCTTCATCGTTCGGGGCATTGAGTATAAAAATTGGCAGGTCATGCTGCAGCTGTACAGAACCTTAGTTAGGCCTCATTTAGAATATTGTGTACAGTTCTGGTCGTCACACTACCAGAAGGATTTGGATGCTTTGGAGAGGATACAGATGAGGTTTTCCAGGATGTTGCCTGGTCTGGAGGGTATTAGCTATGAGGAGAGGTTGGATAAACTCGGTTTGTTCTCACTGGAACGACAGAGGTTGAGGGGTGACCTGATAGAGGTTTACAAGATTATGAGTGGCATGGACAGAGTGGATAGTCAGATGCTCTTTCCTAGGGTAGAAAAGTCAAGTACTAGGGGACAGAGGTTTAAGGTGCGTGGGGAAAAGGTTAGAGGAGATGTGTGAGGCAAGATTTTTTTACACAGAGGGTGGTGAATGTCTGGAACGCGCTGCCTGGGGAGGTGGTGGGAGCAGGTACGATCGCGGCATTTAAGGGGTATCTAGATGAATACATGAATAGGATGGGAATGGAAGGATACGGACTCCGTAAGTGCATACAGTTTTAGTTTTGGCAGGCAGCATGATCGGCGCAGGCTTGGAGGGTCAAAGGACCTGTTCCTGTGCTGTACTGTTCTTTGTTCTTTGTTCTATACTCTTACATAGTTAAAATCAAAGGTCAATTTACTCAGGCCAGACCAAATACAGGCATTACCTGGCCTCATCAACATAACATACACTCACCCACTGACATCAGAACTACCTAAGCAAAACACACCAAAATCAGTAAGTGCATTCAGCTCAATTATTTAGCAAATGCAAATTCCCGAAGCCAAGCAATAGCCTCCTTACTTTCTGAGTTTTAATGGATTAGTCTGCCCCATAAGTCTGTAAAGGGGACACTCCTGGGTCATGTTCAGCATTGCTTGTGTCTTTCCACTAGTAACAGAGGGGGTTGTACTGAGGCCCCAGTGATGGGGGTTGGCTGCACAGGGACCCTGGCTTGTCCTGAACCTGCTTAACAAGCACTGTTCTCACCAGGGCAGTTCGAAGCCTGCTCTCGGACAGATTGGGTTTGTCCTAAGGGACCTTTAGTGACTTCCTCTGTTCCCCATTCCTTGATCCAAAGGATGTCTGCTGCTAGATCTTGCTCAGGAAGAGTGCTCCACTAGGGATGCCGAGACGGAAGGTGGGCAGTGGGTGGGTCGAACAGGCCATCATGGGGAGTGCTAAGTGAGGTGCAGCAATCTGTCCATTCCCAGCTTGCCCTGGGGAAGCAAATGACTGAATTTGAAGAGGAACTTACCTGAAAGAGTCTCCTTGAGGAATCCCAGCCCCCCCTGATCTGGGCTCTCAACACTATGTGGAGATGCCGGCGTTGGACTGGGGTGAACACAGTAAGAGTTTTAACAACACCAGGTTAAAGTCCAACAGGTTTATTTGGTAGCAAATACCATAAGCTTTCGGAGCGCTGCTCCTTCGTCAGATGGAGTGGAAATGTGCTCTCAAACAGGGCACAGAGACACAAAAATCAAGTTACAGAATACTGATTAGAATGCGAATCCCTACAACCAGCTAGATCTTAAAGATACAGACAATGTGGGTGGAGGGAGCATTAAGCACAGGTTAAAGAGATGTGTATTGTCTCCAGACAGGACTGCCTGCAAGTCCAGGAGGCAAGCTGTGGGGGTTACTGATAATGTGACATAAATCCAACATCCCGGTTTAGGTCGTCCTCATGTGTGCGGAACTTGGCTCTCAACACTTTGCTCTCAACACTAAGCAGCCCTCTGACTTTCTAACAAAAGAGATGCTCTCTCAGTCTTACAACTTTATATCAAGGGCCTGTCAGCTGACAGGTGAAACCTCATTCAGCTCTGCTCTAACAGAATAGAGAAATGTTACTCACAGTCCGCTGCACTGTACTTGGGGAAGGCGGTCAGGACAGAGTTCCTTACAGCACGGACAACATCACATCGTGAAAGAAGTTTGGCACTGGAGACCGTGAGGAGGATGCTGAGGAAAATAAGAGTCTTCATCTTGTCAGCAGGAGATGCGTGTGTGTGGGTCTGGCAGTGACTGCACTTTTATACAGGATCATACCTGCAGCTATCAGTTCCGCAGAACTAAACAAACAACAACCGGGAAAAAGGTCAAGATAAGCGATGTTTACCAGGTTAGTGTTGAGCTTTGATTAGCATGCCGTGGTTGAACAAACATTCCAGTACAAGGTGGAGGAGACAAGAATGAACAAAGAACAAAGAACAATACAGCACAGGAACAGGCCCTTCGGCCCTCCAAGTCCGCGCTGCTCCCTGGTCCAAACTAGACCATTCTTTTGTATCCCTCCATTCCCACTCTGTTCATGTGGCTATCTAAATAAGTCTTAAAAGTTCCCAGTGTGTCCGCCTCCACCACCTTGCCCGGCAACGCATTCCAGGCCCCCACCACCCCCACCCTCTGTGTAAAATACGTCCTTCTGATATCCGTGTTAAACCGCCCCCCCCTCACCTTGAACCTATGACCCCTCGTGAACGTCACCACCGACTTGGGAAAAAGCTTCCCACCGTTCACCCTATCTATGCCTTTCATAATTTTATACACCTCTATTAGGTCTCCCCTCATCCTTCGTCTTTCCAGTGAGAACAACCCCTGTTTACCCAATCTCTCCTCACAACTAAGCCCTTCCATACCAGGCAACATCCTGGTAAGTCTCCTCTGCACTCTCTCCAAAGCCTCCACGTCCTTCTGGTAATGTGGTGACCAGAACTGGGCGCAGTATTCCAAATGCGGCCGAACCAACGTTCCGTATAACTGCAACATCAGACCCCAACTTTTATACTCTATGCCTTGTCCTATAAAGGCAAGCATGCCATATGCCTTATTCACTACCTTCTCCACCTGTGACGTCACCTTCAAGGATCTGTGGACTTGCACACCCAGGTCCCCCTGCGTATCTACACCCTTTATGGTTCTGCCATTTATCGTATAGCTCCCCCCTACGTTAGTTCTACCAAAATGCATCACTTCGCATTTATCTGGATTGAACTCCATCTGCCATTTCTTTGCCCAAATTTCCAGTCTATTTATATCCTTGTGTAGCCTCTGACAATGTTCCTCACTATCTGCAGGTCCAGCCATTTTCGTGTAGTCCGCAAACTTACTGATCACCCCAGTTCCACCTTCTTCCAGATCGTTTATATGAAAGGGGTTGGATTTGGCCATGAGGCAAACTGCTCCTGGTCTGTTAGGGTAGAAAGGATCAGGCACCCGAGGGACAGGGGGTGGGATGCTAGTGAGGTTGGGGTGATCGGATGGGGGAGGTAGGGATTTTGGATGCCAGGGAGAGGAATGGAAGGGGTTGACATCTTGGAGGTAGAGTGTCACTAATGCAGACAGGGCGCATCCCAGTTGATATGTACCCAGCCCTCTCTCCACAATTTCTTCCCACCTTTCAAAAGGATCTATTTTAAAAATGGCCATTTTACTCTGGCTCACCTGCAATTTATCGCAGCAGGGGTTGATTGAGGACATTAGCTACCACCTCATTAAGTCAATGACCTCAATAGACCTAAGGGTAGACTGCCTCGCTACCCACTCACCATGCCGTTGGGAGTGGGTTGGCCACTTGACATATTTTATGTACCCCAACTACTAAAAACACACCTGGTTGGGGTTGGGGTGGGGCTAAAATGCAGCTCAAGAATAAGTAGCAAGAATAGACTATTTGATCCTTCAAACCTGCTTCACATTTGAGAAGATCATGGCTAATCCATGCCTCAACTTTACTTTCCTGTCTGTCCCCATTAACCTGATCTCCATTAGTGATCAAAAATGTAGCTTACTTGGCCTTGAATATATTCAGTGACCTGGCCTCCATTTCTCTCTGGGAAGGAGAATGCCAGAGACAAACAATCCTCTGAGAAAAATGCTCTCCTCGTCTCAGTCTTAAATGGGGGCACCTAATTTTTAAACGGTGCCGGCCCTTGTAACTTCATGCCACACAAATGCCAGGCAATGACCATCTCCAATAAGAGAGAATATAACCATTATCCCTTGACATTCAATGGCACTACCATCACTGAGTTCCCTGTTATCAACATCCTGGGGTTATCATTGACCAGAAACCGAACTGGACTGGCCATATAAATACTGCAGCTACAAGAGCTGATCGGAAGGTAGAAATCTTGTGGCAAGTATCTCACCTCCTGACTCCCAAAAGCCTGTCCATCATCTACAAAATGTAAGTCAGGAGGGAATAATCTCCACTTTCCTGGATGAGTGCAGCTCCAACAACACACAAGACGTTTGACATCATTCAAAACAAAGCAGCCCGTTTGATTGGCACCCCATCCACAAACATTCAATCCCTCCACCACTGACGAACAATGGCAGTGTGTACTATCTACAAGACACACTGCATCAACTCACCAAGGCTGCTTAGACAGCATCTTCCAAACTCATGACGGCTACCATCTTAAAGGACAGGGGGAGCAGATACCTGGGAACACCACCACTTGGAGGTTCCCCTCCAACTCACTCGACATCCTGACTTGGAATTTTATTGCCATTCCTTCACTGTGGCTGGGTCAAAATCCTGGAACTACTTTCCTAGCAGCACTGTGGGTGCACCTACAGCTTCGGGACTGCAGCAGTTCAAGAAAGCAGCTCACCACCACTTTCTCAAGGGTAGCTAAGATGGGCAACAAATGTTGGCTTGGCCAATGGGAACAAGTTTCTATCCATTCTGTCTGGACACCTCATGATTTTGAAAACCTCTGTAAAAACCCCTCTCAAACGTCTCTACCCTAAAGAGAACAATCCCAGTTTCGGAAATCTGTCCTGAAGTCTCTCATTCTCAAACCATTCTAATCAATCTCATCAGCACCCTCTCCAATGTCATCACATCCTTCCCAAAACGTGGTGCCAAGAATTGGACACATAGGGTGGGATTTTCCGGCTGCGTTCGCACCCGAAACTGGAAAATCCCGCCCGAGATCAATGGACATTTCCATGGTCCGCCCCTCACCTGGTCCGATTCCCGCGGCGGACGGAATGGCAAATTTTGCCCCAATATTCCAGGTGAGGCGAAACCAGTTTTTATAATGCTTCACCAGAATCTTCTTGCTTTTGTTTCTCTGTGCCCCTATTGGCAAAGCCCAAGATCTTGTTTGCCTTATTAACCACTTTCTCAATCTGTTCTACCACTTTCATTGACTTGTATATATATACCCCCAAAGTCCCTCTGTTTCTGCACTGTTCTTTGATGTTGCTTCTCTTTGTGCCTCCTGTTTTCAATGCGTTAAATTTAGTCAACCATGTGTCTACCCCTCAC
The DNA here is from genome assembly GCF_964213995.1 of Mustelus asterias. Taxonomy (NCBI): domain Eukaryota; kingdom Metazoa; phylum Chordata; class Chondrichthyes; order Carcharhiniformes; family Triakidae; genus Mustelus; species Mustelus asterias. The sequence goes on from NC_135817.1 coordinate 84,450,374, forward strand.
CATTCACAATACTTCCAAGCTTTGTGTCATCTGTAACTGTTGATATTATGCTGTGTACATCCAGGTCTGTATCATTTAGGATTGAGATGAGGAGAAATATCTTTACTCGGAAGTCTGTGAATCTCTGGAATTCTCCATCCCGGAGAGTTATGGCTACTCAATCGTTGGCCTAAATCTTCCAGTTCACTCTCCACAGAAATCATCGCAGGAAGGTTGATAAATGTGACAGACAAGTCAAAGGTCCGTTGACCTCGGGTGGGAGTTCTGGGTTCTGGGGTGGCTGGGAGGGACTGGAAATTCCCATCCGTTGAGTATGTTAGAGACTGAGAACAATATATTTTTGGACGCCGAGGGAATGCTGTGAAACGGGAATGAGGTGTGGAGATGGAATTGAGGTAAAAGATCTTTCTGAATAGCAAAACTGCTTAAGGTCCATTTGGAAAACTGCTTCCATTCTTTATGGTCTTCTGACTGTCCTTTCTCCCCTGTACCTCTTTTGGAACAGAACACAAGAAGATAAGAAATGGGAGCAGGAGTAAGGCTTGTTCTTGGAGCAGAGGAGATTGAGAGGGACATATGATGGAATTGTACAGGACTTGTGACAGGTTTGAGTAAGAGGGACAAGGATGAACAGTTCCCGTTTGCTGATGGTACAAGGGCCGGGGTGGGGGAGGTGTGAGTTCGTGAGTGTGTGTGCTTGTGTGTGTGTGTGTGTGTGTGTGTGTGTGCTTGTGTGTGTGTGTTTGTGCGTGTGTGTGTTTGTGTGTGTGTTTGTGCGTGTGTGTGTTTGTGTGTGTGTTTGTGTGAGTGAGTGTGTGTGTGTGTTTGTATGTGCATGAGTGTGTGTGTGCTTGTGTGTGTGTGCTTGTGTGTGAGTGTGTGTGTGTGAGTGTGTTTGTGCGTGTGTGTGTATGTGCATGAGTGTGTGTGTGTTTGTGCGTGTGTGTGTTTGTGTGTGTGTGCGTGTATGTGTGTGAGTGTGTGTGTGTTTGTGTGTGTGTGCATGTGAGTGTTTGTGTGTGCATGTGTGGGAATGTGTGCATGTGAGTGTATGTGTGTTTGTGTGTGTGTGAGTGTGTGTGTGTGTTTGTATGTGCATGAGTGTGTGTGTGTTTGTATGTGCATGTGTGCTTGTGTGTGAGTGTGTTTGAGTGTGTGTGTGTGAGTGTGTGTGTGTATGTGTGTGTTTGTGTGTGTTTGTGTGTGTGTGTTTGTGTGTGTGAGTGTGTATGTGTGTGTTTGTGTGTGTGTTTGTGTGTGTGTGTGCATGTGTGTGAGTGTGTGTTTGTGTTTGTGTGTGTGTGCATGTGTGTGTGTGAGTGTGTGTGCGTTTGTGTGTGTGTGTGTTTGTGTGTACATGTGTGAGAATGTGGGTGTCTGAGTGTATGTGTGTTTGTGTTTGTGTGTGCATGTGTGAGAATGTGTGTGTGTGAGTGTATGTGTGTTTGTATGTGCGTGAGTGTGTGTATGTGTGAGCATGTGTGTGTTTGTGTGTGAGTGAGTTTGTGTTTGTGTGTGAGTGTGTTTGTGTGTGTGTGTGCGAGTGTGTCTGACTGTATGTGTGTGTGCGTGTGTGTGTGTTTGTGCATGTCTGTGTGTTTGTGCGCGTGCATGCGCGTGTGTGTGCATGTGTGTGTTTGTCTGTATGTGCGTGTGTGTGTATGTTTGTGTGTGTGTGCATGTATGTGTGAGTGTGTGTGTGTGTTTGTGTGTGAGTATGAGTGTGTATGTGTGTGTTTATGTGTGTGTGTTTGTGTATGTTTGTGTGTGTGTGAGTTTGTGTGTGCATGTATGTGTGTGTGTGTGTGTTTGTGAGTGTATGTGTGTGAGTGTATGTGTGTTTGTGTGTGTATGAGTGTGTGTGTGTGTGCGAGTGTGTGTGTGAGTGTGTGTGTGTGTTTTTGTGTGTGCGTGTGTGTGTGTTTGTGTTTCTGTGTGTGCGTGTGTGTGCGAGTGTGTGTGTGAGTATGTGTGTGAGTTTGTGTGTGTGTGTGCGTGCGTTTGTGTGTGTGTGTTTCTGTGTGTGTGTGAGTGTGTATGTGTGTGATTGTGTGTGTGTGAGTGTGTCTGTGTGTGTGCGTGTGTGTGAGTGTGTGTGTGTTTGTGTGTATGTGTGTGTGTGAGTGTGTGTTTGTGTGTGTGCATGTGTGTGTGTACATCCGTGTGTGTGTGTTTGTGTTTCTGTGTGTGCATGCGTGTGTGTGTGTGTTTGTGTTTCTGTGTGTGCGTGTGTGTTTTTGTGTGTGCGTGTGTGTGTACATGTGTGTGTGTGCGTGTGTGTGTGTGCGTGTGTGTGTGCAAGTGTGTGTGTGAGTGTATGTGTGTGAGTTTGTGTGTGTGTGTGTGTTTCTGTGTGTGTGTGAGTGTGTGTTTCTGTGTGTGAGTGTGTGTGTGTGTGTGTGTGCGAGTGTGCGTGTGTGTGTGTATGTGCATGAGTGTATGTGTGTGTGTGTGTGAGTGTGTGTGTATGTGCATGAGTGTATGTGTGTGTGAGTGTATGTGTGTAGGGAGGGGGTGGTGGCAGTGGGGGAGAGGTGCAAGTTTAAGGTCTTAATGCAGCAAGTGGTAATGATCCTGAACCCAATCATTTCAAGAAGGACTCAAACCCTGAGGGAAATAAGCTTGCAGGGCGATGGGTTTAGACTGGAGAAATGGGAATGATTGGATTTTTCCTGCTGAGAACTTGCATGGAATTGATGTGTCAAATAGCTTCTCTGTGTTGCAATGGCATGAACGCTATAATCTTATCCCATTGCATACTTTCCATTGCATTGGGCGGCACGGTGGCACAGTGGTTAGCACCGCTGCCTCCCAGCGCCACGGACCCAGTTTCAACTCCGGCCTTGGGTCACCGTCTGTATGGAGTTTGCATGTTCTCCCCGTTTTCATGTGGGTTTCTTCCAGGTGCTCCGGTTTTCTCCTGCAGGAGAAAAATTCCACGAGCTCGATGGGCTGAATGACCTCCTTCTGCCCTGTTGGGGTTCTAAGTTACTGATTCCTGTTTCAATAAATGTGAATCATTTGTAAATGATTTTGGGAGACAGTAAGTTTTGGAAGTTCATTAATCATATAAATGACATGGATGACTATGTGGGGGGTAGGATCAGTAAGTTTGCTGATGACATAAAGATTGGCTGGATGGTTAACAGTGAAGTTGAGTGCCTTGGGTTACAGGAAGCTATAGACAAGATGGTCAAATGGATGAATAAATGGCAGACTTTTCACAGTATGCACTTCGGAAGGAGTAATTTGACAAGGAAGTATACTATGAAAGCTCTGACACTGGGAAGTTCCAAAGAACAAAGGGACCTTGGCGTGTTTGTCCATAGATCTCTGAAGGCGGAAAGGCAGGTTAATAGGGTGGTGAAAAAGGCATATGGCACACTCGCCTTTATCAATCGGGGGTATAGATTACAAAAGCAAAGAGGTCATGATGGAGTTGTATCGAACTTTGGTGAGGCCACAGCTGGAGAACTGTGTGCAATTCTGATCGCCACATTATAGGAAGGACGTGGAGGGGGTGCAGAGGAGATTCACCAGGATGCTGCCTGGGATGGAACATTTAAGTTGTGAAGAGAGGTTGGATAGGCTGGGGTTGTTTTCTCTGGAGCAGAGAAGACCGAGGGGCGACCTGATTGAGGTGTTCAAGACTATGAGGGGCATGGACAGGGTGGATAGGGAGCAGCTGTTTCCCTGAGTTGAAGGGTCAGTTACGAGGGGTCACAAGTTAAAAGTGAGGGGTGGGAGGTTTAGGGGGGATTTGAGGAAAAATCTTTTTACCCAGAGGGTGGTGAGGGTCTGGAATGCGCTGCCTGGGAGGGTGGTAGAGGCGGGATGCCTCACATCCTTTAACAAGTACCTGGATGAGTACTTGACACATCATAACATTCAAGGCTATGGGCCAAGTGCTGGCAAGTGGGATTAGGTGGGCAGGTCAGGACCTTTCATGCGTCGGTGATTCTGTGAGAGTGAAACACCTGTGCATAATAACATTGTTCAACGTTTCTGTGTTTCTGTGTTAATTGCACAACGAAGCTTGGGTGTGGAGTCAAAAAAGCAAACAAAGTTGCAGAAGGAGCGGTAATCATGGGGTTTATATTTAAAAATACTGTAAATAAACTTGTTACACCCATAGCAACTGGAGGTGGCTCGGCCTAGCTGCGAGATATAATCTGAGTAGCATATGCATCGTCCTTTTATAACTGGCACTGAATAATACCAAGTAAACCTATGTTCTCCTGAAAGGTTTCATTCATTGGGAAATCAAGAACAAGGGGTGAAACTATCGATAAGACAACAAAGGGTTGGCTCATAGAAAAGGAGTTTGTTAAGTAAAGATAGCTCATTGGATGGATAAAGGTTATGTCAATTGAATTTGCCTTGTAGGAAATTGTATTTGATTTGTAATTTGCAATTAGGGATGGGCAATAAATACTGGAGCTTATGATTCCTCCACCCTGTGAAAGAATTGAAAATAAGTGTCATATAACTGGAGAGAAATGAATAACAGGGGAGTTTGTAATGGGCATTTGACTTTCTTAGCACTTTGGAATGTTGAGGTAGATTAAAAATAATGATGCAAATGAGATCAAGCCTTGGAGGGGGTGCAATGCCTACTCCAATCAGCTTGGATCATGTAGATCAAGCCCAAGACAGGAGGTGAGAGCCCTGTCTTGTCAGCTTGGATCGGGAATGTCTCAACTTGTTGAGACTCTGAATTGGACTTGATTTGATTGAATTGGAATAAAACATTTTTAAAAAATTATCTTTATAAGTGTATGGTTACATGCTATTATGTTTACCGTACCTTCAGTACATTTATGGCGCCTGGGCCAGAATTCTCCAACATCGCCTGCGGCTGGGATTCTCTGGTCCTGCTGCTGTGAATGGAGATTTGTCTGCATGCCACATTCTCCATCCTCGCCGGCCGCCGTGGTGGAACGTGCAAGACCAGAGAATTCTGGCCCTGTTGTCAACGCTGAAGTGTCTTACCGAAATCCTCACACGAACAGTTTCATCTCCGGATGTAGCAGTGTATAGTTGTAACTGAATTGAGACTGAAGGGTCGCACCCTGATTTCCCTGAAAGGTAGAGTTTGTGTTCAAAGTCATCCAGCACCTCTCAGTGAAGTGCAGCAAGCAACAGTAAAACCATGGCAGAGTTATAATTCAACCTCAATGGGACGTGTGGGGTATTGGGAAGGTGCAGAGATTCACCAGAGTGGTCCCAGGAATGGGGGACTTTTAGCTAAATGGTTAGGTTGGAGAAGCTGGTGTTAGTCTCCTGGGAGGGAGATCTGACATAGGCGTACAGAGGATTAGACAAGGTAGACAATGCAAAAACTGTCCCCATTAGCTGCTGGGACAAACATTAGAGGATATAGATTTAAGGCTTTGGACAAGGTTTTCAGGGGGATTTGAGGAGGAACATTTTGACACCACCAGTGGTGATGAGCTGGAACTCGTGCCCATTCGGGATGTGGAAGGGAAGACAATCAATGATTTCAAAGGGAACCAGGATGGGCACTTGCTGGCAATCAAGTTTCAGAGTTACATGGATAGAATGGGGAATGGGACTGAATGGATTTCACTATGGAGAGCTGACATTGACGCTGTGGGCTGAGTGGCCTCCTCTGTGCTGCAAATGATGCCTTGACTCTTGGAGTAAGACACAGAATTGAGTTAAATTTTGGAAAGTGTTGACTAAAAATAACTCATCCTGTTCAGGTAACAGTGCTGATAGAAGAGCTCAGAAGTAGAGCTTAGGAATAAAAAAGGGACAGCTAGGTTGCTGGGTGTTTATTATCGACCCGCTGATAGTCAGCGGGAAATTGAAGAGCAAATATGTGCGCAATTCGCAGAGGGCTGTAAAAATAATTATATTAGGTGATTTCAACTTTCCCAACATTAATTGGGATAGCCATCATGTTAAGGGCTTTGATGGAGTAGAGTTCTTAAAATGTATACAGGAAAACTTCTTAGGTCAACATGTGAGAGGATCCAACAAGGGAAGGAGCTGTGGTGGACCTAATTCTGGGGAATGAAGCCAGACAAGTGGTTGATGTATTGGTGGGGGAGCATTTTGGTGATAGCGACCACAACATGGTTCAATTCACATTTGTTATGGACAAAGAAATTGAAAAATGTTTTGGATTGGGGGAGAGTAGATTTTAACAAAATTAGGCAGGATCTGGCCAAGGTAGATTGGAACGAGTTACATGTGGGGAAATCTACAGAAGAGCAGTGGAGGGTGTTCAAAGATGAAATGGGGAGGGTGCAGGCCTAACATGTTCCCTCTAGGGTAATAGAAAAGTGTAACAAACTCAGAGAACCATGGATGACCAGAGACATTCAGGATACAATGAGAAGGAAAAGAGAGGCTTTTAACAAGTATAAAGGGAGTAAGTATGTGGAGGCATTAGTGGAGTACAGAAAGTGCAGGATGGAGCTTAAGAAATCAATTAGGAGAGCAAAGAGGGGATATGAGAAAGCTCTGGCTGGTAAAAGTAGGGAAAATCCTAGGATATTATGTAAGTATATCAATGGGAAGAGGATAACCAGGGAAAGAGGAGGTCCCATTACAGACCAAGGGGGAAATCTGAGGGTGGAGGCAGAGGACATTGGTAGGGTGTTAGATGAATATTTCACATTTGTCTTCACCCATGAGAATGAGGTGGTGGTTATGGAGCTCGGGGAGAGAGACTGTGAGGTTCCAGAGAAAATCATAGAGAGTGACAAGGTATTGGAGGGATTGGCAGGCTGAAAAGTGGACAAATATCCAGGTCCAGATGAATTGTGTCCCAAGCTGTTGTGGAAGGCGAGGGGAGAATTTGCAGGGGCTCTGATCAAAATTTTTAATTCCTCCCTGACCACCGGGGAGGTGCCAGAGGGCTGGAGAACAGCGAATGTGACCACTATTTAAGAAAGGTTGTAGAGACAAGCCAGGGAACTACAGACCAGTGAATCTCATATCTGTGGTTGGGAAACTACTGGAGAAGATTCTGAAGGCGAGAATCTATCTCCATTTGGAGAGGCAAGGTTTGATCAGGGATAGTCAGCATGGCTTTGTCAGAGGGAGGTCATGCCTAACAAATTTCATTGAATTTTTTGAGCATGCAACCAAGTGTGTGAATGAGGGTAGTGCGGTTGATGTAGTTTACATGGATTTCGGCAAAACCTTTGACAAAGTCCCCATGGGACTGAAGTCCCATTCAGAAGGCGAATGCACATGGGATACAGAGCAATCTGACAAGGTGGATTCATAATTGGCTTAGCTGTGGAAGACAGAGGGTGGTGACAGACGGTTGCTTTAGTGACTGGAGGCCAATGACCAATGGGGTACCACAGGGATCCGTGCTGGGCCCCCTATTGTTTGTCATTTATATAAATGACATAGATGACTATGTGGGGAGTAGGATCAGTAAGTTTGCCGATGCCACTAAGATTGGCCGGATGGTGAACAGTGAGGTTGAGAGTTTTGGGTTACAGGAAGATATGGATGAGATGGTCAAATGGGCGGATAGGTGGCAGATGGAATTTAACCCTGAAAAGTGTGAAGTGATGCACTTTGGAAGGGGTAATTTGACAAAGAAATATACGATGAAAGTCTGACACTGGGAAGTTCCGAAAAACAAAGGGACTTTGACGTCTTTGTCCAGAGATCTCTGAAGTTGGAAAGGCAGATAAATAGGATGGTGAAAAGGCCTATGGCACACTCGCCTTTATCAATCGGGGTATAGATTACAAAAGCAGAGAGGTCATGATGGAGTTGTATAGAACTTTGGTGAGGCCACAGCTGGAGCACTGTGTGCAGTTCTGGTCGCCACATTATAGGAAGGGTGTGATTGCACTGGAGGGGGTGCAGAGGAGATTCACCAGGATGCTGCCTGGGACGGAGCATTTAAGTTATAAAGAGAGGTTGGATAGGCTTGGGTTGTTTTCTCTGGTGCAGAGATGCTTGAGGACTGACCTGATTGAGGTGTTCAAGATTATGAGGGGCATGGACAGGTTGGATAAGGTGCAGCTGTTCCCCTTAGTTGAAGGGTCAGTTACGAGGGGACACAAAAGTGAGGGGTGGGAGGTTTAGGGGGGATTTGAGGAAAAATCTTTTTACCCAGCGGGTGGTGACGGTCTGGAATGCGCTGCCTGGGAGGGTGGTGGAGGCGGGATGCCTCACATCCTTTAAAAAGTACCTGGATGCGTACTTGGCACATCATAACATTCAAGGCTATGGGCCAAGTGCTGGCAAGTGGGATTAGATGGGCAGGTCAGGGCATTTAATGCGTTGGTGCAGACTCGATGGGCCGAAGGGCCTCTTCTCCACTGTAGGATTCTGTGATTCTGAAAGCCCAGAAAACAGAGATAGAGTGAGTCTGAAACAGTGCACTGATCTCAGTCAGAAAAAGATCTCCTTTAATAGCTGTCAGAATGCACAAGGCTAAGACAAAAGAAACTTCAAAAAATGTGGATCAAACTTGCCTAAGAACTTGTAAAAGGAGGAGGAGCTGTGATATTCCCAGGAGAAGCAGTCATTGTGGAAAGCCGATGTGAAGGAGAGACAGTGGACAAAGATGAGGAAAAATCACTTCGGATGCCATAGGCTTTTCTCACTATTGATTAGACACAGCAAGCTCAAAGCCCAAAAGGGGAAAAAGACTATTCAAACCAGTTGAACCCTGAACTCGCCCAAACTCGTACTAAACTGGTCTGAACTGGATTGTAATGGAAGTAACTAATAAAGTGACAATGCTACTATTTCTGCTCATAGAATCTCTACAGTGCAGAAGAAGGCCATTCGGCCCACTGACCACACTCCCACCCAGGCCCTACTCCCATAACCCCACATACTTACCCTGCTAACCCTCCTGACACTAAAGAGCAATTTAGCATGGCCAATCCATCTAACCCACACATCTTTGGACTGTGGGAGGAAACCGGAGCACCCGGAGGAAACCCACGCAGACACAGGGAGAAAGTACAAACTCCACACAGACAGTGACCAAAGCCAGGAATCTAACCACTGTGCCACCGTGCCACTACTGGACTCTTTGGAAACCCATGATGGCTTTCAGTTTCTGAGTGGTCACCTGTATAGGCACCAGTAATCCTCAGCCAGCTGGTAACTACTTACCCACTGCCAATTTACCAAACACCAGTGAATGCCTCTCGCTCATCCCTCATTGTACCTTCGTCACTGACTCTGTAATATCAGCAAGAGGGACTCTCAGTCCTCACCTTCTCCCTTCCCCCCTCCTTTTTCTCTACTTTCCACCTTCTCTGTCTTGCCTCTGTCACTGCCTCCCCCTTTGTCCCCTCCCCCTTCACCCCTCACCTCCTCCGCCTCACCCTCTCCCCTTTTCCCCCACCTCCTTTGTGCCTTCACTCCCCCCCACCTTCCCATCAGCTGATCTTTCTCTTCACCCTACCTGTAACCACAACACTACATTCTGTCCCCTCTTCTTTCCTTCTCCAGTATGCACTCTATAAATGGTACATTTTATCTGTATAGCACGCAAGCTGGGGGATTTAAACAACTTCACAGTTTAACAGATTTAACTCCTGACTTTGTTTTACCAATTGGTGAGGCCATGCAGACGCTACGACAACGGATGAACGGACACCACGCGACAATCACCAGGCAGGAGTGTTCCCTTCCTGTCAGGGAACACTTCAGCAGTCAAGGGCATTCAGCCTCCTTTAAGTTTCAGCTTTGCAACCCCCAAAGAATTTGCTTTCCCGGAAGCTGCTCGGCGGGTCATGGGAATAACGTTGCCAGATCGCTAGTCGGCATCATTTATGGTCGGAACTACAACGGTATCCGGTCGTCTTCGAACCTCCGACTTCCGTTCTTGATTAATGAAAACATTCTTAGGAAGTGTTTTTGCTTTTGTTCGTCTTGCGCCGGTCCAAGAATTTCACCTCTAGCGGTACAATCCGAATGCCCCCGGCTGTCCCTCTCATGATACCAAATAAACCTATTGGACTTTAACCTGGTGTTGTGCGACTTCTTGCTGTGCCCATCCCAGTCCAACGCCAGCATATCCATATCTTGATTTAGCAAGGAATATTTGCTTAGTATCTAAAACTGATGGAGTTGAAATGTATTTTCTCTCATTTGGGAAAATGACTACAAAGTTACAACGATCACAAGATATTTTGACAATCCCATTACGGAGTGTTTTGGTAGGATATACATTGGTCCAAAGATGTGCAAGTTAGGTGGATTGGCCATGGTAAATTGCCCCTTAGTGTCAGGGAGACTAGCAGCGGAAATACGGGGGGCTACAGGTATTGGGGCTGGGTGAAATTGTGGTCAGTGCAGTCTCGATGGGTCGAACGGCCTCCTTCTGCACTGTAGGGATTCTATGATTTGAGGTTTATCAAGTCCCACCAAGAAGACTGTCAAGTTTCTAATGCAGGGATGTCAGCTGTTTTAGATGATGGCCGAAACTTTCCAGTTGTTCATGACCCATTAGCCCTGCAAGTGAGGGTGGAGAATTTGGCACTCAGACAAATCTCCATTCACTGCAGAGGGACCAGGGAATCAGGCTGGCATGAATGGCCAGAAAATTCCTGACAACCACAACATATGATCCTGCCACATATTAGCGGTGAACCTTTGAAAACCCACACAGATGCTTGGGGATAAAATTGAGTTGATAATGAACAGGAAACTAATGACCATGTGTGAGGATGGTCAAAATGAAAAGATGAAGTGGTAAACGAGACTCTTTAGAGGCTAGGAATGATTCAAAGAGACCAACATGATCTTATTGTCATAAGGCAAGGCATGTGAAAGCAGATTGCTGTCAAGTGTTAAGAACATAAGAACATAAGAACTAGGAGCAGGAGTAGGCCATCAGGCCCCTCGAGCCTGCTCCGCCATTCAATAAGATCATGGCTGCCCTTTTCGTGGACTCAGCTCCACTTACCTGCCCGCTCACCATAACCCTTAATTCCTTTACTGTTCAAAAATTTATCTATCCTTGCCTTAAAAACATTCAATGAGGTAGCCTCAACTGCTTCACTGGGCAGGGAATTCCACAGATTCCTGGGGCCGCACGGTAGCGCAGTGGTTAGCACTGCTTCACAGTGCCAGGGACCCAGGTTCGATTCCTGGCTTATGTCACTGTCTGTGTGGAGTTTGCACGTTCTCCCCGTGTCTGCGTGGGTTTCCTCCGGGTGCTCCAGTTTCCTCCCACATTCTGAAAGACATGCTGGTTAGGGGTGCATTGACCCAAACAGGTGCTGGACTGTGGCGATTAGGGGAATTTCACAATAACAATTGCAGTGTTATTGAAAGCCTTACTTGTGACTAATAAATAAACTTTGAAAAAAGATTCACAACCTTTTGGGTGAAGAAGTTCCTCCTCAACTCAGTCCTAAATCTGTTCCCCCTTATTTTGAGGCCATGCCCCTTAGTTCTAGTTTAACCCGCCAATGGAAACAACTTCCCTGCTTCTATCTTATCTATTCCTTTCATAATCTTATATGTTTCGATAAGATCTCCCCTCATTCTTCTGAATTCCAATGAGTTTCCAATCTCCTCAGCCTCTCCTCATAAGCCAACCCTCTCAACTCCAGAATCGACCGAATAAGAACAAAGCGTGGCTGTTGTGCCTTGTGTTTCTTGAGAGAATGAGGCACCAGTAGGTGGAGCTGGTGTAATTCAGTTTACTGTATTTACAGTAGGTGTAAGTTTGGACATATGGAAACATGGGAGGGTGAAGTAACTTCATTTGTGCCTAATAAAGGACACAAAAGCTGATTATCCTTAAGTTTATAGAACCATAGAATCCCTACAGTGCAGAAGGAAGCCATTCGGCCCATCCAGTCTGCACTGACTCTCCAAAAGAGCATCTTCCCCAGGCCCAGCCCACTGCACTATTCCCATAACCCCACACAGCTACCGTGGCTAATCTACCAAACCTACACATCTTTAGACATGAAGGGGCAATTCAGCATGGCCAATCCACCGAACCCGCATATCTTTGGATTGTGGAAGGGAACCGGAGCACCTGGAGGAAACCCACGCAGACATGGGGAGAATGTGTAAACTTGTTCCCAGGAGCAGGCTGAGGGTAAGAGAGTGGGTTCTCTGACTGTAATTAATTATTTATTTTTTCAGTTAATTTTGGGTTTAAAATCGGAGGTTTTTTTCAAAACCGGAAGTCAGGCCAGGAGAGGCCAGGGGAAGTTTTTGGAGGGTTTAAAAGTGCACCAAAGTATACAGCGGGCAGCATCGTAGCAGGCAGCAGAGTGAGTGGGAAGTTGAGTGAGCTGTCAGGGCTTTGGCTCACAGGGCTTGGACGAGCAGGGGTGAGTTTTTGTTTCCTCACACTCTTATTAACTTTTCACTGTCTTACTTGACATAAAGTGTCCAGTATGAGTGTGAAACCAGTGTGTCGTTCCCAGTGTAGGATGTGGGAGGTCCTGGAGGCATCTTGCCTCCCGGACATCCACATCTGTGAGGGGTGTGTCGAGCTGCGGTTCCTGAGGGACCGTGTTAGGGAGCTGGAACTGCAGCTCGAGGATCTTAGGCTGATGAGGGAGAATGAGGAGGTGATAGACAAGAGCTATCATCAGGTGGTCACACCAGGGCCACGGGAGGAGGCCAAGTGGGTGACGGCCAGGAAGGGTAAGGCTAGGGTGGTTGAGAGCACCCCGGTGGATTTGCCCCTGCACAACAAGTACTCCTGCTTGAGTACTGCTGGGGGGGACAGCCCGCCTGGGGGAAGCAGCAGTGGCCGTGTCTCCGCAGTGGAGTCCAGCCCTGTAACTCAGAGGGCTAAGGAAAAGAGGAGGAAGGCGGTATTAATCGGGGACTCGATGGTGAAGGGGACAGACAGGCGTTTCTGCGGAGGTAGGCGGGATTCTCGCATGGTGGTCTGCCTCCCTGGGGCCGGGATCCAGGATGTCGCTAGTCGCGTCCCGGAAATCCTGAGGTGGGAGGGAGAGGAGCCTGAGGTAGCGGTACATATTGGTACCGCTGATGTGGGTAGGAAGGGAGAAGGGGTCATGAAAAGGGAGTACAGGGAATTAGGGAGACAGCTGAGAAAGAGGAAAGCAAAGGTAGTAATCTCAGGATTACTGCCTGTGCCACGGGAAGGTGAGGGCAGGAATGGAGTGAGGTGGAGGATGAATGTGTGGCTGAGGGACTGGTGCAGGGGGCAGGGATTCAGGTTCCTGGACCATTGAGACCTCTTTAGGGGCAGGGGTGATCTGTATACAAAAAACGGGTGGAACTTGAATCACACGGGGACCAATATCCTGGCCGGTAGGTTGGCTAAGGCTACTGGGGAGAATTTAAACTAGATAGGTTGGGGGGAGGGGAGCTAGAAGAGTTGACTAGGATCAAGGAACTAATTGATGGGGGGGAGGATGCAGGGGTAAGGGGAATTACAAAATTAATGGTAGAGGAGAGGGTGCAAGTGAATGAAGGCGGTAATTTAGATAAGGGAGTAGAGGGAGAGGGTGTTCGCGACTCATCAAAGCGGGTCCAGATAAAAGCTGGAATAAGGACACTTTGCCTGAATGCACGAAGCATTCGGAACAAGGTGAATGAGTTGATGGTGCAAATCAGCACAAGTGGGTACGATCTGGTGGCCATTACAGAAACGTGGCTGAAAGGTGACCAGGACTGGGAGATGAATATCCAGGGGTATCAGGCGTTTAGGAAGAATAGACAGGAAGGAAAAGGTGGTGGGGTCGCGCTATTAATAAGAGATAATATCAGGGTAGTACTGAGGGATGACATAGGCTCTGAGAAACAAAACGTGGAATCGTTATGGGTAGAGATGAGGAATAGTAGAGGGAGAAAGACACTAGTAGGTGTGGTATATAGGCCCCCAAATAATAATGTTGAGGTAGGGAGGGCTATAAACAAGCAGATAAGGGATGCGTGTAAAAACGGAACGGCAATAATCATGGGGGACTTCAACATGCACATTGACTGGCAGACTCAAGTCGGTAAGGGTGGAATGGAGGAAGAGTTCTTAGAATGCTGTCGGGATAGTTTCCTTGAACAGCATGTTACGGAACCGACGAGGGAACGAGCTATTTTGGATCTGGTATTGTGTAACGAGGTAGGTAGAATTAAGGATCTTATTGTGAAGGACCCTCTTGGGTCTAGTGACCACAATATGGTCGAATTTCTGATTCAGATGGAAGAGGAGAAAGTTTGGTCTCAAACCAGTGTCCTCTGTTTGAACAGAGCGAAATATGATAGGATGAGGGATGAATTGGCTAAGGTAGACTGGGAGAGCAGGCTGGCAGGTAGGATAGCTGAGGAACAGTGGAGGATTTTTAAGGAGATCCTTTTCAGTTCTCAGCAAAAATATATTCCAGCAAAAAACAAGGATTGTAAGAAAAGGGAGAACCAGCCGTGGATAACGAAGGAAATAAAGGAGAGTATTAAAATAAAAACAGCTGCGTACAGAGTGTCCAAAAATAGTGGAGAAACAAGTGATTGGGAAAAATTTAAGAAACAACAAAGAGAGACTAAGAAAGTGATAAAGAAAGGAAGGATAGACTATGAAGCTAGGCTAGCAATTAATATAAAAAATGATAGTAAAAGTTTTTATAAATATATAAAAAGGAATAGAGTGGCTAGAGTGAATGTTGGACCCTTGGAGGACGAGAGGGGGGAGTTAATAGTGGGAAATGAGGATATGGCTGAGTCTTTAAATAAGTTTTTTGTGTCGGTCTTCACGGTGGAGGACACAAATAGTTTGCCAAATATTAACGATAGAGGGTTGGCAGCAGGAGAAATACTTAATACGATTAATGTTACCAGAGAGGCAGTGCTGGGTAGACTAATGGGACTGAAGGTGGACAAGTCCCCGGGTCCGGATGGAATGCATCCCAGGGTATTGAAAGAAATGTCAGAGGTAATAGTGGATGCGTTAGTGATTATTTATCAAAACTCGTTGCATTCTGGGGTAGTGCCGGTTGATTGGAAAACGGCTAATGTTACGCCGCTGTTTAAAAAAGGAAGGAGACAAAAGGCGGGTAACTATAGGCCGGTCAGCTTAACGTCTGTAGTAGGGAAAATGCTGGAATCCATTATTAAAGAGGAGATAGCAGGGCATCTGGATAGAAATGGTTCGATCAATCAGACGCAGCATGGATTCATGAGGGGAAAGTCGTGCTTGACGAACATGTTGGATTTTTATGAAGATGTGACTAGGGCGGTTGATGGAGGAGAACCGGTGGATGCGGTGTTTTTGGATTTCCAAAAGGCGTTTGATAAGGTGCCCCATAAAAGGCTGCTGAAGAAGATTAGGGCACATGGAGTTGGGGGTAGTGTGTTAAAGTGGATTGGGGACTGGCTATCCGACAGGAAGCAAAGAGTCGGAATAAATGGGTGTTTTTCCGGTTGGAGGAAGGTAACTAGTGGCGTGCCGCAGGGATCGGTACTTGGGCCGCAACTGTTTACCATTTATATAGATGATCTGGAGGAGGGGACGGAGTGTAGGGTAACGAAGTTTGCAGACGACACAAAGATAAGTGGAAAAGTGAATCGTGTGGAGGACGGAGAAGATCTGCAGAGAGATTTGGACAGGCTGAGTGAGTGGGCGAGGATATGGCAAATGGAGTATAACGTTGAGAAATGCGAGGTTATACACTTTGGAGGAAATAATAACAAATGGGATTACTATCTCAATGGAAACAAATTAAAACATGCTACCGTGCAAAGGGACCTGGGGGTCCTTGTGCATGAGACGCAAAAGCCCAGTCTGCAGGTACAACAGGTGATCAAGAAGGCAAATGGGATGTTGGCCTATATTGCGAGGGGGATAGAATATAAAAGCAGGGATGTCTTGATGCACCTGTACAGGGCATTGGTGAGGCCGCAGCTGGAATACTGTGTGCAGTATTGGTCCCCTTATATGAGGAAGGATATATTGGCATTGGAGGGAGTGCAGAGAAGGTTCACCAGGTTGATACCGGAGATGAGGGGTTTGGATTATGAGGAGAGGCTGAGGAGATTGGGTTTGTACTCGTTGGAGTTTAGAAGGATGAGGGGGGATCTTATGGAGACTTATAAGATAATGCGGGGGCTGGATAGGGTGGAGGCGGAGAGATTCTTTCCACTTAGTAAGGAAGTTAAAACTAGAGGACACAGCCTCAAAATAAAGGGGGGTCGGTTTAAGACAGAGTTGAGGAGGAACTTCTTGTCCCAGAGGGTGGTGAATCTCTGGAATTCTCTGCCCACTGAGGTGGTGGAGGCTACCTCGCTGAATATGTTTAAAGCGTGGATGGATCGATTCCTGATCGGTAAGGGAATTAAGGGTTATGGGGATCAGGCGGGTAAGTGGTACTGATCCACGTCAGATCAGCCATGATCTTATTGAATGGCGGGGCAGGCTCGAGGGGCTAGATGGCCTACTCCTGCTCCTATTTCTTATGTTCTTATGTTCACACAGACCAGAATTGAGCCTGGGTCTCCGTGTGGTGGCACAGTGGTTAGCATTTCTGTCTCCCAATGCTTATAGGGTCGCCTCCAAGCTGAATTTTTAAAAATTTGTTGAGATGTGAATGTCACTGGCTATGCCAGCATTTGTTATCTATTCCTATAGTTGCCCCTTGAAAAAGGGGTGGTGATCTGCCTTCTTGCTGCAGTCCATGTGATGTAGGTACAACCCCCCTTGCCATTGGAGAGGGAGTTCCGGGATTTTGACCTAACGTCAGTGAAGGAACAGGGAAAACACTTCCAAGCCAGGATGGTGCGTGACTTGGAGAAGTTGAAAGTGGTGGTGTTCCAATGCGTCTGGTCTCATTAAAGTTAACACAGTAAGAAGTTTAACAACACCAGATTAAAGTCCAACAGGTTTATTTGGTAGCAAAAGCCACACAAGCTTTCGGAGCTGCAAGCCCCTTCTTCAGGTGAGTGGGAATTCTGTGGGAACTCCTTAAAGTTGCCCATGATCAGCATTCTTGTATGTGGATATATATTCCTTGCCCTTGAAGTGAGTGAGTCAGTTTAAAATAACACAGCAGCAAAGACTTCTGTACTTAACAGGAAAAAGATTAGTTTATTTCTACTCCCTTGCTCTGGAAGTAACCTAAGAAAATGAAACCATTGTCGATTGTTGTAAAAGCCCATCTGGTTCACTAATGTCCTTTATGGAAGGAAATCTGCCATCCTTACCTGGTCTGGCCTACATGTGCCTCCAGAGCCACAGCAATGTGTTTGATTCTTCAAATGCCCTCTGAAATAGCCTAACAAGCCAGTTAGTTCAAGGACAATTAGGGATGGGCAACAAATGCCGGTCCAACCAGCAATGTCCACATCCCATGAACGAATGAAACAAAAACTTCCCAAATCTGATCCTCTGAAATGAGGAAGACAAGGGAAGCGGGCGCATGGAATATCACCATATCCAAATTTTCCCCCAATGCATAAGCCATCTAGTTTGGGAATATTTATATTGTAGTTTTTCATCATCGCCAGACCAAAATCCTGGAACTCCCTCTTAGCATTGTTGGTGTACCTCATCGGTTGAAAAAGGCAGCTGAGGTGATGAGGTGATGGCCTAGTGGTATTATCGCTAGAATATTAATCCAGAAACTCAGCTGATGTTCTGGGGACCTGGGTTTGAATCCCGCCACAGGAGAGGGTGGAATTTAAATTCAATAAAAAAATATCTGGAATTAACACCGGAATTTTACCACCCCACCCGCCAAAGGAATCGGAGCGGGTGAGGGACAGAGAATGGGAAGGTCCGTTGACCTCGGGCGGGATTTTATGGTTTCGGGATCACAAGGCCTTAAAATCCTGCCCTCAGAATCTACTGATGACCATGAAATGATTGTCGTAAAAACCCATCTAGGTCACGAATGTCCTTTAGGGAAGGAAATCTGACATCCTTACCTAGTCTGGCCTCCATGTGACTCCAGAATCACAGCAATCACATCCAGACTCCCAACTGCCCTTTGAACAAGGGCAACTAGGGATGGGCAATAAATGCTGGCCAGCCAGCGACACCCATGTCCCAAGAATGAATAAAATAAACATCACTTTGCTAAGTGCCAGTGATGGCTACATCCCATAAAGAAATGAAAAATAAACTCGAGGCTTGATATTTTCTGGATTTCTTTATTGATGGCATAATGCTAAAAAATAACTCCAGAACGGGCATTGCCACAGTTTAAATGTTAGTTGGAAAGAAGTGTTACAAAGCAGGATATTTTCTTGGGTTCATTGTATTGTAAGCATGAAAATGGATTCTAAGCAGTGTATGGAATCAGTACAAGGCTGGAACTGGTTTGTGGTTACCATGGTAGCCTCTCACTGTAACATGATCCAGGGTTATGATGGTGTCTGGTGGGCTGAATCTGGCACTGTCTGTGGCGAAGGAGAAGGGCTGGTGCGTATGCATGGGTAGCAGAGGCTGCGCGCTTGGGAGAAAAGAAACAAACTGACATTGCGGGAATGGATTTACAACTCATACCCAACACGAGGCAGTTCCATCTCACCCCCTTAAAATCAGATGTTACCCCTGCCTCAGGTGGAAGTGGTGCCTTGAACTCATGTCAGTTCCACAGGTTCCGGCTGTTTCCCTTGTGTGAGGGATACATGATCATTCTTGGCCCCAGACAGTGGATAACGGAGGATATTTGACTATAGAAAACCTTGTCTGATCCTTGGTGCGCTGGAAATTTCCTCGGTGTTTCTCTTGATCACCCACCCTGATGTGGCCTGATTGGCGTCAGCTAAAGCAAAGCTATGTTGGCCAAAGCGGAGAAGTCCCAATTGGACCCCAATCATTCAAATGCACAGAAAGCAATTACAAATGTTTAACATCAACAGAAAAAACAGCTTATCCTATCACACGTTTACTGAACTGTTAACAATGTCAAGATAAATGCGACAGGTTTTAGAGTTGGTTACAGCAAGTTGTCCCAAAAATCAGCTCCATCGCCCATTACAGGTTGCACTCAGCCAGAAAACGGCTAAGATCTCGGTTCTTGCAGTTATTCTTCCAGCCGTACCTACAAATAAAAGAGCATTAGACACGATGGCACTAGGAATAGATTATCGATTGCCAACCTTTCACTGATGGGCTTGAACCTGGAATGGGGTACAGTTCTCCTGATGCTGACAGGACTCCAGCACTTCATCAAGTAGTCATTCACTGGGCTGGATGTAATTCAGCATGCCATGGTGGGAAACATGGCAGCCGGGGCAAGTAATTAGGGGACAGAGCGCATGTCAGTTTCCAAGCAATGGAAAACCTCGAACGATTAAGTTATGAACATACAGATTGGGAGCAGGAGTAGACCACTAGGCCCCTCACACCTGCTCTACCATTCAATAAGAGAATGACTGATCTGATTGTAACTTCAACTCCACATTCCCACCTACCCCCGATACCTTTCACCTCCTTGTTAATCAAGCATCTATCTAGCTCTGCCTTAAAAGTATTCAAAGGCCCTGTGGATTGCTGGGGATGGGTCTCCGGCCTCAGGGATGACCGATGTAAGCTGTCACCCCTGCCCTTGCTGCTGACTCCCATCACTCACTCCCTCCCCTCCCCCCATCCCGCATCCCTCTCTCGGGGGATCGGCCATGCCAAATTTCTCCTTAGTGTCCCAAGATGTGCAGGTTAGAGGAATTAACTGGGGAAATATGTGAAGTTACGGGGATAGGGCCTGGGGAAGATGTTCTGTCAGAGAGTCAGTGCAAACTCGATGGGCCAAATGGCCACCTTCCACACTGTAGGAATTATATGACTGTAATGCAATTACTGGACTGCAGATGGATTAATCCATTGTTCTCCTCCTCACACCCCCACAGAAACTTCATCCCATTCAAATATCTGCTGCCCATATCCTATAACATATCCCAAGCCCTTCCATATCATGCACATTGACACTGTCTTCCATCAAGACAAACATCAAATTTAAAATTATTGCCCAGGATCTCACCCAGTCCTTTGTCTATAGCCTCTATTTCATTGACTGCCCAACGTTGATTCCACTATTGGCAACTGTACCTTCAGTCAGCTTGACCATCCTCCCAGAATTCCCTATTCATATCCTATCCACCACCCCATTTCCCATTCCTCCTTTCACGTCCTCTGGCATAGCAATTTATTTGATGAACTTTGTGGTTATCCTTTCCAATATCCCCATCCTTGTTTCTCTTGCCTGACTGGGATATTTCTCTGCATGAAGATGAGTATCTGGGTGTAGTCCACAACGACCCAATTAATAACCCATCACAAACTTCCTTTGTGGGACTGTGGGGAAACCTCACTGGTTTCACCTCTTGAGGGGTAGAAAGGGCTGTGCCTCTATTTTGTGATATTGAAGTGCCCATTGATGGTCAATCCTGTACAAGAGAAATCTTCTTCCTATTGTACTCCTCTTTCTTTTTTGTTTAATATGAATTAATTGCAACAGGTAGAGTTATCAACAACTGGCTAGAAATTGGAAACAATAATTTTAAACCATATCCCATAGGGGTCATTTTAGGGTTAGCCATTGAGCAGTGGATGAAGCAGCCCATCCAAGCTTCAGTCCAACAATATTTTCAGGATATCCAAGAACAGCTTCTTCCCTGCTGCCATCAGACCTTTGAATGGACCTACCTTGCATTAAGTTGATCTTTCTCTGCACCCCAGCTATGACTGTAACACTAACACTACGTTCTGCACCTCTCACAGCAGCACAGTGGTTGATACTGCTGCCTCACAGCACCAGGGACCCGGGGTCCAATCCCGGCTTGGGTCACTGTCTGTGTGGAGTTTGCACATTCTCCCCGTGTCTGCGTGGGTTTCCTCCGGGTGCTCCGGTTTCCTCCCACAGTCCTAACATGTGCGGGTTAGGTGGATTGGCCATGCTAAATTGCCCCTTAGTGTCAAGGGGACTAGCTAGGGTAAATGTACGGGGTTATAGGGGTAGGGCCTGGGTGGGATTGTGGTCGGTGCAGACTCGATTCTGTACTGTAGAATTCTATGATTCTTTCAAACCCTATGAGTGGTATGCTTTGTCTGTATAGTGCATAAGAAACAATATTTTCACTGTGTACTAATATATGTGACAACAACAAATCAAATCAATGGGAAAAGGTGGGTGATTGTCCCGATATATCATATCTGTGAGACTTATGGACAGTTCATAGGCCAAGTGGCTACAGTATTTGCAGCCACCAACCTATAGAAACTCTATTACTTCCAAATGGAAATGATACTTAGAGACAGCTAGAATCAAAAAAGGAAATGTTTGAACATACCATGCATTCATCCCTTGGAAGTCTCTTACCACCCTTTTCGCACACTCAATGTCATTTGTGATATCTCTATCAAGGAAATCTGCAAAGGAAAATGCAATATGGTATTCAAATCAACTTATTGAATGTTCAGATGTTCTGTGTGTGCTGATTTTCGTGTTACAAATTAAAAGTGAATAGAACAAAAGAACAAAGAACAAAGAAAATTACAGCACAGGAACAGGCCCTTCGGCCCTCCAAGCCTGCACCGACCATGCTGCCCGACTGAACTGAAACCCCCTACCCTGAAAAAGTTGACACTTTCGCAGAAATTAGATCGCACGTGGATTGCTACAATAGTCTTCTCTTAGCCCCTGTCCTACGACCATTTCACCTCAATCAAAACCACCGGTATCTTATAACATACCAATCACGCTTCTCTGGTTGCATTGACTTGTACAACGCCCATCATCATTGATCTACATGGGCTTCCAGTTCACCTATGCATCAAATCTAAAATTCCAATTTGTGGTTTAAATTCCTCCGTTTATATGCGTTGTTTGCCAACTGTGCCACCGGGTAACCTGGGGGGGTGGGGGGAGAGTGGGGGGGATGTTGGGGGGGGTGGGGTGGGGGGGAGAGGTCGGGCTGGGGTTATTACCAATTGCAAGACCAGAAGAATCCACCGGCGGGAAGGGCCGGAAAATCCAACCCAATGTCTTACTCAGCAAATCGCGCCAGAGATTCCCACAAGGAAGATGAAAATTGGATAGAAATAGATCCTGAGCTTGCTGACTGATGGGTTAGGACAAAAAAACAAAGAACAAAGAACAGTACAGCACAGGAAACAGGCCCTTCGGCCCTCCAAGCCTGTGCTGCTCCTTGGTCCAATCGTTTGTATCCCTCCATTCCCAGGCTGCTCATGTGACTATCCAGGTAAGTCTTAAACGATGTCAGTGTGTCTGCCTCCACCACCCTACTTGGCAGCGCATTCTAGGCCCCCACCACCCTCTGTGTAAAAAACATCCCTCTAATATCTGAGTTATACTTCGCCCCTCTCACCTTGAGCCCGTGACCCCTCGTGATCGTCACTTCTGATCTGGGAAAAAGCTTCCCACCGTTCACCCTATCTATCCCCTTCATAATCTTGTACACCTCCATTAGATCTCCCCTCATTCTCCATCTTTCCAGGGAGAACAACCCCAGTTTACCCAATCTCTCCTCATACCTAAGACCCTCCATACCAGGCAACATCCTGGTAAACCTTCTCTGCACTCTGTCTAAAGCCTCCACGTCCTTCTGGTAGTGCGGTGAGCAGAACTGGACGCAGTACTCCAAATGTGGCCGAACCAGCGATCTATACAGCTGCATCATCAGACTCCAGCTTTTATACTCTATACCCCGTCCTATAAAGGCAAGCATACCATATGCCTTCTTCACGACCTTCTCCACCTGTGTTGCCACCTTCAAGGATTTGTGGGCTTGCACACCTAGGTCCCTCTGTGTTTCTGTACTCTTGATGGCTCTGCCATTTATTGTATAACTCCTCCCTACATTATTTCTTCCAAAATGCATCACTGCGCAATTATCCGGATTAAATTCCATCTGCCACCTCTCCGCCCAATTTTTCAGCCTGTCTATATCCTGCTGTATTGCCCGATAGTGCTCATCGCTATCCGCAAGTCCAGCCATCTTCGTGTCATCTGCAAACTTGCTGATAACACCAGTTACACCTTCTTCCAAATCATTTATATATATCACTCTTGCTTTGCTCATGCCCTCAGTGTATAAAGGTTCATAGTCTTCCAGCTGGAAATCTGGACGACACGATCTCCTTAACGGCCGTCTTATACGAGAAATGTATATTGATCACTGAGTATCTACTGCTGGCTGAGAGGGACTAAGCTTTTACGAGGAACTGGACCTTTTAAAAGAGTTTCATATCCAGTTATAATCTATTGCAAAGTTAGCATATAATTATCCATTCTACAAAATACTTCAGTATCAGATATCCCATTACCCTCCCTGGGTATATCCTGTTCCACCAATCAGATTAAAGCAGCAGAGTGGTGACTCAACAGTGTGCAGTCAGGAGGAAGTGGCTCTTGGAGTTCTCAATATTGACTCCAGACTTTGTGAAGGTTTATGGAATTATGTCAAAATGGGCAAGGAAACCTCCTATTGATTGCCACCTGTCAGCCTCTATGAAGTTGAGCTCATTTAAAACTCACTCTCCTTTTACTAGTACACTTAAATGTAGCTCCTTGACCATGTTCTTGGTCATCTAACCTTATGTGCCTGATGTCACCTCTTTGGTCATGCTTCTATTAAGCATCTTCAGCTATATTAAGTGCACCATATCAATGCAAGGTGTTGTTGGTACCTGCGTCAAGAGGAGGTCCCCCTTTTGAAGTCAACAAATGAGAAGAATGAACAAACGGGATCAGCAAGAGAAAGGAAGCTAATTCTTCTTTTAATGATGTGTTGAATAGCTCACCATTACAGTTTCTGTGACACCCGTTACGAGTGTTCCGAGTTTGATGATCATCACACCACCAGTAGCTATTGATCTGTAATATTCCATAGTCTGATGATACAACGACACCACCTCTCCTATTGCGTCCAATTGCCTCTGTGTCATAGGTGCTTTCATATTGAGCCAAACACACCCCTGAAATAAAACCAAAAAAAGGTTACACCACAAATATGACTCCCACATTCTCACCGACAAACTCTGTGGTCGGTCAGTCCAGGGTTGCTTGGGTTTTGAAACAACTTTCTGACGTTTTTCCTCCTCCCGACAACCCTGTGCAAAAGATTTATTCAGTCTCTGCGGGTGCCATCTGCGATCGCAAACTCTTCATTTTTAAACTGAAATCTGCATCAGGAAGTTGCTCGATTTGAGAAGTCCTCATTCTGGCATGATAATTCCTGTGAAATAGCAGAAATCCGAAGTCCTGGTCCATGCTAGAATTGAGCACAGGGAGGTTGGGTTTGGAAAGCGAGATGGAGGAGCCTGTAGTTGGATTGTAAAGAAGTGTTCTTGGTCAGTACCACAAGGCAACAACAACATTGCATTCTGACCTAGTTTGGGTCATCTGTGCTTGGCTGAGCACAGCTGAAATTGGGAAGACCGTGGCGTAGTTTTAATGCCATTGGACTAGTCCTCCAAAGAACAAAGAACAAAAAAATTACAGCACAGGAACAGGCCCTTCGGCCCTCCAAGCCTGCACCGACCATGCTACCCGTTTGAATTAAAACCTTCCAGGGACCATATCCCTCCATTCCCATCCTATTCATGTATTTGTCCAGACGCCCCTTAAAAGTCACTACTGTATCCGCTTCCAGTACCTCCCCCCGCAGCGCATTCCAGGCAACCACCACCCTCTGTAAAAAACTTGTCTTGTGCATCTCCTTTAAACCTTATCCCTCGCACCTTAAACTTATGCCCCCTAGTAATTGACTCTTCCACCCTGGGAAAAAACTTCTGATTATCCACTCTGTCCATGCCCCTCATAATCTAGTAGACTTCTATCAGGTCCCACCTCAAACTCCGTCGTTCCAGTGAGAACAAACCAAGTTTCTCCAACCTCTCCTCATAGCTAATGCCCTCCATACCAGGCAACATCCAAAATCTTTTCTGTACCCTCTCCAAAGCCTTCACATCCTTCTGTTCGTGTGGTGACCAGAACTGAACACTATATTTCAAGTGCGGCCTAACTAAGGTTCTATAAAGCCGCAACTAAGGTTCTATAAAGGCCCAAGGTGTTGCTCTGGGGATGTGACTTAAAATTCAATGAATGAATCTAGGATTGAAAGCTAGTTTCATTAATTCATTACATAGAACATAGAAAGCCACAGCACAAACAGGCCCTTCGGCCCACAAGTTGCGCCGATCATATCCCTACCTCTAGGCCTATCTATAGCCCTCGATCCCATTAAATCCCATGTACTCATCCAGAAGTCTCTTAAAAGACCCCAACGAGTTTGCCTCCACCACCACCGACGTCAGCCGATTCCACTCACCCACCACCCTCTGAGTGAAAAACTTACCCCTGACATCTCCTCTGTACCTACCCCCCAGCACCTTAAACCTGTGTCCTCTCGTAGCAACCATTTCAGCCCTTGGAAATAGCCTCTGAGAGTCTACCCTATCCAGACCTCTCAACATCTTGTAAACCTCTATCAGGTCACCTCTCATCCTTCGTCTCTCCAGGGAGAAGAGACCAAGCTCCCTCAACCTATCCTCATAAGGCATGCCCCCCAATCCAGGCAACATCCTTGTAAATCTCCTCTGCACCCTTTCAATGGCTTCAACATCTTTCCTGTAATGAGGTGACCAGAACTGCGCGCAGTACTCCAAGTGGGGTCTAACCAGGGTCCTATAAAGCTGCAGCATTATCTCCCGACTCCTAAACTCAATCCCTCGATTAATGAAGGCTAGTACGCCGTACGCCTTCTTGACCGCATCCTCCACCTGCGAGGCCGATTTAAGAGTCCTATGGACCCGGACCCCAAGGTCCTTCTGATCCTCTACACTGCTAAGAATGGTACCCTTCATATTATACTGCTGCTTCATCCCATTGGATCTGCCAAAATGGATCACTACACACTTATCCGGGTTGAAGTCCATCTGCCACTTCTCCGCCCAGTCTTGCATTCTATCTATGTCTCGCTGCAACTTCTGACATCCCTCCAAACTATCCACAACACCACCTACCTTGGTGTCGTCAGCAAACTTACCAACCCATCCCTCCACTTCCTCATCCAGGTCATTTATGAAAATGACAAACAGCAAGGGTCCCAGAACAGATCCCTGGGGCACTCCACTGGTCACTGACCTCCATGCAGAGAAAGACCCCTCCACAGCCACTCTCTGCCTTCTGCAGGCAAGCCAGTTCTGGATCCACAAGGCAACAGCCCCTTGGATCCCATGCCCTCTCACTTTCTCAAGAAGTCTTGCATGGGGGACCTTACCATTGATTGTGCAAAAACCCATCTGGTTCACTAATGTCTTTTAAGGAAGGAAATCTGCCGTCCTTACGCAGTCTGCCCTAGTTTTGACTCCAGATACACAGCAATGTGGTTGACTCTTAGTAAGCCGCTCAGTTCAAGGGCAATGGGCATTAAGTGCTGGCTCTGCCAATAACACACACAATTTCATGAAAGAACAAAGAATGAGAACTTTGTTCAGTCTGCCTCAACTAGCAGTAACTCGAATAACTAAAACCATTTTTTAAAATTACAAATGGTGCATTTAAAAGGGAGTGTGATGGATAAAAATCAGGCTGAAAGGAATAGTGTGGATAGAACCCATGAGGCGAGGATATTCAGTCACAATTAACGAATATAGAGAACGTAAGACTCACAATCTGCCAAACTGTAACCCTGATATCCGTCCAATCCATTCCTCCAAAAAGTACGAGCAAGCTCACATTTGGAATAGACGTAGGGGCTTGCCACTGCGAGCAGGGCACTGAGAATTACAAGGGTCTTCATTTTGCTGAGAGGTACACAAGTGAAGTTTCGAATGGTCCTGCAGGAAAGGTGCCCTGGATTAAAATTCTGCAACAAAGAATAGGAAAATCAACATTTCAAAATTGGACACAATTAAGAAGCTTCACGCATGCGATTTACACCATTGGGTGGATGTTGAGTATTCAAAATCATTCATTCTCACCATCGAGATTGATTACTGACACAGCAGTGGGTGAGGGAAATATAATTTAACGCTTTCCCAAAGGCACATCCACAGCACTGTTAGGGAGGGAGTTTCAGGATTTTGAGCCAGCGACAGTGAAGGGACTGCGATGTGGTTCCCATAGATGATGAGTGGCTTGGAGGGGAACTTGCAAATGGTGGTATTTCCATGTGTCTGATGCCTTTGTCCTTCTAGGTGGTAGAGGTCATGGGTTTGGAAGATGCTGTTGAAGGAGCCTTGATGAGTTGCTGCAGTGCATCTTGCAGATGGTACACACGGCTGCTACTGTGTATTGGTGGTGGAGGGAGTGAATGTTGAAGCTGTGGTGCGAATCAGCAGGCTGCTTTGTCCTGGATGGTGTTGGAGCTGCACTCACCCAGACGAAGGGAGACTATTCCATCACAGTCCTGAATTGCACGTTGTGGACAGGCTTTGGGGAGTCAGTAGGTGAGTTGTGCCTTAATAGGGTGATTGAAGAAGTCTCAGTCGTAACTGTGACCGAGCAATTGGACATATAATTAAAACAAAATGAGCAGATGGCCATGTGGGATTAATTAAATAGCTTTAACAAAGGGATAGCACATAGTCAATGGGCCGAATGGCCACCTTCTGTGCTGTATGATTCCACAGTGAAACACTGGCAGCGTCACCAAGATGAGAGAATCATAGAATCCCTGCAGAGCAGAAGGAGGCCATTCAGCCCATCGAGTCTGCGCCGACCACAATCCCACCCAGGACCTATTCCCATAACCCCACATATTTACCCTGCTAATCCCCTGACACTAAGGGCCTGATTTTACCATTTTGATTCCAAGCGCTGAATCTGGGCGAAATTCAGATCCGACTTGGAAATCTGTTCTCAGGTGCCCCCATCCTCACTTAGCCTGAATGAAAGAAAAATCGTGAGTCTGAATCGCGCTGTGGGCAGGGCCAGATCATTCTCTGTTTGGGGGAGGGGAGGGAGGTGAAATGGATCTCAGGTGGGGGGGAGGGGGAGCAGGGGGGGGTCCGCTGCCACTCTGTGGGCGATTGGTGGGGGGAAGGGGGGGCAGAGGGTCACGGTCGGGTCTGGATAGTGTTGGGGGCGGGGGGAGGTGGGTGGATAAGGGGGGCAGTTAGGTTGTGTGGGTGAGGTGATATCTATGGGGGCCATCGCTCCCGGGCCGCTTTAACCGCTTTTTGCGGCCCGGGAGTGATATGACAGGGGTGCGTTTTTCAAATTTGTTTTACCGCGCATGCGCAGTTGAAGGCTCTGATTGGAACTGCAGCGTTTCGGGCGTGATAAGCCCCGCCCACAGTGCGATTCAGACTTGCGATTTCATTTTCACGCTAAGTGCGTATGGGAGAGCAGGTTTCCAGGCTGGATCTGAATAGCGCCCAGATTCAGCACTCAGAATGAAAATGGTAAAATCAGGCCCAGACAGTGACCCAAGGCCAGAATTGAACCCGGGTCCCTGGCGCTGTGAGGCAGCAGCGCTAACCACTGTGCCACCCAAGAGAGACTCCTGTGAGAGGAAGCCATTAATTTTAAATTCAGCATGGATAATGTCATTAAAGCCTTAAATGCAAGGATTAAAGCATTTAAATAAATTCTGGTTATCCCGTTCTGATTCAGTTACCTGTTGTCGCAGCACGGAACGCAGAGAGTCACGTTGATTCACTGTGAGATCCGCTCCTCCAATCTGAATCTAATTCTGTCCTGGTGCAGCAGTTTTATATTTCAGCAATGGTGTTGCACAACATTGAAACAAAGCACAGCAAACAAACATTCCCAGATATTCCCTCTTCAGTGTTTCCTGGGACTTAGACGCAAAAGGAAGTTTGGATAACAGGCACAGTTCCATGCCAGAACTTCAGGGCAAATTTTGCCAAAAGCCCAAGGCCCTTTTGAAATAAAACCCCGTCCCATATCATAATTCACACCCGGAAACCAGTGGGGAATTTTTTGGGAGAGCATTGGGAGGGTCAAGCCAGCTAAAATGTGGTGATATGTTGGCACAGTGGTTAGCCCTGCTGCCTCACGGCACCAGGGACCCGGGTTCAATTCCCAGCTTGGGTCACTGTCTGTGTGGAGTCTGCACGTTCTCCCCGTGTCTGCGTGGGTTTCCTCCGGGTGCTCCGGTTTCCTCTGAAAGACGTGCTGGTTAGGGTGCATTGGCCATGCTAAATCCTCCCTCAGTGTACCCGAACAGGCGCCGGAATGTGGCGACTAGGGGATTTTCACAGTAACTTCATTGTAGTGTTAATGTAAGACTGCTTGTGACACTAATAAATAAACTTAAAACTGGGAGTGTCAGGTGTGATTCAGTGTTGGGTTGGTGCTACTGAACTATCAGGTGGTGTCATACAAAAGGCAATCGAGAATGATGGAATAAACGTGTCAATTAACTCTGGGATTATCCAGATTAACAATAAGGACACGTGCAACTTCCCCAAAATCAGCATCAGCTCAGCAGTTATGATCAGTCAGTCAATGTAGCATCAATATGAAATCTGTTCTTTCATTATGTAAGAGTTGTGTCTCAGTGGGGAGTGCTGTGTGTCAGACAGTAGGGGTTCAGAGCCTAGAACACAAAATCTAGGCTCTAACACTCCCACTCTAACACTTATGATATGGGAACGGGGTTTTATTTCAAAAAGGCCTTGGGCTTTTGGCAAGATTTGCCCTGAATTTTTGGGATGGAACTGTGCCTGAGAGAATGCTGCAAGTCAGAGGTGCTGTCTTTTCACATGAGCAGCCTGGGAATGGAGGGATACAAACGATTGGTCTAGTTGGACCAAGGAGCGGCACAGGCTTGGAGGGCCGAAGGGCCTGTTTCCTGTGCTGTACTGTTCTTTGTTCTTTGTTCTTTAAGGTGTGAAGCGAAGTCTGCCCATATCTTTGACCTCTCAGATGGCGACAAAAGACCCCATCGCGATACTTGCAGAGGAGCAAGGGTGATCTCCTGATGTTCTGGCCCAAACTTAGCCCTCAACCAACACCACTCGAATGAATTATACCTGACCACTCTCATGTCACTGATTGCTGTTTGTGGAATCTTGCTCTGTGTTAATCGGGCGGCACAGTGGTTAGCACTCCTGCCTCACAGCGCCAGGGACCCGGGTTCAATTCCAGCCTCAGGTCACTGTCTGAGTGGAGTTTGCACATTCTCCCCGTGTCTGCCTGGGTTTCCTCCGGGTGCTTCAGTTTCCTCCCACAGCTATTCTCTTGAGCCAGGGGAAGGATCCAGGGAGTGGCTGTTGACTAATTTGTTTATTTGAAACAGGTGCTATGTGTTTGCTTGTTGTTCCTGATTGCAAAGAACAGGGTGCTGTGTACTAATATATGTAACTTCTCGCTAAGACCCAGGGATGAAGTACATCAAGACCCAGAGACAAGTCAGCCCACAGCTCCATCAGTTTATTCAGTACCACTTCCCTAGTGATTGCAATTTGACCAAGTTCCTCTCTCCCTTCCACCTCTTGATTTACTTCTATTGCTGGAATGTGTTTGTATTCTTTATAGTAAAGTTATACTTTCTTTATTAGTGTCACAACTAGGCTTACGTTAACACTGCAATGAAGTTACTGTGAAAATCCCCCAGTCGTCACGCTCCGGCGCCTGTTCGGGTACACTGAGGGAGAATTTAGCATGGCCAATGCACCCTAACCAGCACGCCTTTCACACTGTGGGAGGAAACCAGAGCACCCGGAGGAAACCCACACAGACACGGGGAGAACGTGCAAACTTCACACAGACAGTGACCCAAGCCGGGAATCGAACCCGGGTCCCTGGCGCTGTGAGGCAGCAGTGCTAACCACTGTGCCACCGTGTCTCCTGATGGTGGAATTTGAAGTCAATTAAAAAAAATATCTGGAATTAAGAATCTACTGATGACCATGAAACCATTGTCAATTGTTGGAAAAACCCATCTGGTTCACTAATGTCCTTTAGGGAAGGAAATCTGCTGTTGTTACCCGGTCTGGCCTACATGTGACTCCAGAGCCTGACTCTCAACTGCCTTCTCAAGGGCAACTAGGGATGGGCAATAAATGCTAGCCTGCCAGCAATGCCATGTCCCACGAATGAATAATAAAAAAACTATGACATGGCTCTTCCATTGCACTTCTGGCTGGTCCCCTAAAATGCTACCTCCATAAACCTAAGATTTTGCAGAATTCCACTTCCCCTGTCTTAAAAGGCACCAAGCCCTGTCCTCCTATCACCCCTGGCTCACATTGGCATCTGGTCAAGCATGATCTTGATTTTAAAGTTCCCATCCTTGTATTCAAATTGCTCCAAGGCCTTGCTTCTCTCTATCTCTGCAAACTCCTCCAGTCCAACAACCCTCCAGGGTATCTGCCTTCCTCTAACTCTGCCCTCCTCTATCGTAATCACTCCATCTCTCACCCTCCCTAACTTACCTCCCTCTTTTAAAACCTACATCTGACCCAACTTCTCCTTATGAGGGTCATTGTCACATTTACTGGCATTATAATTCATCAGTATCTTGTGAACATTTCATTACATGTTAAATGTGCTCTGCAAATATAGGTTGTTGTTGGCTATCTCTTTCAGTAAAGTGAAAGTTTATTTATTATTCACAAGTAGGCTTACATTAACTCTGCAATGAAGTTACTGCGAAAATCCCCAGTTGCCACTCTCTGGCGCCTTATCGGGTACACAGAGGGAGAATTTAGCACAGCCAATGAACCTAACCATCACGTTTTTCAAAGAGCCAGTACTGGTTTGATGGGCTGAATGGTTAGTTCACTGCTGTAAGAGTTGCCCTGTTCTCACAACCCACCCTAGATAACGTCACAGTTGCAATAAGTATGTTGCTTGCACCTTTGTATTGGTTTTATTCATCTGCGATTTTGTAACTTGAGGCACTGGTGTTAACACTGACTGCAGCACTGACTTTTAATCACTTGATTAGCAAAGCCTGCCTTCCTGTAAGATATAAATTTGTCTTGGGGGGCAGTTCTGGGGATGCAATGGTTTAGACCGTAATGGGTTACTGGAACTTTTGCTCCTCTCCTTGACTTGTCTGTGACCTCTGCCACATCAGCCAAATGTTTTAAAAAACAACAGCACACTCCAACTGGTTATTGATCTGCGGGAAACAAAGGGCATTCTGCCCAACACAACACCAGCTTCGACCTGCTTGAGTGCTTCAAACATTCACTCATTCCTTCACAATACCTATTTATTCATTTAAGTCTGACCACTTTAGGTCACTGGCAGGTCGTTCTCTCGGAGTAAATAGACCAGGATTTTCCAGGTGTGCACTTGCTGCTCTCCCATTTTCCAAAATGGAATTCTGTCAGCAGATATGTGTTGTTGCTGAGGCCAGCTTTACTAGAATGTTGCCGAGGGTCCAAGGGTTAGATTAAGAGGAGAGCTTGTATAAACTAAGCTTGTATCTGTGGAGTGTAAAAGGTTCAGGTGTAATTTGATGGGATTTTTTTGGATTTTGAAAGAAATAGATTGGGTCAATTTTCTTTTTTTAATTCATTTGTGGGACATGGGCGTCGCTGGCTGGGCCAGAATTTAAAGTTAAAGTTTATCTATCAGTCACAATTAGGCTTACATTAACGCTGCAATGAATTTACGTGAAAATCCCCTAGTCGCCACACTCCGGCCCTTGTTCGGGTACACGGAGGGAGAATTTAGCACAGCCAATGCACCTAACCAGCACGTCTTTCAGACTGTGGGAGGAAGCCAGAGCATCCAGAGGAAACCCACGCAGACATGGGGAGAACGTGCAAATTCCGCACAGACAGTGACCCAAGCTGGGAATCGAACCCGGGTCCCTGATGCTGTGAGGCAGCAGTGCTAACCACTGCGCCACTATGCCACCCATTCCGAGTTGCCCTTGAACTGAGTGGCTTGCTTGGCCTTTTCAGAGGGCACTTGAGAGTCAACCACATTGCTCTGGCTCTGGAATCACATGTAGGCCAGACCAGGTAAGGATGGCAGATTTCCTTCCCTAAAGGACATTCGAGAACCAGATGGGTTTTTCCGACAATTGACAATGGTTTCATGGTCATCAGTAGATTCTTAATTCCAGATATTTTTTATTGAATTCAAATTCCATCATCTGCCGTGGCGGGATTCAAACCCGGGTTCCCAGAACACGAGTTGAGGGACTAACAGTCTAGCGATAATGCCACTAGGCCATCACACATGTTGGAAGCATTTTTTATTCATTCGTGGGATGTGAACATTATTAAGAGGACAGGCATTTATTACAGATTCCTATTTGCTCTTGAGAATTTGGTGGTGAGTCAGTTCTCTGAACTGCTGAATTCAGGTTAGGGTTTGGGCGAGGTGAAATTCAGGATGCAGTTCCAGGATTTAGACTCAGCGACAATTAAACTACAGCGATGTAAATCAGGATGGTGTGTGACATTGAGGGAAACATTTTTATGCTAATGTGCAACTTTGAGAGACTGGTGTATTAGTATCCTTTGTACCTTTCACCAGCATGGCTTGCACTTTCTAAATAATTCACGTACGAAGTGGAAATGGTCGAAAGCTTCAGGTTTCTAGGTGTCTAGATCACCAACAACCTATCCCGGTCCCTCCATGCTGACGCAAGAGTTATGAAAGCTCGCCAATGACTCTACTTTCTCAGGAGGCTAAGGTAAGGTGCACAGTGCTTAGCAATGCTGCCTCACAGTGCCAAGGACCCGGGTTCGATTCCTGGCTTGGGTTACTGTCTGTACGGAATGTGCACATTCTCCCCGTGTCTGCGTGGGTTTCCTCCGGGTCCTCCGGTTTCCTCCCACAATCTTAAAGACGTGCTGGTTATGTACATTGGCCATGCTAAATTCTCCCTCAGTGTACCCGAACAGGCGCTGGAGTGTGGCGACAAGGGGATTTTCACAGTAACTTCATTGCAGTGTTAATGTAAGCCTATTGTGACACTAATGAATAAACTTAAAATTTAAATTCAGCTTGTCCACTACATATCCCACCAATTTTTAAAGATGCACCATAGGAAGCATTCTTTCTGGTTGTATCACAGCTTGGAATTGCTCCGGCTCTGACCAAGACCACAAGAAACTACAAAGGTTTGTGAACGTAGCCCAGTCCATCATGCAAACCAGCCTCCCATCCATTGACTCTGTCTACACTTCCCGCTGCCTCGGAAAAGTAGCCAGCATAATCAAGGACCCCACGCACCTCGGACATACTCTGTTCCACCTTCTTCTGTCGGGAAAAAGATATAAAAGTCTGAGATCACGTACCAACCGACTCAAGAACAGCTTCTTCCCTGCTGCCATCAGACTTTTGAATGGACTTGCCATATATTAAGATTATCTTTCTCTACACCCTAGCTATGACTGTAACACCACATTCTGCACCCTCTCCAGTTCTTCTCTATGAATGGTATGCTTTGTCTGTATAGCAATAAACAATACTTTTTACTGTATACTAATACATGTGACAATAATAAATCAAATCAAAAAATCAACATCTATGACCACACCAATACCCACAAAACATGTACCATATGAGATGATATTGAGTACATCTCTGGACATGAGGCAGAAGTTTTCAGCCCTTTCTGCTGGTGGGATCTTCCAGTCCCGCCAATAGGATCTTCCAGTCCTGCCACTGGCGACCCCCCCCCCCTCCCCGTGTTGGTTTCCCCAAGGGGTAGAGAGCGCAGGCTACGCAAAATCCTGTAGACATCAGCAGGACTGGAAGATTCCACTGCCGGCCAATGGCGAGCTGCCTTCACTGCTGGAAAACACACCATCGGGGAGGGTGCTGGAAATAGCCACCCATGATTCTTTTCTTTGCAAGAACTAAGTGGGGAGTTTATGAGAGTTTTCCTAAAATTTGGGAGGATTTGTTTGTGTCAGTTCACCCAACACTTCCTGGGATTTATCATTGACAGCTGATCTCTTTTTGGGTATTATCACAAAGCTGCACTGAATTAGAAGAGTCAAACATTAATCTTCAGCTTGTGCGGCCAAAAGAAAATTGTTCATTTTCGGTAATGAGGAGAATTGAACAATTTGTTCCGAGCAATCTGATGTTGACATTATTTCAAAACCAGTGACTTCTCAATGGTTCCCAGCTATGACACTGGATTTTCAGAAGTAAGGTATTTATAGTGCCACATTATCTCATCAAATAATGGTCTATTGATCAAAGGTAGATCAGCCTGAGAGGAAATTTGCTTCAATGCAGTTGCATGAAGTACTGTAAGGTTAGCTGAAGCAAATGTTAGGTAGATAGGATGCTTCTCCTCTTCAAACACCTCCAGATACTGTTAGGAACCAGATAATAAACTCCAAGGTATATTACGAAGTTAGCCTAGACCCCAACTTTATGTGATTTTTGCATTAGTGTGAGCATAAGGTGTTTCACTCCAGGTGTGATTTTATTGACCCAACAGATAGTTTTTAATTGAACAAACTTTATTTAAGAACAGTTAGAATATAACAAAAATAATTTGCATAACTTTTACCAATTAAAATATTTAAATATGACAAGGTATAATTTTTAACAGATAGCTGTCCCTATTAATTCCAAATTAAGCAATATCCCCATAGACATAAACCCTTCATCCGAACCAATTAGCACCAAAAAGAGATATGCCCACATGGACATTCATTTTCCAGCCTTTTAACCCCTCAGAACTGATACACCAAGCCATCTGCCTTCTGACTTGCACACAGCAGTCTCCAGAGAAAGATTGACCACCAAACAGTGGAACTTCAGAGAAAGAGCCCTAGCATGGGATTTTACAGCATTGCTCAAATAAGACCAGAAGTTCCTGCCTGAGGTCAATGGACATTTCCATTGTCCACTCCTCGCCCGCTCCGATTCCGTGGTGGGCAGGGTGGTAGAATTCCAGCGCTAGTTTCTGGCAGATCCCAGTCTCCAGGCTTCAGAGAGAGAAAGAGTTACTTCTCTCTACAGATCCCAAACACCAACTAAACTGGGTTTCAATCTGTGAGACTAGCCTCACCCACTAACATGGCTTTTCCTGTCAAAACCCGAATCAAGCCCCACTCTGAAAAACCCCAGGGAAAACGCAAAATAAATCAACCTTGCATCGGGCCAGATTAAAACAAACATTTTAGTAATAAAAATCAATGATGCTGCTGCAGCAACAACAGGGGCTGCTGGTTTCAGACAAAGCGGCACCGACAATAAAACAAACAGCTAAAACAAGAAACATGACCAAAATATATTTCTTACAGGCACACTATCATCATAATACAGGACAATGTGTTGAAATATCTCTATGTTTGTGAAGTTGATCAATTAAAACCTCCAAAATTTCAATTGACTGATGTTCCAGTTCTATTCCTGAAGGGCCTCTTAAAGCTAGCTATCAAATGTAATCAGCAAGGAGTGAAGAATAGTGGGCCAGAGCTCTCCGACCTCGTCCACAACTGGGATTCTCCGGTCCCGCTGAAGTGACTGGAGATTTGGCAGAGCGCCTAATTCTCCGTTCTCGCTGGCAGCGGCGGCGGGGTGTATGGTGTTGGAAAATTCCGGCCAACTGTTTAAAAAGGGAGGTAGAGAAAAAACAGGGAACTATAGACCAGTGAGCCTAAGGTTGGTACTTGGGAAGTTGCTCAAGTCTATTATCGAGTTACTGCAGCCTTTGCTTGGCTGCTTTCTTGGGGACAAGGAATGATTTGAGAGAGTTTGATTTTCTGCTTCTTGCCTGCTGTCCCCATCAACATCACCTCCTTCAGACAATGAAATAAATAATGACGAGTCTGTAGCAGAGCAACTTACTCAGTGCTTTTTCGTTAAGGAGGCAAAAAACTCCATTTGATTTCCATGTTCCTATTTGAGTGGTATGTTATAAGCTGACAATGCTCTGCCCAACTCTGTCATTTAGATTTTGGAAGTATCGTCACTAACATACGTAAGATGGTTAAAACAGCATTATAGAATAGTATTCCTTATTTACCAAATTGTAGAATATGGTGGGAGGTTAAGCTGGAACTAGATAAAAAACCAGTTAGGCCACAGCTGGAGTACTGCGTACAGTTCTGGTCATCACAGTAAAAAGAATGTGATCTCACTCGAGAGAGCGCAGAGGAAGTTTACGATAATGTTGCCAGGAGTGGAAGATTTCAGCTATGAGGAAAGGTGGATAGGCTGGGGTTGTATTCTTTGGAATAAATGAGGCTGAGGGGTATTTAATTGAGATGTGGACAATTATGAAAAGCCTAGATTGTATAGATGGAAGGATCTGTTTCCCTCAGCAGAGAATCATTTATGTGGGACTTTGTCGAAAACCTTCTGAAAGTCCAAATAAACCACATCCACTGGCTCCCCGTCATGAGCTCTGTTAGTGACATCCTCCAGTAAATTGTTCAAGCAGGATTTCCCTTTCGTAAATCCATGCTGACTCTGTCCGATTCTACCACTGTTTACCAAGCACTCTGCTATAAAATCTTTGATAATTGTGGTCGAGTTTGCTTGGGATCCTTGCTTTTCCAGATATATATTAATGATCCAGATTTGGGTGTGCAGGCGACACTTTCAAAGTTTGCAAAGTAAAGTTTTTTGGCCAAAGCGGAGAAGTGCCAATTGGATCCCAACCATTCACTAGTGTCACAAGTAAGGCTTACATTAACACTGCAATGAAGTTACTGTAAAATTCCCCTAGTCACCACACTCCGGCACCTGTTCGGGTCAATGCACCGAACCAGCACGTCCTTCAAAATGTGGGAGGAAACCAGAACACCTGGAGGAAACCCACGCAGACACGGGGAGAACCTGCAGACTCCACACAGACAATGACCCAAGCCGGGAATCGAACCTGGGTCCCTGGTGCTGTGAGCCAGCAGTGCTAACCACTGTGCCACCCCTCTGGGTTCACTAATAAAACCCATCTGGTTCACTAATGTCCTTTAGGGAAGGAAATCTGCTGTCCTTACCCAGTCTGGCCTACATGTGAGTCCAGAGCCACAGCAATGAGGTTGATTCTTAACTGCCCTCTGAACAAGGGCAACTGGGGATTGGCAATGAATGCTGGCCAGCCAGCGACGCCCATGTCCCACGAATGAATAAAATATTAATGTCGTCCTGTAGTTCGTTGCAGTCCTCCTCAACATTGACTGTCCTCCCTTTCCCTGTTCCCACCCTCTCCAACTGGATCTCATCCGCAGGTTTAGAAACATTGTTGATGTAAGCTGAACAGCAGTGTTTCCGGCACTGATCATCCCACTTCCCACCCTCCACCACGCTCAATAACTATCCACTATAACCACTCTCTGCTTTCTGCTTAAATCCAGCTCGCAATCCATTCTTGTCACTTGTCTTCGACTCCACGTTCTCTCACCTTATTCATTAGTCTGTAATAAGGCACCTAACAGCACTGTGGGTATATCTACACTACATGAACTGCAGCAGTTCAAGAAGGTACCTCACCACCACCACCTGCTGGGCAACAATGAGGGATGGGCAGTAAATGCTGACCCAGCCAGCAATGCCCACATCCCATAAAATGAATAAACCAAACATTATCAAAGGCCTTTTGGAAATTCAGATGAACCACATCAATTAGTGATCTGTGCCTGTGATCCAGGTTCCACCCAATGCAGTGGACTAATAAACGAATGAGTGTTCACATTTGGAGCAACTAAGGCTCAAAGGCAAGTGTATCTGTGGAATTCTCTACCACAGAAGGCTGTAGAGGCCAAGTCAATGAATATATTCAAGAAAGAGATAGCTTATTTTTTAGGTTTTAATGGCATTAAGGGGTAAGGGGAGAAAGCGGGAATATGGCATTGAGATAGAGGACCAGCCATGACCATTTTGAATGGCGGGGCAGGTTCAAAGGGCCGAATGGCCTACTCCTGCTCTGAGCTTCTATGTTTCTATGTCGTCTCATGGCATCAGGTCAAATATGGGCAAGGAAAATTACTGCTGGTTATCATCCACTGTCCCTCATCAGCTGATGAATCCGTACTCCTCCATGTTGAACACACTTGGAGGAAGAACTGAGGGTGGCAAGGGCTCAGGATGTCCTCCGGGTGGGGGATTTCAATGTCCATCACCAAGGGAGGCTTGGTAGTACCACCATAGACCAAGCTGGCTGGGTCATAAAGGGCATAGCTGCAAGACTGGGACTGTGGGAGGTGGTGAGTAACTACCAAGAGGGAAAATACATACTTGACCCCATCCTCCCCAAGCTCCCTGCTGCAGATGCATCTGTCCATGGCAGAATTTACAGAAATAACCAGAGGACAGTCTTATGGCTGGAGACAAAGTCCTGTCTTCATACTGAGGATACCTTCCATTGTGTTGGCACTACGACAGGGCGGCACAGTGGCATAGTGGTTAGCACTGCTGCCTCACAGTGCCAGGGACCCGGGTTGGATTCCCGGCTTGAGTTATTGCCTGTTTGGAGTCTGTACATTCACCCCGTGTCTGCGTGGGTTTCCTCCGGGTGCTCCAGTTTCCTCCCACAGTCCGAAAGACGTGCTGGTTAGGTGCATTGGCGGTGCTAAATTCTCCCTCAGTGTACCCAAATGGGCGCCGGAGTGTGGTGACTCGGGGATTTTCACAGTAACCTCATGTAAGCCTACTTGTGACACTAATAAATAAGCTTTAAAAGATCTCAGCCTCCTCTGGAGGTCCCCAGCATCACAGATGTCAGTCTTCAGCCAATTTGATTCACTTAACATGGTGTAAAGGAAAGGTTGAAAGCACTGAATATTGAAAGGTCTATGGGCCCTGACAATAGTAAGAAGTCTCACAACACCAGGTTAAAGTCCAACAGGTTTATTTGGTAGCAAATACCATAAGCTTTCGGAGCGATGCTCCGAAAGCTTATGGTATTTGCTACCAAATAAACCTGTTGGACTTTAACCTGGTGTTGTGAGACTTCTTACTGTGCTTACCCCAGTCCAATGCCGGCATCTCCACACCCTGACAATAGTCCAGCAATAGTCCTAAAGGCTCCAGAACTTGCTGCGCTCCTAGCCAAGCTCTTCCAATACAGTTACGACACTGGCATTGACCCGGCAATGTAGAAAATTGCCCAGGTATGTCCCGTAAACAACAAGCAGAACAAATCCAACCCAGCCAATTACTGCCCCATCAGTCTACTCTAGACCATCAGCAAAGAGATGGAAGGGGCTGTTGGCAGTGCTATCAAGAGGAACGTACACAGAAATGACTTGTCCACCGACACTCAGTTGGGGTTATTCCAGGGTCACTCAGCTCCTGACCTTGTTACCTTGTCCAAACATGGACAAAAGAGCTGAATGCCAGAGGTGAGGTGAGAGTGTCAGCCCTTGACATCAAGGCA
Organism: Mustelus asterias; assembly: GCF_964213995.1. Lineage (NCBI taxonomy): Eukaryota > Metazoa > Chordata > Chondrichthyes > Carcharhiniformes > Triakidae > Mustelus > Mustelus asterias. The sequence goes on from NC_135817.1 coordinate 84,490,577, forward strand.
GCATTTAGTCGAGTGTGGGCATCAAGGAGCCCCAGCAGGGCTGGAGTTAATGGGAATCAGGGGGAAACCATCACAAGCACAATTAGGGATAAGAAATAAGTACTGGAGGAAAACGTAGCTGGTCTGATTGGTAAGTTCACAGATGACATAAAAATTGGTGGAGTTGCGGATAATGAAGAGGATTATCAGAGGATACAGCAAGACATGGGCGGAGAAATGGCAGATGGAGTTTAATCCGGACAAGTGTGAGATAATGCATTTTGGAAGGTCCAATGCATGTAGGAATTATACAGTAAATGGTAGAACCCTTAAGAGTATTGATAGGCAGAGAGATCTGGGTGTACATGTCCACCGATCACTGAAAGTGGCAACGCAGGTGGATAAGGTAGTCAAGCAAACATACGGCATGCTTGCCTTCATCGGTCGGGGCATTGAGTATAAAAATTGGCAGGTCATGCTGCAGCTGTACAGAACCTTAGTTAGGCCTCATTTAGAATATTGTGTACAATTCTGGTCGCCACACTCCCAGAAGGATGTGAATGTTTTGGAGAGAGTACAGAAGAGGTTTTCCAGGATGTTGCCTGGTCTGGAGGATAGTAGCTATGAGGAGAGGTTGGATAAACTCGGTTTGTTCTCACTGAAACGACGGAGGTTGAGGGGTGACCTGATAGAGGTTTCCAAGATTATGAGTGGAATGGACAGAGTGGATAGTCAGATACTCTTTCCGAGGGTAGAAAAGTCAAGTACTAGGGGACAGAGGTTTAAGGTGCGTGGGGAAATGTTTAGAGGAGATGTGTGAGGGGCAAGTTTTTTACACAGAGGGTGGTGAATGTCTGGAATGCGCTGCCCGGGAGGTGGTGGGAGCAGTTACGATAGCGGCATTTAAGGGCAACTAGAGGAATACATGAATAGGACGGGAATGGAAGGATATGGACTCCGTAAGTGCATACGGTTTTAGTTTAGGCAGACATCATGATTGGCGCAGGCTTGGAGGGTCAAAGGGCCTGTTCCTGTGCTGTACTGTTCTTTGTTTCTTTGGTCTAGCCAGTAATGTCCACATCCCATGGAAGAAAAGGTAATAAAAGGTCTGTGAGATACTCACCGGCTTGTCACTCTGAATCGAACCATGAACACAAATGCACGGAGGTGAATGCCTTGGCACTGGCGGAAGGTGACAGGAAATGATGTGAGACTGCACCCTCTGAGGATCCCTCCTCCTCGGAGCTGGCCAGTTGACCCCAGTCCCTCGAGCTTCCCCAGCCTCATCTCGATCCTGACCCACATTTGGAAGCGGAAACATATAAGGGTAAAGGATTTCCCATATCCTCATTTCAACCGTGCTTATTTTGAAACTCCTGTCCAGTTTTGGTCACATAGACACTCTGCTTTGTGTGTGTGCCAGATTCACTGTTGTACAATCATTAGCTCTTCCTTGGCTTGGCATCTCTCACCTCACCATCAGCAATTGCCACCCTGGTGCACCAGCACCTTCTGCTGTAGCTAACACCCACTGCAGTACACTAGAAACTACCACGGGCCCAGGATTGGACTTGATCCAGTACACTTAATTTCCAAAACAAAGTTGCTCACAGTTCCCCTGAGGTAAGTCGAACAACATTTGCGTATAGTTATCGAATCTTGCGATCTCTGTTATCCAAACACGAGCAGTTGCTACGCGATGACAAAGTGCAACTAATATGCAGATCTCATTTTTGGATACATCATTGCTTGGCTTTATCTGACCTGCTGAGGACTTATCTGTTGAGGTAGTATGGGCGGAGATTAGAAATAGGAGAGGAGAGGTCACCCTGTTGGGAGTCTTTTATAGACCTCCTAAAAGTTCTAGAGAGGTTGAGGAAAGGATTGCGGAGTCAATCCTGCTTAGGAGTGAAAGTAATAGGGCAATTGTTATGGGGGATTTTAACTTGACTAATATTGACTGGAATTGTTATAGCTCTAGCTCGTTAGAGGGGTCAGTTTTTGTTCAAAGCGTGCAGGAAGGTTTTTTGACTCAGTATGTAGACAGGCCAACTAGAGGTGAGGCTATATTGGATCTGGTGCTGGGAAATGAGCCAGACCAGGTGCTAGACTTGGAAGTTGGTGTGCATTTTGGTGATAGTGACCACAATTCGGTTACGTTCACCTTAGTGATGGAAAGGGATAGGCATGAACCTCGGGCCAGTGGTTTTAGCTGGGGGAAGGGTAATTATGAGGCTATTAGGAGAGAATTAGGAAACATAGGTTGGACTAGGAGATTACAGGGACTGGGAACGTCCGACATGTGGAGTTTTTTCAAGGAGCAGCTACTGCGAGTCTGTGATAGGTATGTCCCTGTCAGGCAAGGAGGAATTGGTAGGGCTAGGGAGCCGTGGTGCACCAAAAAAGTTTCTTTGTTGGTTAAAAAGAAAAAGGAGGCTTATGTTCGGATGAGACGTGAGCACTCGGGTAGTGCACTAGAAAGCTTTAGATTGGCTAAGAGGGAGTTGAAGAGCGAGCTTAGAAGGGCTAAAAGGGGACATGAGAAGACTTTGGCGGATAGGGTTAAAGAGAATCCTAAGGCGTTCTATAGGTATGTCAAGAACAGAAGGTTGGTTAGGGCAAGTTTAGGGCCAGTTATAGATGGCAGAGGGAAGTTATGTGTGGAACCGGAGGAGATTGGTGAAGCATTGAACCAATATTTCTCTTCGGTGTTCACGCAAGGGGACATGAATATAGCTGAGGAGGACACTGGGTTGCAAGGGAGTAGAATAGACAGTATTACAGTTGATAAGGAGGATGTGCAGGATATTCTGGAGGGTCTGAAAATAGATAAATCCCCTGGTGCGGATGGGATTTATCCAAGGATTCTCTGGGAGGCAAGAGAAGTGATTGCAGAGCCTCTGGCTCTGATCTTCAGGTCGTCGTTGGCCTCTGGTATAGTACCAGAAGATTGGAGGTTAGCGAATGTTGTCCCATTGTTTAAGAAGGGGAACAGAGACTTCCCCGGGAATTATAGACCGGTGAGTCTCACTTCTGTTGTCGGCAAGATGTTGGAAAAAATTATAAGGGATAGGATTTATAGTTATTTGGAGAGTAATGAATTGATAGGTGATAGTCAGCATGGTTTTGTGGCAGGTAGGTCGTGCCTTACTAACCTTATTGAGTTTTTTGAGAAAGTGACCAAGGAGGTGGATGGGGGCAAGGCAGTGGACGTGGTATATATGGATTTTAGTAAGGCGTTTGATAAGGTTCACCATGGTAGGCTTCTGCAGAAAATGCAGATGTATGGGATTGGGGGTGATCTAGGAAATTGGATCAGGAATTGGCTAGCGGATAGGAAACAGAGGGTGGTGGTTGATAGTAAATATTCATCATGGAGTGCGGTTACAAGTGGTGTACCTCAGGGATCTGTTTTGGGGCCACTGCTGTTTGTAATATTTATTAATGATCTGGATGAGGGTATAGTTGGGTGGATTAGCAAATTTGCTGATGACACCAAAGTCGGTGGTGTGGTAGACAGTGAGGAAGGGTGTCGTAGTTTGCAGGAAGACTTAGACAGGTTGCAAAGTTGGGCCGAGAGGTGGCGGATGGAGTTTAATGCGGAGAAGTGTGAGGTAATTCACTTTGGTAGGAATAACAGATGTGTTGAGTATAGGGCTAACGGGAGGACTTTGAATAGTGTGGAGGAGCAGAGGGATCTAGGTGTATGTGTGCATAGATCCCTGAAAGTTGGGAATCAAGTAGATAAGGTTGTTAAGAAGGCATATGGTGTCTTGGCGTTTATTGGTAGGGGGATTGAATTTAGGAGTCGTAGCGTTATGTTGCAACTGTACACAACTCTGGTGCGGCCGCACTTGGAGTACTGTGTGCAGTTCTGGTCCCCACATTACAGGAAGGATGTGGAGGCTTTGGAGAGGGTGCAGAGGAGGTTTACCAGGATGTTGCCTGGTATGGAGGGGAGATCCTATGAGGAGAGGCTGAGGGATTTGGGATTGTTTTCGCTGGAAAGGCGGCGGCTAAGAGGGGATCTTATTGAAACATATAAGATGATTAGAGGTTTAGATAGGGTGGATAGTGATAGCCTTTTTCCTCTGATGGAGAAATCCAGCACGAGGGGGCATGGCTTTAAATTGAGGGGGGGTAGTTATAGAACCGATGTCAGGGGTAGGTTCTTTACCCAGAGGGTGGTGAGGGATTGGAATGCCCTGCCAGCATCAGTAGTAAATGCGCCTAGTTTGGGGGCGTTTAAGAGATCCGTAGATAGGTTCATGGACGAAAAGAAATTGGTTTAGGTTGGAGGGTCACAGTTTTTTTTTAACTGGTCGGTGCAACATCGTGGGCCGAAGGGCCTGTTCTGCGCTGTAATGTTCTATGTTCTATGTTCTATGCTGAGCTCTCAGCTGAGCCACTTTCCAAAGTGAATAGGCACACAGGAACATTGGAACAGGAGTAGGCCATTCAGCCCCTTCAACCTATGTCACATTCATTTGCATCTCATAGAAACATAGAAAATAGGAGCTGGAGTAGGCCATTCAGTCCATTGAGCCTGCTCCACCCACCATTCAGTGCGATCATGGCTTACCCACCATCTCAACATTATACTCCAGCACTCTCCCCATACCCCTTCACACCTTTAGAGTCTAGAAATCTATCTGTTTCCTGATTAAACATATTCAGTGACTTGGCCTCCACAGTCTTCTGTGTAGTAGGGAATTCCACTGACTGAAGACATTTCTCCTCATCTCAATCCTAAATGGCCTACCCTGTATCCTGAGATGGTGACCCCTTGTTCTACACACCCCCAGCCAGGGGAAACAACATCCCTCCATCCAGTCTGTCCAGCCCTGTCAGAATTTCATGCATTTCAATTAGATCCCCGCTCATTCTTCTAAATTCCAGTGAATATAGGCATAGTTGACCCAATCTCTCCTCATATGACAATCCTTCCATCCCAGGAAACCTGTGGGACTCCATTAGTCATATCTGCCACTTCAAAAAAGACCCATTTATTCCTACTCTCTGCTTCCTGTCTGCTAAACAATCCTCAATTCATGCCAATATATCACCCCCAATCCCGTGTGCTTTAATTTTGCACACTAATCTCTTAAGCGGGACTTTCTCAAAAGCTTTCTGAAAATCCAAATGCACCACATCCATTGGTTCATCCTTATCTATTATATTCATTAAGTCCTCGAAAAGCTCCAGTATGTTTGTCAAACATGATTTCCTTTCACAAATCCATGTTGACTTTATCTAATCCTATTGATATTTTCCAAGTGTCCTGTTATCCCATCCTTTATAATAGACTCTAACGTTTTCCCTATTATTGATGTTAGGCTAACCGGTCTGTAATTCCCTGTTTTCCCCCTCTCTCTTTTTTATATAGTGGGGTTACCCTCCAGCCTGCTGGGTCTGCTCCAGAATGTCCAGAATTTTGGAAGATGACAACATCCATTATTTCCATGACATCCATGACAACATCCATTATTTCCATGGTCACCTCCTTTAATCCCTCAGGTTGTAGATTATCAGACCCTAGGGATTTATCAGCTTTCAGTCCCATTAATTTCTCCAGCATTATTTTTATAGTAATACTAATTTCCCTCAATTCCTCTTTCTCACTGGACCCTTGATCTCTTAGCCATTATGGGAAGTTATTTGAGTCCTCCTCTGTGAAGAATGAACCTCAACAATTGCTCTGTCATTTCCTTGTTCTCTATTGTAGATTCTCCTGTTTTTGACTGCAAGGGACCTACATTTGTCTTCGCTAATCTTTTTTTTATACTTATAGAAACTTTTACAATCCATTTTTATGTTAATTAGTGAGTTTACTCTCATACTCTCATAAGCGTTATTCCCTTCTTAATCAATCTCCTTGACCTCCTTTGCAGAATACTGAACATCTCCCAGGAAGGTCAGGGACCGTATTTAAATACATTATAAATATCATTAGAGGTCCCTCCGGCCGGGACGATCCCCTTACTAAATATTCACTGGGTGCTGGTGTGACATCACATCAGCACAATTCAAACAAGAACCTGGTGACCTCATCTCTGAAGGGGGTAATGGAGGGGAGCAGTCACACCCACATCGCTCTCCAGGGGGTAAATTGGAGAGGGGGCAGCAGACAGGACACAAGGGAACCCAGATACGTGGAACGCGGGTCTGATGGGGGTGAGGGGAGGGGTAAGTCCCAGCATTTTGGGGTAGAGGATGTTGCTCACAGGTCTTAGTGGCACTTCGGAAAAGGATCCTTTTTTTAATTCATTCGTAGGGCATGGGCATCACTTGCTGGCCAATATTTATTGCCCATATCTAGTTACTCTTGAGAAGGTGGTGATCTGGCTTCTTGAGCGATTGATACAACTGAGTGGCGCATTTCAGAGGGCAGTGAAGAGTCAACCACATTGCTGTGGATCTGGAATCACATGTAGGCCAGACCAGGATGATAGATTCCCTTCCCTGAAGGGCATTAGTGAACCAGATGGGTTTTTCTAACAATCGACAGTGGTTTCATGGTCATCAGTAAATTGTTAATTCTAGGCATATTTTATTGAATTCAAATTCCAACATCTGCCATGGCAGGATTTGAACCCAGGTCCCCAGACCATTAGCTGAGTTTCTGGCTTAATAGTCTAGCGATGATGCCACTAGACCATCGCCACCCCAACTGAGCCACCTTCTTCACCCGGGAGTACACGAACAATGCGAAGAGGGAGTTCCAGGATTTTGGTCAGGCGAGAGAGTTTTGTATTTGACCCAGCCCTGCCCCATCATCTATCGTGAAATAGGCATTCGGCATGCTTGGTTTAATTGGTCAGAACATTGAATACAGGAATTGGGACGTCTTGTTGAAGTTGTACAAGACATTGGTAAGGCCACACTTGGAATACTGTGTGCAGTTCTGGTCACCCTATTATAGAAAGGATATTATTAAATTAGAAAGAGTGCAGAAAAGATTTACCAGGATGCTACCGGGACTTGATGGTTTGGGTTATAAGGGGAGGCTGGATAGACTAGGACTTTTTTCTCTGGAGCATAGGAGGCTGAGGGGTGATCTTATAGAGGTCTATAAAATAATGAGGGGCACAGATCAGCTAAATAGTCAATATCTTTTCCCAAAAGTAGGAGAATCTAAAACTAGAGGACATAAGTTTAAGGTGAGAGGGGAGCGATATAAAAGGGTCCAGAGGGGCAATTTTTTCACACAGAAGGTGGTGAGTGTCTGGAACAAGCTGCCAGAGGTAATAGTAGAGGCAGGTACAATGTTGTCTTTTAAAAAGCACTTAGATAGTTACATGGGTAAGATGGATATAGAGAAATATGTGTCAAATGCGGGCAATTGGGATTAGCTTAGGGGTTTAAAAAAAAGAGCGGCATGGACAAGTTGGGCCGAAGGGCCTGTTTCCGTGCTGTAAACATCTATGACTCCATATCAGGAAAAGCAAGGGACCTAAAACTGACCTCTGAGGAACACCACCACAAACCTTCCTCCAGCCCCCCCAAAAATCCATCCACCAGTACTATCTGCTTCCAATCATTCAGTGAATTTTGTATCCACATTACTGCTGTCCTTTTTATTCCATTAGCAGTACCTTAGCTCATGAGTCTTTTGTTTGGCACTGTATCGAATATCTTTTGAAAATACATCAACAGCAATGGACTGGATGGTCTGTCTCAAATGATCTCTTGGAGCCAGTCACACCCCATTAAACTCAGTCCTTGGCCAGACATTACCATTAACAGTCGCTGTGCAGACTGCTGTAAATAACTCACTGGAGTTATGGTCATCCCTACTATTTTGTTGATGGCCTCTCCAGTATATGTAGCCATTCCAGTTGCAATGTTCTTCAGCCTCAGGGGTGGAGCCCCTATCCAGAGCTACTGGCAAATCTGCTCACTCACGACAGTAGCTGACACTCCTATGTCTACTTCTACCTCCAGTGGCTAGCTGTTCACTAACAACACCACTGCGATAGGGGCTACCTTGCTGCTTTCATATTATTTAGTGATAAAATGGTCCGTTCACCTGCTAAGTAATCCTCCATACTATTCACTGGGGCTGGATTATTGACTCTGCTGGTACTGGACTGGCCCTGCTTGTTTTTACACTTGTGTCTCAAATGTCCTTTTCATCCACACACTAAGCACTTTGCTTCTCTATATCGACACGTTTCTGGGGAATGTCTGTCTCCAGCATTATTCCGAGGCTGTGAATTAAATTTTCTATACCTTGTGACTTTTCTGGCTTCTGCATTTATCTCACAATTAAACCAGAACCTTCACCACTGATGCTTGCAGCTTCCTACCCTACCTAATGAACCTTGTCACTCTGTACACTCTGTTCCTCAGCGTTCTCTATTGCTAATACCATTTCTAGCACCTTTTGAAAATTAAACTCTGATTCAGCTAATAATTTTCTCTGTATAGGTCCATCATTTACACCGCATATTAAACGAACATGTCATTCAACGCTGACCCAAAATTGCGATGCTCCGCGGTTTGCTTTAGCCGTGCTCGAAAGGCTGCAATGCACTCCTGTGGGGCTCTCCCCATGAAGTTAAATTTGTATCTTTGCAATATTACTCAGTGCACAGTGCGCTTTTGCCCCTTTGCTAGCTCAATGAGCTCTGCAAACGTGTTTGTGTTGGGAGCTTCTGGGGGACATTAAACGTCGGAACAAGTTATACATCTGAATCTGAAATGCAGTCAGAAATATAGGGGGTGATTCTCCCGTCGCGACCCGCAACTTTTCTGGCGGGTCGGGCTGGGAGAAGCGCGTTGTCGGCCTTGTTCTGGGATTTGTGCATGTGCCGGGAACGCATGCGCATCTCCCACAGCCGGCGAGCACTCGAAGTCCAGACCACGCTGGAAACCGGCAGGAAGGCAGCTAAGTCATTTGAACCTTTTTTTCATGTATTTCAAATATGTTTTCCATTTCATTATCGGGAACTTGCCGGTCCCGATTGAATCTCCCACCCTGTCAGGAGTGCTTCATTCCGGCGGGGTTTAGAGTAGCTCCCCATGTTTGGGGAACTAGCGGGAGACCACGCCGGAATGAAGGGGGGGCAATTGAGGTCCCTCAGGGTGTCAGGCGATGGGGGTGGGGTGGTGCCCCCTGGGCATGGGCACCCTGGCAGTGCCCAGGAGGCAAAGTGCCCATGCCCAGGGGGCACCTTGGCACTGTCCAACAGGCATCGGGCAGTGCCAAGGGGGTGAGGCCTAGGGGTGATCGGTGGGGGTGGGAGGTCCCGCTGCCACTCTGCATTGGGATCGGTCTGGGCTGGAGGCAGGGCAGCGATTGGGGCAGACTGGGGGTTGGGGGGGTGCTTTGTCGGGGGGGCCTGCCCCCTGGGGGGGTCAGCGGGGGTGGGATCTGCCGGGGTGAGAGGGGTGGGGGGATCGCCACTGCTGGGGGGGGTTGGCTGTACATCGGGGTGCTCCGGGGTGGGGGGAGGTCAGGGCTGGCCCGGGAATCGTTGTGGGGGCTGCGATTGGGCCATGGGAGTGGGGGGCTGAAGGAGCAACACTGCGGGGGTCCCGGGCTGGCCAGCAAATGGGGAGTCTGAAAGATCGGGGCCACTGCGCATCCGTGGAGTTCCAGAACTGTCTGACTGCGGCGCGAATAGGCCCCGTCCCCCTGGGTTTTTAATGAAATTCACAACTGGGACCTCTGCAGTGCACAGAGTGCGGAGATTCAGGTGAAAAGTTGAACTGACAAAACAATCGTGATCTAGAACAGTTTTCCCACCAATTCAGCACTTTTGGGAGAATCGCCCCCATAATTTGCTTGTTACCTTCCCCCTCTATATTCCAAACGCTCCACACACTCTACCCAGTCTGCTGTAGCAAGGTCAAAAGCTTCTAATTTTCTGAAGAAAGGCACATCATCCTCTTTCTCTTTTGCAGACTGGACTGAATTGGACTTGCTCTGCAACCCTTGCAAATGAACTTTCAAAGAACAAAGAACAATGTGGCACAGGAACACTGATATTTGGTTTATATCCCTCTGTTTGTCTCCTGTTCCTGTGTCTATCAAGATAGTAAGAAGTCTCACAACACCAGGTTAAAGTCCAACAGATTTATATGGTATTATGGTAAGTTTTCGCTACCATAATACCATATACCATACCATAATACTACCATATGCTACCATAATACCATAATGCTACCATAATACCATACCAAATGCCATAAACTTTTGCCACCAAATAAACCTGTTGGACTTTAACCTGGTGTTGTGAGACTTCTTACTGTGTTCACCCCAGTCCAACACTGGCATCTCCACATCATGTCTATCAAGGTACACCTTGAACGTTGCTAACGTGCCTCCTTCCACCACCTCCAAATTCACTCCCTCAACTACTGGCGCACAATGTCAACAGTGTGCGCCATATACAAGCGACACTGGAGAAATTCACCAAGGTCCCTTTGACAGCACCTTCCAAACCTGCAACCTCTATCAAGAGGAAGAGGGACAGCAGACACATGGGGACACTGCCCCTGCAAGTCTCCCTCAATGTCAGCAATCTCCAAATGAACAAAGTAAAAAAAAAGTATTTGCTCGAACCCTTTTGCAAAAGGGTTTTCTCTGCAGTTGAGCCATGAAGCTGGAGTCTTGCCAAGCCTACTCCCATCCCCAGCGCCTCTTGTGTTAAAGGATTATCTCGAGACACGAGGATCTTCAAATTCCTCAAACGTTTCCTCGAGGTTTATTTTCTTGTTTTCTCTGATCTCCAGCTTGCTGAGGAACTTCCTGGAGAACTATCAAAAATAAATTATATTTAAGAAATGCAGTTCTTCTTTCTTTTCAAGGGCATGAACTGCCCTTTGTTCTCAGAAAGAGCACATCGCCGTTCCTTATCGATATCCACATCGCCGTTCCTTATCGATATCCACATCGCCGTTCCTTATCGATATCCACATCGCCGTTCCTTATCGATATCCACATCGCCGTTCCTTATCGATCAGAAACCGAGGAAAGAAATACAGAAACAGGAGGCCATTCATTCTGTTCAAACTCAAGGCCCTAAAACCACCCGACAGGGATTTGAATTGATCCAAGATGTCAATGACATGGGCAATTCAAGTTGGGCCGAAGGGTCTGTTTCCATGCTGTAAAGTTCTATGACTTTATGACTCTAAGTATACCCCCCAGCAACTATCCCCACGCACTCATTCAGCCCTTCATTACAGCAGCTTCTTTCAGATAGCTCTCACTCACATCCCATTGTTCTAACACTCCTTCCTTTATCAGAGTAATAGGGAAGAACTTCTCATTCCTGTAATTGTCATCCTATCATTGCAAAATAAACAGAGGTTTCGGGAAGATTTTGTGCAGGGGAATCACTGGTGGTCAATTCCTGCCTTTTTTTTCTCTATTTTTTACCTTCCACCCTCTTCAAAGTCCACCTTTCCTAAATTTAAAAAATCAGCACCAGGGACCTGGGTTCGATTCCCGGCTTGGGTCACTGTCTGTGCGGAGTCTGCACATTCTCCCCGTGTCTGCGTGGGTTTCATCCGGGTGCTCCGGTTTCCTCCCACAGTCCAAAGATGTGTGGGTTAGGTTGACTGGCCATGCTAAATTTCCTCTTAATGTCATGGGGATTAGGATGGTAAATATGTGGGGTTACGGGGATAGGATAGGACCTGGGTGGGATTGTTGTTAGTGCAGACGCGATGGGAAATATGGCCTCCTTCTGCACTGGAGATTCTATGATTCTACTTCATGAATTACTCTCTCCTTCACAACCCTCAGTTTGAACACAATCATTTTATGTCAATCTGGTTAGTTGGTGTTCTCTCACTGTTCGATTATTGATCAATTCATTGCTAAATGTAAGGTAGCAAGCTTTCTTGTTCCAGAAAACTGTATCCAACATATTCAAGACTCAGATCCCATGATGGGATTTGAACCCAGATCCCCGGAGCATTAGCCTGGGTCTCTGGATTACTATTCCAGTGACAATACCACATGGCCACTGCCTTCTGGACTCAGGATTGAGTTCAACAATTTCAAACCATGAAATCTGTCTTTCATTTTGTATTTTCCCCAGTGCCAGTCTGTATCTTGCTCATGTCTTGTTTTCAGACAGCACTGACCTTTAATCTGTTATTGCTTATTTATGAGTGTCACGATTAGGCTTACATTAACACTGCAATGAAGTTACTGTGAAAATCCCCTAGCCACCACACTCCGGCATCTGTTCGGGTACACTGAGGGAGAATTTAGCATGGCCAATGCACCCTAACCAGCACGTCCTTCGGACTGTGGGAGGAAGCCCACAGAGACATGGGGAGAACGTGCAAACTCCACGCAGACAGTGGCCAAGCTGGGAGTCGAACCTAGGTCCCTGGCACTGTGAGGCAGCGGTGCTAAGCACTGTGCCACCCTGCGAAACCTACTCTAGACCAATGTTTTGTTCTTTTGCTACCCCCATTTCCAACTGCTATGCCTTTTTTTCCAAGACACATTTTTAGTTTATTCTCCTCCCCACTCTAACCTCCCCTAACCTTCCTTTTGGCTCCACCTGACCCTCCTCCCACTTTTTCAACACTGTAAAAACCATCACATTCCTGCCCCTCTTCAGGGCTGAAGAAGAGCTCCCCCCATTGGACGTGAGTGTTTCTCTCTCCACGGACGTTGCCAGACCCACGGAATTTTTCTCGCACTTTTATTGCATGTCTCCAGCACATGTGGCATTTTGCTTTTATTTCCATGGGACAGTTTTCTGTTCATTTATCTGCTATCTTGAGCTCGATAAATAACTCCCATCAAAGCTGGCCCAGCCAATGATGTCCACATCCCGTAAGTGAATTTAAAAAAGCCCACCCTTTTCAATTCCTCAATCCCAGCCAAAGGCTTCCTAGTGCCTGCTGACCTTTACTGAGCATTCTTTTTTACACAACATTATCTGACGTGCTGCAACAGGCCATAGGACCTGAGCAGGAGGTACTTCTGGGTGAGAACTATGGTACAGTAAAGAGAATAGGCACTGCTGTATTTATTATCTCTATGGTTAGTAACACATTGTACTATTGTAATGTTTAAACTGTGAGCTGTTAGAGCCAGGACATGATATTCTATCTGGAGCAGGACATTGAGTTAATGATATGATCCAGAACATTGAGGAGTTGGACAGTATGTCTCACCCAGTACCGTGCAGAACTGGTGTGTACTCATGGTGGCACAATGGTTAGCACTGCTGCCTCACAGCGCCAGGGACCTGGTTTCAATTCCCGGCTTGGGTCACTGTCTGTGCAGAGTCTGTACGTTCTTCCCGTGGGTTTCCTCTCACAGTCCAAAAGACGTGCTGATTAGGGGCATTGACCATGCTAAATTCTCCCTCAGTGTACCCGAACAGGCACTGGAGTGTGGCAACTGGGGAATTTTCACAGTAACTTCATTGCAGTGTTAATGTAAGCCTACTTGTGACAACAATAAAATAAACTTAAGCTTTAGTGTGTCTCCAACGCATTAACCCATCCTGTCTCCTTTCACTAATCGACGCCCCTCATCTCCCCCCACCACCCCCGCCAACCCAGACTTGTGCCAGCCTCCACCTCACTCCCAGGAAGGAAAGAGTTGCCAACACCAGAATTCAGGCCGTGGAAGTGTCCTATTGGCTGACAGTGGGGGAGGAACATGCCACTGGCAGTTGTGAGGGGTGTGTGATTGGAGGGGACAGTGATCTATTTACAGGAATCATTAAAGGAATTCCTTTAAGGTGAGCTTATCTTCCCCGAGAAGCAAAATCTGAAGGGACAGCAAGATCACCAAGCCTGATTCCTTCAAACACACGGTGAGTCAGTCGTGTTATCCTTCATCCTGACTGGGCTGCAGGATATGAAAGGGACTCCCCCCCCCCCCCCCCCCCCCCGCCCCCGCCACCCCACCCCCAGCGCCATATCAATGCAACTCGAGGAGTTGTTTTAAAGAACCCCACATCTATCTCACTGAAACATGCAAACTTCTGAAGGGAATTTTGATAGGATAAACGTGAAAAGATTGTTTCTGCTGATCGGAGAATCAAACAGTCAGGGGCGCAGTCTCAGGATAAGGGGGCGATCAGTTAGGACTGACACTGAGGAGAAAGTTCTTCACTCAAAGGGTTGTGAATTTTTGGAATTCTCTCCCCCAGAGAGTTGTGGTTGCTCCATCGTTGAATATATTTAAGGCTGGGAGAGACAGATTATTGGTTCTCTCAGGAGTCAAGAACATGAGGAGCAGGTGGAGAGGTGAAGTTTGAAACACTTGAAGATCAGCCGTGATCGTATTAAATGGCAGAGGAGGCTGGAGAGGTCAAACAGCTAATATTCCATAAACATGTTAAACCCAGAAACTTGGGTGAAGCTGGCTCTAACTCTATTCCTGTCAAATGGATTTATTTATTATTCATTCCTGGGATGTGGATGTGGCTGGCTCAGCCAACATTTACTGCCATCCCTAATTGCCCTTCGGGAGGTGGTGGTGAGCTTCCTGTCTTGTGGTGTAGGTACACCCACAGTGCTGCTAGGGAGGGAGTTCCAGGTTTTTGACCCAGGGGCAGTGAAGGAACAGCGATATATTTCCAAATCAGGATGGTGAGTGATTTGGAGGGGAACTTTCAAGTGGTGGTGTTCCCATTTGTCTTCTGCTCTTGTCCTTCAAGATGGTAATGGTCAGGGGTTTGGAAGGTGCTGCCAAAGGAACTTTGATGAGTTGCTGCAGGGTAGATGGTAAAATCAGCTATTATTGTCCATCAGTGATTGAGCGGACAAATGTTTGTTGATGGGATGCCAATCAAGTGGGAGGCATGGTTCTGGGTGATATTTTATTTATTAATTTATTTATTAGTGTCACAAGTAGACTTACATTAACACTGCAATGAAGTTACTGTGAAAATCCCCGAGTCGCCACACTCCGGTGCTTGTTCGGGTACATTGAGGGAGTTGCACCTAACCAGCACATTTTTCGGACTGTGGCAGGAAGTCGGAGCACCCGGATGGAACCCATGCAGACATGGGGAGACAGTGCAGACTCTGCACAGACAGCGACCCCAGCCAGGAAACAAAGGCGCTGTGAGGCAGCAGTGCTAACCATTGTGCCACAGTGCCACCCAGCTGTGCCATCTTTGTCAAGCTTTTTGACTGTTATTGAGGCTGCATTCACCCTGAGATTACAGGCAGGCTTTGGGGAATCAGAAGGTGAGTTACTCGCTGCCTAATCCCCAGCGTCTGACCTGCTCTTGTAGATTATTTATATGGCTGGTCGAATTCAGTTTCTGGTCAATGGTAATCCCAGGATGTTGATAGTCGGGGATTCAGTGATGTTAATGGCATTGAATGTCAGGATGACGATTAATTTCATGGTCATTGCCTGACATTTGAGTGGCGCGAATGTTACTTGCCACTTGTCAGCCCAAGCCGGGATATTGTCCAGGTCTTGCTGCATTTGGACATGGACTGGTTCAGTGTCTGAGAAGTCCGGAATGATACTGAACATTGTGCAATTATCAGTGAATATCCTCACTTCTGACTTTATGATGGAAGGAAGGTTGTTGATGAAGCAGTTGGTCGCTCTCACCGCACTTCTGGAGTTCAACTCTTTTCATAGAATCATAGAATTCTTACAGTGCAGAAGGAGGCCATTCGGCCCATCAAGTCTGCACTGACTCATACCCAGGCTTACCCCGTAACCCAATGTATTTACCCTGTTAATCCCCCTAACCGATATATCTTTGGACACTAAGGGGAAATTTAGCATGGCCAATCAACGTAACCCGCACATCTTTGGACTGTGGGAGGAAACCGGAACATCCGGAGGAAACCCACACAGACATGGGGAGAACATGCAGGCTCCATACAGACATTCACCCAAGGTTGGAATCGAACCCGGGTCCCTGGAGCTGTGAGGCAGCAGTGCTAACCACTGTGCCACCGTGCCACCCATGTTTGAACCAAGGTTATAATGAGGTCAGGAATTGAGTGACCCTGGCGGAACCCAAATTGTCAGTGAGCAGGTTATTGCTGAGTAAGTGCCGCTTGATAGCGTTGTTTGGTGACCCCCTCCATCACATTACTGATGAGCAAGAGTAGACAGATGGGACTGTCATTGTTTTTGATTCGCCTGGCTTTTTGTACAGCACATACGTGGTCAATTATCCACATTGCCAGGTAGAGGCCAGTGCTGTAGCTGTACTGGAACAGCTTGGCTAGTTAGGATGTCCTATTCTGGAGCACAAGGCCTCAGTACTATTGTTGGAATATTGCTCAGCCTTTACCTTTCGAAATGTTCCAGTAACCATTTCTTGATATCACGCGGAGCAAATCAAATTGGCTGAAAACTGACATCTGTGACACTGGGGACCTCCAGGGCCTTATCCTTTGCAGTGATGTTCTGGCCTCCTCCACCATTGAGGATGGGGATATTTGTGTAGCCTGCTCCTCCGGTGAGTTGTTTAACTGTCTGCCATCATTCATGGCCAGATATGGCAGACTACAGTGCTTAGGTCTGACATCTCATTTCTGGTATGCCTGGTGCCATCCCTGGCATGCCTTCCTGCACTCTTCATTGATGCAGGGCTGACCCTCTGGATTAGTAGTAATGGTAGAGTGGAGGATATGCCAGGCCATGAGGTTGCAGATGTGGTTGAGGACAATTCTGCTGCTGCTGATTGCTCATGGTGCGTTACACAATGGAGGCCATCCTCAATACGAAGACAGGACTTTGTCTCCACAGGGACTGTGTGGTGGACACTCTTACCAATATTGTCATGGACAGATTCATTTGTGGCAGGCATGTTGGTAAGGGTAAGGTCAAATATATTTTTTCCTCTTATTGGTTCCCTCACCATGAGCCTCAGACCAGTCTAGTAGCTACATCCTTGAGGAGCTGGCCATCTCGGTCTATTGACTATACTGTAACACTCTTGGTGATGGATATTGAAGCCACCATCTGGAGTACATTGTGCACCATTGACACCCTCAGTCATTCTCCAAGTTGGTGTTCAACATGGAGGATTGATTAGCTGCGAGGTTCTGGGGAAATGGGGCGGAGTGAGTCAGGTGGGGAGCGAGTTTGGTGAGGGGGAATGGGGTGCTCTAATCAACAGGCGGTTTCCTTGCCCATGTTACCTGTTTCTTGCACTCTCTTTTCATGCAAGGGTACACTTCTAGATCAGACACTTCACCTGAAAGGTTTCAGTTCCTCGAGCTCACTGGGTAGCACTCTTAACTCTTCAGTCTTTTGTTTAATTGGTACTCTAGGGAATTGAAGGTAACCTGGTGCAGTACCGAGGGACTATTGTTATTGTCTGAGGTACAGACAAGCTTTAACCTGACACATCTGCTGCTCTTTCTAATGAATTGATAATTAGCCATTGGCCATCAATGACACCGGGTATTTCTCTCCGTTAGAGAGAAGTGGCAGAGTTGGAGGTGGAACAGGAGAATGTGAAGAGATGGGAAGAGCAGGAAGAAGCAGTTGCAACCTAGCCAGCCCCTTT
This sequence comes from Mustelus asterias, assembly GCF_964213995.1. NCBI lineage: Eukaryota > Metazoa > Chordata > Chondrichthyes > Carcharhiniformes > Triakidae > Mustelus > Mustelus asterias. The sequence continues at coordinate 84,508,042 of NC_135817.1, forward strand.
TCCCTTGGACACTATCCTTGTCCCTTGGGCGGCGCGGTGGCACAATGGTTAGCACTGCTGTCTCACAGCGGCAGGGATCCGGGTTCGATTCCCAGCTTGTGTGACTGCCTATGTGGAGTCTGCACATTCTCCCCGTGTCTGCGTGGGTTTCCTCTGGGTGCTCCGGTTTCCGACCACATTCCAAAAATGTATCGATCAGGTTGATTGGCCACGTCAAATTGTCCCGTAATGTCAGGGGCATTAGGAGGGTAAATAAGTGGGGTTATGGGGGTAGGGCCTGGGTGCAAACTTGATGGCCTCCTTCTGCACTCTAGGTTCTGTGATTCTATGACTACATGAGTGAACAGTTGAAGAGAGCACAGGCCTGAGGGGCTGAATGACTCCTTCTCTTCCTCTGTTCCTTTGTTTATTCATATATTAAGAGTGGTTGATCTGAGCAATGTAGTGAAAGCAACCCACCCCTGCACCCCTCCCACCCCCCCCCCCCACCACCCCAGCCCCCCATCACCCGGTGCATCTCAATCTGATTGTTATTAAATCAGTGAGTGGCACAGTGGTTAGCAATGCTGCCTCACAGCACCAGGGACCCGGGTTCAATTCCCGGCTTGGGTCACTGTCTGTGCGGAGTCTGCACATTCTCCCCGTGTCTGCGTGGGATTCCTCCGGGTGCTCTGGTTTCCTCCCACAGTCCAAAGATGTGCGGGGGTTAGGTTGATTGGCCGTGCTAAATTGCCCTTGGATGTCACGGGGGCCAAGCTAGGGTAAATGCATGAGGTAATGGGGATAGGGTCTGGGTGGGATTGTGGTCAGTGCAGACTCGATGGGCTGAATGGCCTCCTTTTATACTTTAGGATTCTATGATTCTATGACACCATCACATCCAAAAAGCATTTTCTTTCTTTTGTTTCATCCCATTTGAGGAATTTTGTGAGCTGAACATTCCTGCATGAGGGCAGAATGGATTCCAGACCCGAGGCTGTGCCAATGAAAATTTTCCTCGTCTTCAGTCTCCTGCTTCAGGCCACAAGTGGAAGAATCTTTACCAAGTGTGAACTGGCTCAGATCTTCAAGAATAGTGAACTGAAGGGCCATCCCCAGAGCTTGGCTAGCTGTGAGTCTCACTGTGTCAGTACTATTAACAAAGCCAAGAGTACTTGAATATTCCCACTGTATCACCGGGAGCTTCCACTTTGACCACATTCCCTCCCACAAAGGCGATAATTTAAGGTCACAGGTTTCTGTCAGTGGGTTGGAGAGTAAATGCAATGTGTGGTGTGGGGTCGGTCTGTACAGATCACAAAGTCCAGAGTTCCAGCACATTCAGCTTGGGTCACGTGACTGAACAATATCCCAGGAAATGTGAGGGGGGATAAAGGGGAAAGAGCTGGAAACAGTCTTTTCTCCAATTTTCTGCAACTCCAAGGCTTGGAGAATGTGGGAGTGTTAATGCCCCCGCAGGAAGGTCCAGCAGGCAACCTGGTGCAAATTGGGTACATTAGCCGCAGTCCCAAACCCATTACATGACTCCGTCCCCCCACCCCACCATCACTCACACGCCAATTACTGATCCCTGCCAACACTGGGGTTTTCCCCCCCTTTGGGGAAACCAAACCAGTGAAACTGGAAACCTGGCCTCCCATTGCAGGCCACCCCTCCAAAATATCCCCTCCTCTACATGCTTCCCCCCGCCCCCCGCCCCCCGCTTCCCCATCCGCCCCAAGGACCTCAGCCACCAAGCCCCTCACCAGGGCCTGCCAAGCAGACCCCGACAGAATCCTGGACTAACTTTCGGGACGGCCTACAACACTTCAGCAATGTCTGCTGGGACAAAGCAAAGTAGAGTAAAGTTTATTCATTAGTGTCACAATAGGCTTACATTAATACTGCAATGAAGTTACTGTGAAAATCCCCTAGTCGCCACACTCTGGCGCCTGTTCAGGTACACTGAGGGAGAATTTAGCATGTCCAATGCACCCTAACCAGCATGTCTTTCGGACTGTGGGAGGAAACCGGAGCACCCGGAGGAAACCCACGCAGACACGGGGAAAACGTGCAAACTCCGCACAATGACCCAAGCTGGGAATCGAACCTGTGTCCCTGGCGCTGTGAGGCAGCAGTGCTAACCACTGTGCCACCATGCCGCCCAAGTGACCATTTGAATGGCCAGCCATTATTGGAGATGGCTCTTCCTCCCCAATGAGGGGGTGAAAGCTCTGCCTCAAGGCAATAAAAGGCCACTCCGTAACAGCATTGTAAATTGTCTGTGAGAGAGAGAGAAATGGGGAACAGCACAAGAGAGAGAAAGGAGGATGGAGAAAGACTCTTAACATAGCTTCATCAAAACTAAGAGGAATAGCTTAATGACAAGGGCAATAGAGGGAAGGAGAAAAAACATGAAATAATCTCCAGTCGTGCACACCCTGCTACCACAGATCAGCCAAATCTCCATTCACAGCAGCGGGGCTGGAGAATTCCAGCTGTGGGCGAGGCTGGAAAATTCTGGCCAAAGTATCTGCTAAAAGATATCTTGTGCCTGTTGCATCGTCTCGAGTTCTGAGGTGGCGATGCACATAGGCCAGAGATCCAGAATTAACATCCCGCCAAATTATAAAATTTAACTGCGCCAACTTGTACAGAGCAGCTGGATCAATTTATGGGGTGGAAAAGTGTGGAGGGATATGTTGATGGTGTGAGATGAAGTGGCCAAGGTGGCTCAGATGGAGCTTAAACACCAGCACAGAACTGTCAGGCTGAACGGCCTATGCCTGAGCTATAAGGTATTTTGCTGGAATGTTGCACAAGTAGAAGGAATTCGCCGATCGCTCTGAGGGAGAGAATCTGCTGCCCAGGCTTGCTCCTCATGTGACTTCACACAACATGTGATTCATCTGAATTATATAAAAAATACTCCGCAATCACTTTGTAACAGCAAACTGGGCAGGAAGTGAGGTTGCCAACTCTGGCTCGATGTACCGCTGGAGATTTCATCACATGACCTTCCACCCTTTCTATTCTCCAACCCCAAAAAAACAATGCAGTTTTGTCAGCCTCAAAGAACAAAGGTTCAACAAGAGAAAAACTGATGTCGGTGCAATATCACCACCAATATTGTTCTTGTGCTGTTTTAATTTTAGGGGTATGCTTGGCTGAAAATGAAAGTAGCTTCAACACAGAAGCAAAAACAACGACTAAATATGGGATCTTCCAGATTGGCAGCCCCTTATGGTGTGACGATGGTAGTTCCAATCCCGGCTACAGTCAATGTGGGATCAGCTGTAGCAGTAAGTCAACCAGCGCTATATTGATTGTGCAGGTTATTTTAGCTATCAGTGGCCAGCTGTGGCTCCGTGAGTAACACTCACAATCTCTGAATCATGAGAGCGTCGGTCCAGGTCCATTTTGAGAGGGTTGAACACAAACTTCAGGCTGACATTTTCTGGTGCAGCGCAGCAGGAGTGCGACACTGTTGGAGGCGCTGACCTTTGGGCCGAATGTTAAACTGAGGCCCTGTCTGGCGTCAAAGATCCCACGGCCGCCGTTTTGAAGGTGAGCCAGGGAGTTATCTCTCGCGCCCGGGGTGAATCTTCCTCCCTGAACGAACATCACTGAACAAAGGAGTGCTCAGGTCACTATACCATTGCTTTTTGTGGGAGTTTGTTGTTTGTGTATTGACTGCTAAAGTTTCTATATCGCAGTATGTCTACACTTCATTTCATTGCTGTAAAGCATTTGGAAATACTCTGATAATGTGATATAAAAATTTAGGAGATGAAATCCCGTCTTCACATTAAGGATAACTTCCACCATGTTGTGTGGCCCGGATGAGGTGCTAACTGGGATAGATTTCTTTAAAGTTTATTGAAGTTTATTTGTTAGTGTCACAAGTAGGCTTACATTAACACTGCAATGAAGTTACTGTGAAAATCCCCTAGTCGCCACACTCCGGCGCCTGTTCGGGTACACTGAGGGAGAATTTAGCATGGCCAATGCACCCTAACCAACACGTCTTTCAGACTGTGGGGGGAAACCTACACAGACATGGGGAGAATGTGCAAACTCTGCACAGGCAGTGACCCAAGCTGGGAATCGAACCCGGGTCCCTGGATCTGTGAGGCAGCAGTGCTAACCACTGTGTCACCGTGGAGAAAGGCATCTGGAATCTTACCTTGTACAAAGAATGATGGATGTGGTTGTTAAAGATCAATCATCACTGTCTTAGTTCTTTAGGTTCCGAAGCCCAACCATCTTCAACTGCATCATGAATGACCTTCCCTCCATCATAAGGTCTGAAGTGGGGATGTTTGCTGATGGTTGCATAATGTTCAGCACCATTTGCGACTCCTCAGACACTGAGACAGTCCATGTCCACGTGTAGCAAGGCCAAGACAACATTCAATTACTGGCCAGAGAATGGCCACCTCCAGTAAGAGAGAATCTAACCAACTTCTCTTGACCTGAAATGGCATTATTGCCATTGGGTCTCCCACTATCAGCATCCTGGGGGTTACCATTAATCAGACACAGAACTGGGCCCATCCATATAAATACTGTGGCCACAAGAATAGTTCAGAGGCTGGGAATTCTGCAAAGAGTAACTCACCTCCTGACTCCACACCTAACACATTAGTTGGCGCACTGGTATCCCTGCTGTAATGGTGGAACTCTGACAGGTTGTGTTATTCTCTGTTATAGGTTTGTTGGACAATAATCTCACTGACGATATTAAGTGTGCCATTACTGTATCTCTGGCCCGTCCTGGAATGTTCATGTGGTATGTTGATCGCTGTTATATTCTTTCAGCTCTCGCTAACTGTTACAGTTCAAAATGATGGACAAAATGGATTTAAGTGGAGCCTCGCGGTGCAGGGTCAAGGATCAGAATAATATCGTGGGGGAAAACAATGTAAAAGAAAATCAAATAAGAAGCGAAAGTAGTGGCATTAACACTCAGGGTTCAGAATTTTAGATCAGGAAATGAGCAGGCTGATAAGAAGCTCCAGGACTTTGGGGAATGAATTAGCAGAAAATGGCAACTTGATAAGACATGATTGGCATAAACCATTGCTCCGTTGTGGCGCTGAGTCGGAAGGCAGAGCAGCCAATCCCAGATGGAGGGGTTGCTGGAGGTGCCATCAAATGACCATTGCCCCCACACAGCTCCAGCTGTGTTCCTGCCTTTTCCCCGTTCTCCTGTCTCACTGCCTTCCTACAACCACTAGACAAGCGTTAAAGTTAATTTATTAGTCACAAGTTAGGCTTACATTAACACTGCAATGAAGTTGCTGTGAAATTCCCCTAGTTGTCACACTCAGACGCTTGTTCGGGTCACTGCACCTAACCAGCATGTCTTTCGGACTGTGGGAGAAAAACGGAGCAACCGAAGGAAACCCACGCAGACACGGGGAGAATGTGCAATCTCCACTCAGACAGTGACACGGTACGGTACGGTACGGTGGGCGGCACGGTAGCACAGTGGTTTGGGCGGCACGGTAGCACAGTAGTTAGCACTGCTTCTTCACAGCTCCAGGGTCCCGGGTTCGATTCCCGGCTCGGGTCACTGTCTGTGTGGAGTTTGCACATTCTCCTCGTGTCTGCGTGGGTTTCCTCCGAGTGCTCCGGTTTCCTCCCACAGTCCAAAGATGTGCGGGTTAGGTTGATTGGCCAGGTTAAAAATTGCCCCTTAGAGTCCTGGGATGCGTAGGTTAGAGGGATTAGCGGGTAAATTAGCGGGTAAAAAAAAAGGGATTAGCGGGTAGGGCCTGGGTGGGATTGTGGTCGGTGCAGACTCGATGGGCCGAATGGCCTCCTTCTGCACTGTAGGGTTTCTATGATTCTATGAAAGCCAGGAATCGAACGCAGGTCCCTGGCGCTGTGAGGCAGCAGTGCTAATCACTGTGCCACCGTGCTGCCCCGGCTCTTTGCGTTAAGGTTGCCCTCCTTCGTGTTGTGTGGCATCACCGCAATGTTAAATAGGATAGACTTTGAACAGAGATTTAGCAACTCAAATCTGGGCATCCATGAGGCATTGTGGGCCATCAGCAGCAGCAGAATTGTCATAAACCATAAATTGCAACTTCACAGCCCGGTATATCTCCCACTCCACCATCGCTATCAAGTCAGGATCAATCCTGGTTCGCTGACGATTGCAGGAGGATAACCAGACAGGAGGGTTCCACAAATATCCGCATTCTCAATGTTGGGGAGACCAGCACATCAGTGCAAACCATAAGGCAGAAGCATCTTCAGACCTGGCCCCTGTCCTTCATTTCTGACACTGTTTTCCTTTGCAGGCCTGCCTGGAGAAAGAAATGCAGCAAACTTGATCTCAGTCACTTTCTGGATGATTGCAAACTCTAAAGATGGAAGACCCTTCACTCAGCATTCTGCTCTGCACTCCTCCTATCACAGCATGAGACTCCTTTAACCATTCAGCTTTGCATTTCTGGGACAATCACACCTCATCAACCTGTCCTTACCAGTAGTCAGGCCCCTGGGATCGCACTCTACTCCTTTAGCTGGAGTGGCTGGGGTGAAGGGGTGACTCATTGTTAGGAGTTGTGACCTTCCTTACCTGATCACCGTTTGGAGGGAGGGACCTGATCCTGGAGATACCCATTCCAAGCATCCGTGTGAATCATCATCCAATGTGAATCCCAAGGATAAGTACCATGGCGTTCCCGAATCTGTTCCCTCTCTCCCTGCAGAGTGTGAGGGGATTGGGTCGGACTCTGAGCAGCTTTTTAAAGTTTAAAGTTTATTTATTCATCACGAGTAAGGCTTACACTAACACTGCAATGAAGTTGCTGTGTAATTCCCCTAGTCGCCACACTCCAGCGCCTGTTCAGGTCAATGCACCTAACCAGCACGTCTTTCAAACTGTGGGAGGAAACTGGAGCTCCCGGAGGAAACCCACGCAGACACGGGGAGAACGTGCAAACTCCACACAGACAGTCACCCAAGCTGGGAATCGAACTCGGGTCCCTGGTGCTGTGAGGCAGCAGTGCTAACCACTGTGCCACCATGCAGACCTATGTGCCTTCAATGTCTCTGGGCTGTAGAGGGTAAAAATAAAGCAATGGACTGGATCTGCTGCAGTGAATCTGAAACCCAATCAACAATGTAGTACTCTCAGTGTCAGAGACTGGCTCCAAATCCTCCCATTCAGTCCAGAGTTTCAATGAATGATCATTACACGCTGTGGATTGTGATGGGGAGGGACAGAGAGAGTTACCATGTGAAGTGTTAACTTGTCCCAACCTTCCAACAACTCCCTTCATTGCTTCCATTCTGCTTCTGTAACGCTTCAAGCTCCAGCTTTGTGGGGAGTTATTTGACAATTTTTACCCACAAGAGTTAGCAAATAAATAAACGCAGCAACACAAGCTAAACAGTCGGTGTCTGGAACATTCTTTCAACAACAACAACAAGCTGCCTTTGCAGGGTGGGCAGGATTCCTTGGCTGGATGCTTTCCAAGACCGGAAATTCCTGCCTGAGCTCAACGGACCTTTTTATGGTCTGCTGAACTTCTGTCCCGCCCATTCCCACAGCAGGCAGCAATGGGAGAATTTTGGCCAGCGAAACAGAGTCAATGGCTGGGATTTTTCCTTGCCCTATCTATGGTGTGTCTTCAGGCAGCAGAGGCTCCTCATCTCCATTGGCCGCCAGTGGGGTCTCCCGGTCCCACCACTGTCTATGATGTTTTGTGTGACTTGCCCATCCCGCTGAGAGAAGGCGTCTTCAGCTGGACCGGAAGATCCAGTGGGAAGGGCCAAAAAATGCGGCCCAATGTTTCATGTCGATGATCCTTCTTCTGATCTGGGGAAAATTAGAAACACAATTGGTGTCACCTGGGTCGATGGGGGCCGGGGGGGGGGGGGGGGGGGGGGGGGGCGGGCGGGCAGCGGTGAGGGAATGAAGAAAATAAAGGTCCATGAGGGGGTTGGAAGATGGAAGACATTAACTGGCAAAGGGAATGGTGATGGGACCAATGTAGAAACAGAAGCTGAATCTCAAAGTGGTTCGAATGACAGATTAATGAACAGATGTCCTCGATAAGAAAAACAAGAGGAAAAGTAAATTAAGGCTGAAACTTGCAAATAAAAGGAAACAAAATGGAGGCAGAGGTTACAATCGTAAATTGTCCAATTCATTGTTAAATTCAGAAACTAATCCAAAGGTACGGTTACGTTGAGGTTGACACACGACGGTCAGTTGGCGGCAAAGATGGGAGCAAGGTGGAGAATTAAAATATCAGGGCTTCCGATGAAAGGACAAAGGATCCATGGCTTCGCTAGTAATTTTCAGTGTTTCACTCAATCCTGCGATTGAAAATTGGTCGAACTTTTATTATGTGGTTTATCTGGGATTTCTTCACAAATTGAATGTCGACACAGATGAACATCCAAGAAAATATACCTTGCTAACGCACAGATGTTGTTAATTAATTGTTAAAGTTTATTTATTAGTCACAAGTATACTTACATGCGCACTGAAGTTACTGTGAAAATCCCCTAGTCGCCACACTCCGGCGCCTGTTTGGATACATTGAGGGAGAATTTAGCATGGCCAATTCACCCTAACCAGCACGTCTTCCAATCTGTGGGAGGAAACCGGAGCACCCGGAGGAAACCCACGCAGACACGGGGAGAACATACCCCACTGACACACTGACAGTGACTCAAGCCTGGAATCAAACCCGAGTCCCTGGCGCTGAAGCATCTCCGCATCCTCCTCACTGCTCACCCTCCCACCCAACTTTGTATCATCTGCAGTCATCTGCAGATTGACTCGAATGAAAACAGGGCTTAAAGGGTTAAGTTAAGAGGATATAGAAAATAGAAGCAGAAGTAGGCCATTCGGCCCTTTGAGTTCACTCCACCATGTTCATAGACTCCTTACAGGGCCGAAGGAGGCCATTCGGCCCATTGAGTCTGCACCCACTCTCCAACAGAGCATCCCACCCAGGCCCTATCCTTGTAACCCCATGTATTCACCCACAAACTTATAAATCTTTGGACACTAAGGGGCAATTCAGCACGGCCAATCCACCTAACCTGCACATCTTTGGACTGTGGGAGGAAACCGGAGCACCCGGAGTAAACACACGCAGACACGGGAAGAAAATGCAGACTCCACACAGACACCCAAGGCTGGAATTGATCCCAGGTCTCTGGCGCCATGAGGCAGCAGTGCTAACCACTGTGCCCGCACAGCGCCACCCCATTGTTGAATAAACTCAACCTATCACTGAGTTTAGAGATGATCTGATAAAATTCAAATAGTTTGCCTGTGTTGCAATCAAGAATGAACACTGAAGCAATTAATACATTTTGATTGGTCTTAGCAAAGAGAACTCAGATGGAATAATTGCTCCAGAGAATCCATTATCAGAGCAGATTTCACTGGCTCTGAAGAAGAGTCTTTTGGACTCAAAACATTAACTCTGTTTCTCTCTCCACATGCACTGCCAGACCTGCTGAGTTTTCCCAGCATTCTCTGTTTGATTCACGATTACACTGGTGATGGGCAACAAAAAAATCCGGAAGAGTTTACGTTTTATTTTTGATGAAGGAGGAGATGGATGTTTCTCTCGGTTGTTTTTGCTGCTGTTCGTATTTCTAGTGTCCTGTTGCAATCACAGAACAAACTGAAATTGGAGAGCAGGAAGCTGGAACCATGATCTGAAGCAGCAAGTTGCAGCAACAAATAATAAAATTGCTAAAGTAACAGGATTCCAACTCACCAAAACACCTCCTTTACAGCTGCATACCCTGGCAGCCCTGAACGCCTCTTTATTCGCGTCACAAGTAGGCTTACATTAACACTGCAATGAAGTTACTGTGAAAATCCTCCAGGGAAACAAAGGTTTTTTTAAGGGATTGGTTTTCATATTGATAAATATACTGGGGGAGAGGAGGTGGTGTAGTCACTGGACTAGTAATCCAGAGACCCAGAGCAATGCCCTGGCAACCCACCATGGTAGATAGTGAAATCTGAATTCAATACAAATATGGAATTAGAAGTCTAATGATAAACATGAAACCATTGTTGTAAAAATCCATCCGGTTCATTAATTTAGTTTATTTATTAGTGTCACAAGTAGGCTTACATTAACACTGCAATGAAGTTACTGTGAAAATCCCCTAATCGCCACACTCCGGCGCCTGTTCGGGTACATTGAGGGAGAATTTAGCATGGCCAATTCACTTAACCAGCACGTCTTTCAGACTATGTGGCTCAGAGGAGATTTATTTTACCATATATATCATTTGTAAAGGTGAAATTCTGAATAAGAATTCTCAATGGAAACAAATTAAAACATGCTACCGTGCAAAGGGACCTGGGGGTCCTTGTGCATGAGACGCAAAAGCCCAGCCTGCAGGTACAACAGGTGATCAAGAAGGCAAATGGGATGTTGGCCTATATTGCGAAGGGCATAGAATATAAAAGCAGGGATGTCTTGATGCACCTGTACAGGGCATTGGTGAGGCCGCAGCTGGAATACTGTGTGCAGTATTGGTCCCCTTATATGAGGAAGGATATATTGGCATTGGAGGGAGTGCAGAGAAGGTTCACCAGGTTGATACCGGAGATGAGGGGTTTGGATTATGAGGAGAGGCTGAGGAGATTGGGTTTGTACTCGTTGGAGTTTAGAAGGATGAGGGGGGATCTTATGGAGACTTATAAGATAATGCGGGGGCTGGATAGGGTGGAGGCGGAGAGATTCTTTCCACTTAGTAAGGAAGTTAAAACTAGAGGACACAGCCTCAAAATAAAGGGGGGTCGGTTTAAGACAGAGTTGAGGAGGAACTTCTTGTCCCAGAGGGTGGTGAATCTCTGGAATTCTCTGCCCACTGAGGTGGTGGAGGCTACCTCGCTGAATATGTTTAAAGCGCGGATGGATGGATTCCTGATCGGTAAGGGAATTAAGGGTTATGGGGATCAGGCGGGTAAGTGGTACTGATCCACGTCAGATCAGCCATGATCTTATTGAATGGCGGGGCAGGCTCGAGGGGCTAGATGGCCTACTCCTGCTCCTATTTCTTATGTTCTTATGTTCTTATTAAGAAAGCTAACTTCCTTCTGCACTTCAGGGACAAATACATTCTACACAGGTTTCTACCAGACAGGGGATAGACAACCTGTACCGAGCTGCTGTGTAGCTGGGACATTCCATACGTTTAATTCCTGGACTTTGTGAGGAAGTGACTGGCCTTACCCATCACCTCTCTCTTGACAGGATAATCACATTCAAGTTCTTGGTGTCCATGTGGACTCACTGACTGAGATCAGCTGGCTAAGAATGAAGTGAGAGGGTGAACAGGGCCACAATGAGGCAACACCAGTGGAAGCAGATTTCTTTCACTCCTCTCCACCCTCCCATGTTCCTCATCTCCTGGTCAATGCTAGTTATAGAATGTTATGGGTCCCTTAATTCACCAGCATCAAAGACTGTGAACAAAGGTAGTTTATTTCTAAGCTCACAGCTACAAACACTGCGGGTGGGATTTTCCCGCCGTGCTCGCCCCAAGGCCAGAAATTCCTGCCCGAGGTCAATGGACCTTTGCATGGTCCAACCCTGCCCGCTACGATTCCCGGAATGGGAAAATTCCACTCTACTTGTGCTCTGCGCGAAACCCAGGGATAATCTTAGAATCATAGAAGCATAGAATCCCTACAGTGCAGAAGGAGATCATTCGGCCCATCAAGGTAGTAAATTGGATTAGACACTGGCTCAATGGAAGAAGCCAGAGAGTGGTTGTGGAGGATTGCTTCTCTGAGTGGAGGCCTGTGACTAGTGGTGTGCCGCAGGGATCGGTGTTGGGTCCATTGTTGTTTGTCATCTATATCAATGATCTGGATGATAATGTGGTAAATTGGATCAGCAAGTTTGCTGATGATACAAAGATTGGAGGTGTAGTGGACAGTGGGGAAGGTTTTCAAAGCTTGCAGAGGGATTTGGACCAACTAGAAAAATGGGCTGAAAAATGGCAAATGGAATTTAACGCAGACAAGTGTGAGATATTGCACATTGGAAGGACAAACCAAAGTAGAACGTACAGGGTAAATGGTAGGACTCTGAAGAGTGCAGTTGAACAGAGGGATCTGGGAATACAGGTACAGAGTTCCCTAAAAGTGACATCACAGGTGGATAGGGTCGTAAAGAGTGCCTTTGGTACATTGGCCTTTATAAATCGGAGTATCGAGTATAAAAGTTGGAGTGTTATGGTAAGGTTATATAAGGCATTGGTGAGGCCGAATTTGGAGTATTGTGTACAGTTTTGGTCACCTAGTTACAGGAAGGATGTAAATAAGGTTGAAAGAGTGCAGAGAAGGTTCACAAGGATGTTGCCGGGACTTGAGAAGCTGAGTTACAGAGAGAGATTGAATAGGTTGGGACTTTATTCCCTGGAGCGTAGAAGATTGAGGGGAGATTTGATAGAGGTGTATAAGATTTTGATGGGTATAGATAGAGTGAATGCAAGCAGGCTTTTTCCGCTGAGGCTAGGGGAGAAAAAAACCAGAGGGCATGGGTTAAGGGTGAAAGGAGAAAAGTTTAAAGGGAATATTAGGGGGGGCTTCTTCACGCAGAGAGTGGTGGGAGTGTGGAATGAGCTGCCGGATAAAGTGGTAAATGCGGGGTCACTTTTAACATTTAAGAAAAACTTGGACGGGTTCATGGATGAGAGGGGTGTGGAGGGATATGGTCCAAGTGCAGGTCAGTGGGACTAGGCAAAAAATGGTTCGGCACAGACAAGAAGGGCCAAAAGGCCTGTTTCTGAGCTGTATTTTTCTATGGTTCTATAGTTCTATGCCTGTACCGACAACAATCCCATTCAGGCCTGATCCCCATCACGCCATGTATTTACCCTGCAAATCATCCTGACACTAAGGATCAATTTAGCATGGCCAATTAACCTAACCTGCGCATCTTTGGACTGTGGGAGGAATCCAGAGCACCCAGAGGAAACCCATGCAGGCACGGGGAGAACATGCAAATTCCACACATCCAGTCACCCGAGGCCAGAATTGAACTCAAGCCCCGGCGCTGCGAGGCAACAGTGCTAACTACTGTACCACCATGCCACAACTACTTCCCGCACTTCTCACTATGTGACCTCTTCGATAGGTACGTCATCACGTTCTCATGTGACCATTCAGTCAACAATAGTGATCTCAGTTCCAGCGAGTCCATTCTGTCTACCATCATATTGGACTATTACTGCATTATATGTAACAAATGTTCTTGTAACAAGTCTTCTTGAAACTAGGACTCTGTCTGTAAATTGAGACATTCTTGGTCGCTGGGGATTTTCTCCAGGTAGCAGAGAGCAGCATTTTAAGTTGCCTTTCAATAACAGATGTTGTATGACCCAATCCCCACCCCTGATTGTGGATAATGGGTGAGCTCATTTTTGGTCGAGCTAATGTAGGGGGAGCTATATGATAAATGGCAGAACCATAAAGGATGTAGATACGCAGAGGGACTTGGGTGTGCAAGTCCACAGATCCTTGAAGGTGACGTCACAGGTGGAGAAGGTGGTGAAGAAGGCATATGGCATGTTTGCTTTTATAGGACGGGGCATAGGGTATAAAAGTTGGGGTCTGATGTTGCAGATGTATAGAACGTTGGTTCGGCCGCATTTAGAATACTGCGTCCAGTTCTGGTCGCCACACTACCAGAAGGACGTGGAGGCTTTAGAGAAAGTGCAGAGGAGGTTTACCAGGATGTTGCCTGGTATGGAGGGGCTTAGTTATGAGGAGAGATTGGGTAAACTGGGGTTGTTCTCACTGGAAAGACGGAGGATGAGGGGAGACCTAATAGAGGTGTATAAAATTATGAAAGACACAGATAGGGTGAACGGTGGGAAGCTTTTTCCCAGATCAGAAGTGACAATCACGAGGGGTCACGGGCTCAAGGTGAGAGGGGCGAAGTATAACTCAGATATTAGAGGGATGTTTTTTACACTTCTGACCTTATGACAGAGTGAAGGTCATTGATGAAGCAGCTGATGATGGTTGGACCTAGGACACTACTCTGAGGGACGTTTGCAGAGATGTCCTGGAACTGAGATGACTGACCCTCCACAACCACAGCCATCTTCCTATATACCAGGCATGACTCCAACCAGCGGAGAGTTTGCCCCCTGATACCCATTGACTCCAGTTTTGCTGGGGCTCCTTGATGCCACACTCAGTTGAATGGGGCTTTGATATCAAGGGCTGTCACTCTCACTTCTCACATCACATACGTATATATAAAAATCCCCCTTGTGTTCTCTTGAATTGCCTGCTGCAATGTCCTGGAAAATTAATGTTTAATTTCTGGAAACTCCAGGGTTATCCAGGAGAATTGGCAACACTACAAGAATTCTGTACGAAGTGGGAAAGTTATCCTAATGTCCTGGCCAACATTCCGCAGGGCGGTGCTCTCTTCTGTCTGTCGAACAATGGAGGCTGAGAGGACGACCAGAATGACGCCTTTAAAAATTACGAAAAGGCACTGAAGGGACAATGAAAGAAAATCTTTCCACTTGTAAGGAAAGGTCAAAACTAGAGGTCATCATAAAATAACTGGCAGATAAAGCATCATGTGGGAAAATGGGATATTGTTCATTGTCACAGGAAGAATACAAAAGCAGAATATTATTTAAATGGAGAGAGAGAGAGAGACTGCCGAATGCTGAAGTGGAGTGTGACCCGGGTGTTTTGATTAACAAAATATTAGCATTCAGCAAGTCATCAGTAGGGGGTATGGCCACGACATTTGCAGATGACACAAGAATTGGTAGGCTGGTAAATAGCAAAGAGGGATAGTCATAGACTGCAGGAGGATATTAATGGGCTGGTCAGGTAGGCAGAGCAGCAGCATTTGTCATGCTTGCCTTCATTGGCCGAGGCATTGAGTTTAAAAATTGGCAACTGATGTTGCAGCTTTATAGAACCTTAGTTAGGCCGCACTTGGCATATAGTGTTCAATTCTGGTCACCAGACTACCAGAAAGATGTGGAGGCTTTGGAGAGGGTACAGAAAAGATTTACCAGGATGTTGCCTGGTATGGAGGGCATCAGCTAGGAGGAGAGGTTGGAGAAACTTGGTTTGTTCTCATTGGAACGACAGAGGTTGAGGAGCAACCTGATAGAAGTCTACAAGATTATGAGGGGCATGGACAGAGTGGATAGTCAGAAGCTTTTCCCCAGGGTGGAAGAGCCAATTACTAGGGGGCATAGGTTTAAGATGTGAGGGGCAAGGTTTAAAGGAGATGTACGAGGCAAGTTTTTTACACAGAAGGTGGTGGTTGCCTGGAACTCGCTGCCGGGGGAGGTAATGGAAGCAGTGACCTTTAAGGGGTATCTGGACAAATACATGAATAAGATGGGAATAAAGGGATATGGTCCCCGGAAGGGTAGGGGTTTTAGTTCAGACAGGCAGCATGGTCGGTGCAGGCTTGGAGGGCCGAAGGGTCTGTTCCTGTGCTGTAATATTCTTTGTTCTTTGTTCATTTGGAATTCAAACTGGAAAAGTGCGAGATAATGCACATGGGGAGGGGCTAACAAGAGAAAGGATTACACTATGTATGCTAGGTCCCTGGGAAGGACTGGAGACCAGCTGGTCCTTGGAGTGCATATCCACAGATCCCTGAAGGTGACAGAGCAGGTGGATCAAGTGGTGAAGAAGGTGAATGGGATATACTTGCCTTTATTATCTGAGGCGTAGAATACAAGAGTCGGGATGTCATGCTGGAACTGCATGACTACTGTGTGCAATTCTGGTCGCCACATTATAGGAAGGATGTGATTGCACTGGAGGGGGTGGAGAGGGGATTCACCAGGATGCTGCCTGGGCTGGAGGGTCCGAGCTATCCAGAAATATTGGATTGGCGGGTGCTGTTTTCATTGGAGCAGCAAAGGTTGAGAGGGGACTTCATGGAGGTGTATGACATTAGGAGGGACAGAGATAGGGTGGATAGGAAGACACATTTTCCATGAGTGGAGGGCTCCAATAACCAGGGGGCAGAGATAAGGTAAGAGATAGAAGGCCAAGAGGAGGATTGAGGAGAAACATTTTCACCCAGAGTGGGTGGCAGTCTGGAACTCACTGCCTGATAGAACGGTTGAGTCAGAAACTCTTGTAACATTTGAGAAGTACTTAAATATTCACTTGCTCTTCCATAACCTCCAGGGCTATGGGTCAAGTACTGGAAAATGGGATTAGTGTAGTCAGATCTTTGTTGACCGACATGGACACTCTTAATGGTCTCCCTCTGTGCTGCAAACATCTATGAATCAGAAAGGAAAATAGAATGTTGGCCTTTGTTGCAAGGTGGGTGTGGATAAGAGTAGAAAAGTCTTGCTGCAGCACACTGCATGGTGACAGTGCACCTAGAGTACTCTGGATACTTTTGGGCTCCTTATTTACAGAAGGATACACTTGCATGGGAAGCCTTTCAGAGGAAGTCCCATTCGGTGATTCCTGGGTTGAAGGGGTTGTCTTCTGAGGAAAGGTTGAGCAGGTTGGGCCAATACTAATTGCAGCGTGGAATGAAAAAAAGGTGATCTTATTGAAATACATTAAAATTCTGAAAGGGTTCTGTACAGGACTACAGGCCAGGTGCAGGACGGTGGTCTTAGAAAGTGCACCTGTGTGTGTCCTCGGGCTGGCATGGACAAATGGGCTGAATGGTCTCCTTCTCTGCTGTAACTTTTCTATGGTTCTCTGCATGTTTTCCCTCGTGAAAGAATCTGGAACCAGGACACACAGTTTCAAATTAAAGTGTCACTTAATTAAAATGGAGGTTGGGAGCAATTTCTTCTCTGGATCTCATTAGACTTCAAAATTCTCTTCTTCAGTGAGCAATCGAAATGGAATCATTGAATATATTTTGGTAGATAAGTTTTTAATTGACCAGAGAGTCAAGTTTTATTGTGGGAGTGGTGTGGTGAGGGAGTGGGGTGGGAGGTGTAGGCTGTTGTGGTCAGGAAAGTGAAGTTAAGACCATAATCAGATCAGTCTAGATCTTATTGAATGATGGAACAGGCTTGAGGGGCTGAATGGCCTCCTCCTGCTCCTATTTCGTATGGGACGCTGACCTTACATGGAGTAGTTACAACAAGCATTGATGTACTTCAATGAAACACATGAAGGAGAAAGGAATAGAAAGAGATATTGATGGAGTTAGACGAGTAAAGGTGGGAGGAAACTCACATGTAGAATAAACACCCTCTAAGACTAGCTGAGCTGAGTGGCCTGTTCCTGTGATGTAAAAGGCTCTTTGGATAGCACCTTCCAAACCCACAACCACTACCATCTAGAAGGACAAAGTCAGCAAAGTGCCTTTGGAACATCACCACCTGCAAGTTTCCCTCCAAGTCACTCACAATCCTGACTTGGAAATATATCACCGTTCCTTCATGGTCACCGATCAAAATCCTGGAGCTCCTTTCCCTATGTGGAGATGCCGGCGTTGGACTGGGGTAATCACAGTAAGAAGTCTCACAACACCAGGTTAAAGTCCAACAGGTTTATTTGGTAGCAAATACCATAAGCTTTCGGAGCACAGCTCCTTCGTCAGATGGGGTGGATATGGATATGGATAGGATATGGCGGTTCATAAGGGCAGTTCACCACCAACTTCTCAAGGGCACTTAGGGATGGACAATAAATGCTGTCCAGCCAAACAAGCCCATAACCTAAAAATGAATTACAAAAGATTTATACAATGTCCCAAATGAAACAGGAAGGAAAATTTAAATATATATATCTACGTCTCCCAGGCCATTCTATAAAATTATTATTTTTAATTTTAAAAATGGACAAGGTTTTATCCTGACTGGCCATGACTCATACCAGAGGAACTTTTAACCCTCAGACAACCATCAGAAACTCTTTATCTGTAAAAGAAAATGCACTAATGTTCCTCCCTGGAACTGGACTTTGCCCCTTTCTGGCCACAGAGATGCTGTGTCATCAAGAACAAAAATAACACTGACTCCTATTAAACAACGACCTGGGAAAATACATCCTTTGTCCCACACCCAGGAGAAGTGGGAGGGATGTCACATGATCCCTCATTGTTCCACAGGACCAGGCTGAGGAGAAGGCAGTTGGTTTGTTCACTACATTTATTTATTTATTTTAAGTTAAATTTGTGTAAAAAAATCGGAGGTTTTTTTTAAAACAGGAAGTGGGCCCAGCAGGAGTCTGGGAAGGTTTTTGGAGGGTTTAAAAGTAGGCCGCACTTTTGAGCGGGCAGCGTCGTTAGCGGGCAGCAGAGTGAGCAGGAG
Source organism: Mustelus asterias (assembly GCF_964213995.1). NCBI lineage: Eukaryota > Metazoa > Chordata > Chondrichthyes > Carcharhiniformes > Triakidae > Mustelus > Mustelus asterias. The sequence goes on from NC_135817.1 coordinate 84,526,327, forward strand.
GCAGAGTGAAAGCAGTAGGGCTTTGGCTCACAGGGCTCAGGCAGAAAGGGCGAGCAGGGGTGAGTTAATTCATTTTTTGCTGTTTCTACCTGGTACTGGCAGGGTATCTAGAGAGGATGGGTGTGAAGGCAGTGCAATGTTCCTCTTGCACTATGTTCGAGGTGAGGGACGACGACAGTGTCCCTGCTGATTATACCTGTGAGAAGTGCATCCATCTGCAGCTCCTCCAAAACCGTGTAAGGGAACTGGAGCTGGAGTTGGATGAACTTAGGATCATTAGGGATGCAGAGATGGCCATAGACAGAAGCTTCAGGGATACAGTTACTCCGAGGAATGAAAATAGATGGGTGACGGTGAGAGGGGCTGGGAAGAAGCAGTCGGTGCAGGGATCCCCTGTGGTCGTTCCCCTTAGCAATAAGTATTCCGCTTTGGATACGGTTGAGGGGGACGACATACCAGTGGTGAGCCGCAGTGAGAGGATCTCCGGCACTGAGTCCGTCCCTGTGGCTCAGGAGGGTAAGGAGGAGAGCGGGAGGGCAATAGTTATTGGGGACTCGTTAGTTAGAGGGATAGATAGGAGGTTCTGTGGCAGCAAAAGAGACTCGAGGATGGTTTGTTGCCTAGCGGATGCCAGGGTCCGTGACGTCTCGGACCGTGTTTTCCGGATTCTTAAGGGGGAGGGGAAACAGTCACAAGTCGTGGTACCAACGACATAGGTAAGAGAAGGGACGGGGATTTAAAACAGGAATTTCGGGAGCTGGGCTGGAAGCTGAGAGCAAAGACAAAACATGTGGTCATCTCTGGTACGCTACCGGTGCCACGTGATAGCGAGTTGAGGAACAGGGAGAGAGTGCACTTAAACATGTGGTTGCAGGGATGGTGCAGGAGGGAGGGTTTCAGATACGTGGATAATTGGAACACGTTCTGGGGAAGGTGGGACCTCTACAAACAGGACGGGGTGCACCTGAACCAGAGGGGCACCAATATCCTCGGAGGGAAATTTGCTACGGCTCTTCAGGGGGATTTAAACTAATTTGTCAGGGGAGTGGGAAAAGGAGTTGTAGTCCGGAAGTCAGTGTTGAGGGTGGTGAGATATTGGGGAAGGTATCAAGGTCAAGGGTGGGTACCGGTAGACAGGAAGATGGGTTGAAGTGTGTCTACTTCAATGCAAGGAGCATCCGGAACAAGGTGGATGAACTTGGGGCGTGGATTGCTACTTGGGACTACGATGTTGTGGCCATTACGGAGACGTGGGTAGAACAAGGACAGGAATGGTTGTTGGACGTTCCGGGGTATAGATGTTTCACTAAGTGTAGTGAAGCTGGTAAAAGAGGTGGAGGAGTAGCATTGTTAATCAAGGATAGTTTAACGGCTGCGGAAAAGCACTTTGAGGGGGATATGCACACTGAGGTAATATGGGCTGCAGTTAGAAACAGGAAAGGAGCGGTCACGTTGCTAGGAGTTTACTATAGGCCCCCAAATAGTAATAGAGATGTGGAGGAAGAAATTGCTAAGCAGATTATGGATACGTGTGGGGGTCACAGGGTAGTTGTCATGGGGGACTTTAACTTTCCAAATATTGATTGGAACCTTTGTAGATCGAATAGTTTGGATGGGGCACTTTTTGTGCAGTGTGTGCAGGAGGGTTTCCTGACACAATATGTGGATAGGCCGACAAGGGGTGAGGCCACATTGGATTTGGTACTGGGAAATGAACCGGGCCAAGTGTTAGATTTGGTTGTGGGAGAGAACTTTGGAGATAGTGACCACAATTCGGTGTCTTTTGTTATTGCAATGGAGAGGGATAGGGCCGGACGGCAGGGCAAGGCTTACAATTGGGGGAGAGGTAATTATGATGCGATTAGGCAAGAATTAGGGGGCATAAGATGGGAACAGAAACTGTCAGGGAAAGGCACTGATGAAAAGTGGAACTTTTTCAAGGAACAAATACTGGGTGTCCTTGATAGGTATGTCCCTGTCAGGCAGGGAGGAAATGGCCGAGTGAGGGAACCGTGGTTCACAAAAGAGGTGGAATGTCTTGTGAAAAGGAAGAGGGAAGCTTATGTAGGGATGAGGAAACAAGGTTCAGATGGCTCGATTGAGGGTTACAAGTTAGCAAGGAATGAGCTGAAAAAGGGGCTGAGGAGAGCTAGGAGGGGACATGAGAAGTCCTTGGCGGGTCGGATCAAGGAAAACCCCAAGGCTTTTTACTCTTATGTGAGGAATAAAAGAATGACCAGGGTGAGGTTAGGGCCGGTCAAGGACAGTGGTGGGAACTTGTGTATGGAATCAGTAGAGATAGGCGAGGTGATGAATGAATACTTTTCTTCAGTGTTCACCAAGGAGAGGGGCCATGTTTTTCAGGAAGAGAAGGTGTTACAGGCTAATAGGCTGGAGGAAATAGATGTTCGGAGGGAGGATGTATTGGCAGTTTTGAATAAACTGAAGGTCGATAAGTCCCCTGGGCCTGATGAAATGTATCCTAGGATTCTTTGGGAGGCGAGGGATGAGATTGCAGAGCCTTTGGCTTTGATCTTTGGGTCCTCGCTGTCCACGGGGATGGTGCCAGAGGACTGGAGAGTGGCGAATGTTGTTCCTCTGTTTAAGAAAGGGAATAGAAATGACCCTGGTAATTATAGACCGGTTAGTCTGACTTCGGTGGTTGGTAAATTGATGGAAAAGGTCCTTAGGGATGGGATTTACGACCATTTAGAAAGATGCGGATTAATCCGGGATAGTCAGCACGGATTTGTGAAGGGCAAATCGTGCCTCACAAATTTGATAGAATTTTTTGAGGAGGTAACTAGGTGTGTTGATGAAGGTAGGGCGGTTGATGTCATATATATGGATTTTAGTAAGGCGTTTGATAAGGTCCCCCATGGTCGGCTTATGATGAAAGTAAGGAGGTGTGGGATAGAGGGAAAGTTGGCCGATTGGATAGGTAACTGGCTATCTGATCGAAGACAGAGGGTGGTGGTGGATGGAAAATTTTCGGACTGGAGGCAGGTTGCTAGCGGAGTGCCGCAGGGATCGGTGCTTGGTCCTCTGCTCTTTGTGATTTTTATTAATGACTTAGAGGAGGGGGCTGAAGGGTGGATCAGTAAATTTGCTGATGACACCAAGATTGGTGGAGTAGTGGATGAGGTGGAGGGCTGTTGTAGGCTGCAAAGAGACATAGATAGGATGCAAAGCTGGGCTGAAAAATGGCAAATGGAGTTTAACCCTGATAAATGTGAGGTGATTCATTTTGGTAGGACTAATTTAAATGTGGATTACAGGGTCAAAGGTAGGGTTCTGAAGACTGTGGAGGAACAGAGAGATCTTGGGGTCCATATCCACAGATCTCTAAAGGTTGCCACTCAAGTGGATAGAGCTGTGAAGATGGCATATAGTGTGTTAGCTTTTATTAACAGGGGGTTGGAGTTTAAGAGCCGTGGGGTTATGCTGCAACTGTACAGGACCTTGGTGAGACCGCATTTGGAATATTGCGTGCAGTTCTGGTCACCTCACTATAAGAAGGATGTGGAAGCGCTGGAAAGAGTGCAGAGGAGATTTACCAGGATGCTGCCTGGTTTGGAGTGTCGGTCTTATGAGGAAAGGTTGAGGGAGCTGGGGCTGTTCTCTCTGGAGCGGAGGAGATTGAGGGGAGACTTAATAGAGGTTTATAAAATGATGAAGGGGATAGATCGAGTGAACGTTCAAAGACTATTTCCTCGGGTGGATGGAGCTATTACAAGGGGGCATAACTGTAGGGTTCATGGTGGGAGATATAGGAAGGATATCAGAGGTAGGTTCTTCACGCAGAGAGTGGTTGGCGTGTGGAATGGACTGCCTGCAGTGATAGTGGAGTCAGACACTTTAGGAACATTTAAGCGGTTATTGGATAGGCACATGGAGCACACCAGGATGGTAGGGAGTGGGATAGCTTGATCTTGGTTTCAGATGAAGGTCGGCACAACATCGTGGGCCGAAGGGCCTGTTCTGTGCTGTAATGTTCTATGTTCTATGTTCTATCCCCTCCAAGCTGCTAAAACCTGCAATATTGTGAAGTGGACCCGAATATAGACAGCCGCTGTTTGACCTCCCAAGAGAAACACTGTGAACTATTGAAACATTGGAACTTGCGCCTTCCAGACTAATCCATCCCTCCGTGCCATCTCTCATCAAATCAGAAAACGCTGGAAAATCTCAGCAGGTCTGGCAGCATCTGTAAGGAGAGAAAAGAGCTTTGACAAAGTTTTGACAAAGGGTCATCTGGACTGGAAACATCAGTTCTTTTCTCCCCTTACAGGTGCTGCCAGACCTGCTGAGGTTTTCCAGCATTTTCTCTTCTTGTTTGAGATTCCAGCATCCGCAATAATTTGTGTTTATCCAGTGGCATCTCTCATCATGGAAGTGTCCATGCAATAGTCAGCCAATTATCCCCTGAAAGAATGCACCATTTACCATTTGATTTTGAACTCATGTAAAACCAGAACTCATCTTTTTATCGTGGTCTTGCCCTGAGACCCTTTCTTTTATCCCTCTGTTATTGTGTGAGTGCAAAGTCGCTGATGTTGTGAAACCCCTTTCCTGTGTTTTGTGCGTGTGCGCGTGGAATACACCAACCCTTTTACACTATCTTATCTGGAGTTTGCTGTGTGAATTATTCTTAGAGAATTGGAACATTCCAAATTTAAGGATTGGGCCACTTACAAAGGGGGGAAATCAAAAAATGAAAACACTTTTCTGCTCAAGGTGGATAGCGAGAGGAGAAATCAGGGTTCTTTGAACTAATGCCTCTCCTGTCTTTTTTCACATGTATTGGGATACAGTGAAAAGTATTATTTCTTGTGCGCGATACAGACAAAGCATACCGTTCACAGAGAAGGAAAGTAGAGAGTGCAGAATGTAGTGTTACAGTCACAGCTAGGGTGCAGAGAAAGATCAACTTAATGCAAGGTAGGTCCATTCAAAAGTCTAGTGGCAGCAGGGAAGAAGCTGTTCTTGAGTCGATGGGTACGTGACTTCAGACTCTAGATGGAAGAAGGCGGAAGAGAGAATGTCCGGGATGCGTAGAGTCTTAATTATGCTGGCTGCTTTTCCGAGACAGCGGGAAGTGCAGATAGAGTCAATGGATGGGAGGCTGGTTTGTGTGATGGACTGGATTTCGTTCGCGACCCTTTGTAGTTTCTTGCGGTCTCGGACAGAGCAGGAGCCATACCAAGCTGTGATACGACCAGAAAGAATGCTTTCTATTGTGGCCACTTGAAATGGCGATTTATAAAGCACTTTGGGGCAATTGGGCAAGAACTAAAACAGACAGGCTGCAGCCTAAAAGACAGAGATAAACAGGCTGCAACTCAGACGACTGAATACACAGGAAATAGGCCATCCCAAGGACAATGGACACTCTCTGGTCAAACATACTTGTTTACCAGACAAAGGGAAGCCTTAACCCCTTATCTGGGAGGGAGGTCTGTGACCTACCTGCCTCCAGCACCTACAGGCATGGCCGTTGGGTACACACCCAGAGATCGGTGTGGCAGCACCTGATGGGACTCTTATAGATCAGGGTGATCAAGCCCTGACCGATTGATTGACGAGAATCAGGAGACCGCCCAAAAGGACACAAAACCAAGGTGGGGAAAAAAAATGCTCCACAACAGAAGCTCTCTCTCTCTCTCTGACCCCACAAACGAGCTACAACAAAGGTGACCGTCGCCAGCAACGACCAGCACGAGGAGAGCCACCACACCCGAGAAGGAAGGAAGACCAGAGCCAGAGTGTCAGACCAGACCGAAGGACCAGACCACGCAGAGGACGACCGAGACCAGCGCACAGATAAAGGCCAATATCTACCTGGGTACTTAGCAGTCACGCAAAGTTAAGTCAAGGTCTAGTATTGGCCTTGAACTTTAGTATTTTCTGTAAGATAACTTATTGTTGGTTGGGTGGGTGATTATTGATTGTGTGTTTTAAATAAATATTGGTTGTACTAACAAGAAATCTACTTGCAATTCTTTGTCCACCGTATAAGGGTTAAAACAGACTGCGGCAGGCACAACACTATGGTGCGAGTCGTAGTCATTGTCCGTAACGACAATGTAATATATTGTGATGTATGAGTAAACAGCATTGAAATGCGGCTATTTTTAATCATTAGCACTGGTGAGAACATCAGATACTGGAGAATAGAACGATTTGGAGTACGTGTAACGAAAATCCTGAGGTCAGATATATCCTGACCTTGTCTATTGGCTGTGTCCAGCTGTAAGGTAACTGCCTGGAGATGTTAAAGAACAGAAATCATTTTTGGATTTGCTTTGCACTGCATGATAAAAATAAATTCTAAGCAATGATAGGAGTTACCCACAAGCTGGGTAATCTTGATGACTATCACAGCAGCCTCTCACTGCTCTGTTGAAGGAGGTTTGTTGTTAGTATCGGATTCTAATAGATCCACACTGTTGTACAGATTGCATTCACTCTATCTGCTATTGCACAAACATTTATATGTTTCTGGAGGTTTTGTTTTGCAGCTGCTGTTATTTACCAAACTTGGAAACAACTTGAGTATGATATGATCTTGCTGAGTTTCTCTGCTCTGTAATCTGTTGTTAACTGTCTCAAGGGGAGGATTGCTGTACACTGCATGAAGATATCAATGGAGTGGTCGGCTGGGCAGAAAAGTGGCAAATTTAATTCAACCCAGAAAAGTTGAAGTGATGCAGTTGGAGAGGCCAAACAAGGCAAAGGAATACACAATAAACGGGAGAGTGGCACAAGGAGTAGAGGGAGTGAGAGATCTTGGAATGAACATCCACTAATCCCTGACAATAGCAGGACGGGTCGATAAGGTGGTTAAGCAGGGATATGGATTCCTCTATAATCTGGTTAAGAGATGTGGATTCCTTGCTGGAATTATAGACACTAGTTAGGACACAAACTTAAGTACTGTGTGTAGTTCTGGTCACCTCATTACAGAAAGGATGTAATTCCATGAGAGAGGGTATAGAGGAGATTTATGAGGATGTTGCCAGGACTGGAATATTACAGCAATGAGGAAAGATCGGAAAGGCAGGGATTGTTCTCCTTGGGACAGAGGAGGTTGAGGGGAGATTTGATTGTGATGTATAATAGTGAGGAGCCTGGGTAGATTAGATGGGAAGATTCTATTTACTTCGGCAGAGAGGTCAGTGACTAGCGGATATAGACTAAAGTGATTGGCAGAAAGATTCTAGGGGAGATGAGGAAAAGGTTTTCACCCAGATGGTTATGTTGGTTTGGAACTCACTACCTGAAAAGGCAGAAAAACTCAACTCATTTAGAAGATGTCTGGATAAGAACCTTAAGTGCTGTAACCAATAGGGCGATGGACCAAATGATGGGAAGTGGGAATAAGTTGGGTGGCTCGATTTTCGGCCAGTGCAGCCACAATGAGCCGAGTGGCCACTTTTTTTGCTGTAAACCTTTTATGATTCCAAGAGGACGGAAGTGCTCTTCATTTACAAATCATACCCAATCTGAGGCAGCTTTCTCAGTAAGAATGACAACTTTATCCTTTCCTCTACTGAAGCTTTGGCCAGTCACAGAGGTTCTGTATGTTTCCCAGTGTGAGGGGAAAAGTGATCATTCTTCCCGCTTGGTCACAGTCACTAGGGTTTGACAACATATTAATCTGCGGAAAACTCATTGGATCCATGGCTAGGCTAGTAATTATGATGTGGAGATGCCGGCGTTGGACTGGGGTAAACACAGTAAGAGTTTTAACAACACCAGGTTAAATCTTTAACCTGGTGTTGTTAAAACTCTTACTAGGCTAGTAATTTCCAGTGTTTCACTCAATCCTGCGATTGAAAATTGGTCGAACTTTTATTATGTGGTTTATCTGGGATTTCTTCACAAATTTAATGTCGACATAGATGAACATCCAAGAAAATATACCTTGCTAACGCACAGATGTTGTTAATTAATTGTTAAAGTTTATTTATTAGTCACAAGTGTACTTACATTCACACTGAAGTTACTGTGAAAATCCCCTAGTCGCCACACTCCGGCGCCTGTTCGGGTACACTGAGGGAGAATTTAGCATGGCCAATTACCTAATCAGCACGTCTTTCAGACAGTGGGAGGAAACCGGAGCACCCGGAGGAAACCCATGCAGATACGGGGAGAACGTGCAAACTCCACACAGACAGTGACCCAAGCCAGGAATGGAACCCGGGTCCCTGGCGCTGTGAGGCAGCAGTGCTAACCACTGTGCCACCGTGCTGAGTTTCAATAGCAGTGATCACTGGATAGTGAACAGAGGTGGAAAGTGTGGAAATTATCAGGCTGTAGCTCACTGAAATACTACTATTTGTTAATATCAGTAATATCAGTCACCTTGAAGCAACTCAGTCAGCGAAGCGAGTTTGGAAAAACTGAAGCAGAGACCTTAGTGGTCTAAATCTCAATGCTATACGGGGCTAGCTTATCACACACTGACATGGTGTCACATGTAGACCAAGTCTGCAAGGGAGAAGAGCATTTACATCACTGGGATAAACTAGTTCCTCAAGATGGTGAATGGGTCCCAATTGTTCACTGATCAAATGCAGCAGGAACTGGTTACATAACTTTACGGATTTAATATCTGCAGAAAATGTAGGTTAGCCTATCATACATTCACTGGACTCTTAACAATGTCAAGCTAACTATTAGATGCACCACATGCTGAGTTTGGGCGCACCATGTGGTTCCAATGAATGGGCTCTTTCATGCGTTACAGGTCGCAGTCATTCAGACAATTGTTAAGGTTTCTGTTCTGGCATCTTTTCTTCCAACCATACCTGCAAAAGGAAAAAAACAGTGCTAAACTCTGGCAATGACCAATGAAAGTCCGTACAAACATTCATGTTTCTTTGAAGAATCATCCACCTGGAATGTTAACTCTGTTCCTCTTCTCACTGCTGCCTGGCCCACTGAACATTTCCCAGTATTTTCAGCTTTTGTTTTGGGTTTCTTTACAGGTCTTGGAGGTTCAGCGCCCATCCTAGTTTTGTCCATATCTCCCTGATGGGATTGAACCAGGAGTGGTTCACGATATAAATGGTTTAAGGGGCAGCATGGTGGCACAGTGGTTAGCACTACTGCCACACAACACCAGGGACCCAGGTTCAATTCCGGCCTTGGGTCACTGTCTGTGCAGAGTCTGCACATTCTCCCCATGTCTGCGAGGGTTTCCTCCGGGTGCTCCAGTTTCCTCCCACAGTCCAAGGATGTGCAGGTTAGGTGGATTGGCCATGGTAAATTAACCCTAGGGGGTAAATGTTCCCATTCCACCTCATCATGAGAATCATATCGAGCGAGGGGCGGACCATGGAAAGGTCTGTTGACCTCGGGCAGGATTTTCCGGTTTCGGGGCAAGTGCGGCTGGAAAATCCCATCTTTAGTGTCCCAAGATGTGCAACTTAGGGGAATTAGCAGGGTAAATATGTGAAGTTACAGGGGTAGGGCCTGGGTAAGATGCTCTGCCGGAGAGTCGGTGTAGACTTGATGGGCCGAAGGGCCTCCTTCTGCACTATAGGGATTCTGTGATTCTTCCTCTATGAAAATCAATGATGCGGCCAGGAAGGCATTCACCAATTGTGAACCAAGAGAGAGTGTGAAAGGTCATTTCACAATGAGTTTCTCCCCTCTTCATTCTGATTGGGAGGATATAACACTGAACACTCAGGGATCTGTTCTAATCTCAACCCTTTTCAATCTCAATATCACTGATCTGCCTCCAACCTTGTCTCGGGACTGTTTCTATGTTGCCGCTATCTGCTGTGATTCTCAGGTTCTGACATTTTCTAAACGAGAGATAACACCCCCCAACAATGACATTGCAAAGCTGGACAGTTACTGCAAGACATGGCATCTCAGCCCAACAGCAACAAAACAGTCGCAAGTATATTCCACATCCGCAATGCCAGTGCCAAAACAGAACTCAACATCTCGCTGAATCGTAAGATGCTGAATCACGAACAGCATCCCGTTTATCTTGGTCTTACCCTTAACTGAACGCCAACAGACAAAAAGCGTCTGAGCAAGGCAGCAAGATCAAAGCATGAAACAATTTCCTCAGCAAACTTGCTGGGGTGCAGATGCTCAAACCTTAAGGACCTCAGCTCTTGCCATTGTCTACTCGACTGCAGAGTACTGTGCATCAGTATGGTGCAACTCATCTCATATCAGTCTTGTCAATATCCAACTCAACACAACATTGGAGATCATGTCAGGTACCCTCCGGCCAACACGGCACCCCTGGCTCCTAATCCTGAGCCACACAGAGTGGGGCGATTGCAACAAGAAAGTTCCTGGCGAAGGTCTACATTAACCCAAGCCTGCCACTACACAGTGACCTTACCAATCCACCTTCTGATCACCTCCCAAATTTTTGAACAGTAGAGGAATTAAGGGTTATGGTGAGCGGGCGGGTAATTGGAGCTCAGTCCACGAAAAGTTCAGCCATTATCTTATTGAATGGCGGAGCAGGTTTGAGGGGCCAGATGGCCTACTCCTGCTCCTAGTTCTTATGTTCTTAAAATCTTTTTACCCAGAGGGTGGAATGCGCTGCCTGGGAGGGTGGTGGAGGTGGGATGCCTCACATCCTTTAAAAAGTATCTGGATGAGCACTTGGCACACCATAACATTCAGGGCTATGGGCCAAATGCTGGCAGATGTGATTAGGTGGGAGTTCAGGTGTTTCGAATGTGTCGGTGCAGACTCGATGGGCTGAATGGCCTCTCCTGCACAGTATAATTCTAAGATTCTATAATGAAATAGAAATGATGTTTAGAGACAGCTAGAAGCAAGAAAGGAAAATGTTTGAACATACCAGGCATTCATTCCTTGGGGTTTCACTATCTTTTTCACACATTGAATGTCATCCATGATGTTATCATTGATAAAATCTACAAAGGAAAATACAACATCGGCATGAAAATCAATTCACTGAAGGTTGAAATGTGAAGTGTGTGCTGATATTTGTGACCGAAGGTTTTTAATTTGGCAAAGATAGTTTGAGAAATGTGGCTGGAGTCCAGATTCCCAGGGCTCTTAAATACTTAATCTCTGGAAATATTTGTCTTCTCCACTTTGTTTTACGGTGTTGAACACTTTTTGGAGATATAAAGTTGCCGTATTGGAGAGAGCTAAGCTGAGCTGAGGGGGTTGCTCACAGTGGCATGAATCTCAGCCTGACCAACAGATATTCAACATAACTTTCTTACAAATTGTGTCAAAAGTAGGTGAATTGGACGATCTGAATTTATTTAAACAGCTTTCTCCTCGTGCTCATATACTTTTGCTCAATATCATTCAGTCTGAAATTATCATAGAATAAATCATAACATTCCTACAGTGCTAAAGAGGCCATTCGGTCCATTAAGCCTGTGCTGACTGTCTGACAGAGTATCTTCCCCAGGCCCTCTCCCCCACCCTATTCCCTTAACCCCCACATTTCCCATAATCCACCTAACCTGCTCATCTTTGGAGTGTGGGAGGAAACCCATGCAGACACGGGGAGAATGTGCAAATTCCACACAGACAGTCACCCAAGGCGGGAATCGAACCCGGGTCCCTGGCGTTGCGAGGCAGCAGTGCTCACCACTCTGCCACCATGTCGTCCAAGTTAAATGGATTCCTCTTCAGGGACTACTGCATCTCATTGGACCAAATTTATCACTCCCAATGGCAGCACCAAAAGCCATTGAAAATCTGAGTGCAGTTACTTGGCAGCCAACCCAACGTGGTCACATGATGGCTGACCAATCAGTGGGAATGATGCAGCCTTGCCGCTGAATCACATGACGGGGCATCTCTGATGTTGTGAAGCCTCCATCACCAGCTGGCGATGCAGGAGTCATAGTTAAAGATTAGCACTGCTACCTCACAGAGCCAGGGGCCCAGGTTTGATTCACAGCTTGGGCGACTGTCTGTGTGGAGTTTGCACGTTCTCCCCATGTCTGCGTGGGTTTCCTCCGGGTGTTCTGGTTTCCTCCCACACTCCAAAGATGTGCAGGTTTGGTGGATTGGCCATGCTAACTTGCCCCTTAGTGTCCCAAGGTGTCTAGGTTAGCGGGAATTAATCATGGGACATGTGTGGGGTTATGGGGGTAGCGAGGGAGTTGGGCCTGGGTAAGATGCCCTGTCAGAGGGTCAGTGCAGACTCTTTGGGCCGAATGGTCTCCTTCTGAACTGTGGGGATTCTGTGGGCTATATTTGTTTTTACTGTAATCACAAACAAAGCATATATAATCGATAGATTCAGAATAATGTACATATAAGAAATGCTTTGTCAAAGCACTGATACGTTGTTTAACAAAAATATGACGATTTCACAAGAAATAATGAAAGGAACAAATTATTTCTTCTTTCTTCCTACATCCTTTCAATTAATCTTTCTCTTATTCTCATAATGGGGCGGCACGGTGGCACAGTGGTTAGCACTGCTGCCTCACAGAGCCAGGGGCCCAGGTTCAACTCCTGGCTTGGGTCACTGTCTGTGTGGAGTTTGCATGTTCTCCCCACGTCTGCGTGGGTTTCCTCCGGGTGCTCCGGTTTCCTCCCACACTCCAAAGATGTATGGGTTGGTGGATTGGCCATGCTAAACTACCCCTTAGTGTCCCAAGCCGTGTAGATTGGATGGATTGGCCATGGTAAATATGCAGGGTTATGGGGATAGATTGGAGGGGAGAGCCCGGGTGGGATGCTCTTCTGGAGAGCCGGTGCAGCCTCAATGGGCCGAATGGCCTCTTTCTGCACTGTAGGGATTCTATGGTTCTTTCACTTTCTATCTGACTATCTCCTTCCATTTCTATCAGTTTGACTCTGCTCTCTCACGTCTCTGAATGTGTGAAACCTGAACTTTGGTTTGGATGACCAACTCTACTTAATGGTTGGGACTGTGACATTGAGAGTTTAATCCTCACCAAAGACTAAGGCCATTATTTTACTGGATCGGACTGATCGCACCTGATTCCTCATCTCTCACGATTGTCCCGCCACCGGATTTCCAGCAGGGGTAGCCTCTCACCCATTCCCAGCCAGAGGCTGAATAAATTATCTCAGTGTATTTAAATAGTGCTTTGCATCTGTTCAGCGCATCTGGCGCTCAGTCGTCCGGGCTCACTTGCCTTTATGGCCTCTCCGAGAGACATTCTCGCTAGCGAGGAAAACACCTGATCCCCACAGTCGTGTTGCCCTCACCGGTAGAACCAGAGAACCAGAGACCATTGAGCCCTCCCCCAACCCCGGGGGGGGGGTTGTTGAGGGCAAAGAGGGGCCCGCTGCGCACTCTACATCATGATTGGTAGGGGCAGGGAGGGGGATCCCATTGAACACTCTGCCTGTGATCGGTGTGGAGGGGGGCGGGGTGGGGCTATATTTTCAGGCAGTGTAGGGCTCGTAATCAGCCATGGACCCCTACAATTATGGAGGGGTGGTGCGGTGTTGAGACCAGCTGCAACAGCAGAGGCTTGACATCTCTGTCTCTCTATGTCAGGCCTCTGCTGTTGGAATTGCGCGCATGCAGCTACAGAGGTCTGCACATGCACAATAGCTCCCCTTGCTGCCTGATTAGGCTGGCTGGCGAATTAAGCCCAGCCCACTGCCTCGAGTAGCTAGAAACAGCCTAACCCATTTTTACATGCACTATGTGCATAAGATTGAGAGTAAAAACTCGCCCAAAAAATGCATCTGCAACTCTCCCATTTTCACACTAGTTGAACATTTCGAATTTTTCATCTAAAATTCCACCCTCAGAATTTTTCTCGTAAAATTCCATCCTAAGTGTTAGCATCATATTATCACCGTCCCAATGTAAATAGGACAACAATCTATTATGGAACGATATGGGAATTAGCAGTGTAAATATATGGGGTTACAGGGATAGGGCCTGGTTGGGATCATTGTCAGTGCAGCCTCGATGGGCTGAATGGCCTGTAGGGATTTTATGGATTCTATGGATATGGGAAACAACTGCTTTAATGAAGTGCTGGAGATCTGACAGCACCAATAGAACTGTAACTCATTCCTGGCTCAAACAGGAGATGGCAGACAAAACCTGGTTACCAAACTGCCCTTAGCTCCTGATACCTAGAAGGAAATCTGGCTTTGCTGGGTCTGTCATTGATCATGTCTGGTGTTTTCTTTCACAGGAGTGGGTTTGCATATCCCTGTGAGACAATGGATCAGTCCAATTATCTCAATGAATGCCCCCTTTAACAGACAAGAGAGACAATATTTGGAACCAATTACTGTTGTGGACGTTGGAGTCAGTCGTTGACAGGTGAAAGGTGTGGGTCTGCTTGATCAAATATAAGTAAGTATTCAGACTCACTGGGAAAATATAGATGTTTACTGAACATTGTGTGCTAAAGTGACAAGGACTCTGCACATCTGTGTGTCGAGCGATAAATATGCAAACAAAGGATCATAAAGATGCTGAATTGCATTGATTGAAAGTACACACCAACTGTAATGCTATTGCTGTTTTAACTGGTGTGTATAGGCTGCAGAATGCTATAATTGAAACTGTTTGACTGAATCTGGTTCGAACACCATAGTGAGACTACTGTGTGACTGTGTCTGTTCTCCTTGTGCACAAGAAATAAAGACATAGTTTTTGAGTACTCACTGTGCATCGTCTGGTTAATTCTCAACACTGTAACCAGCTCAGCAGCATGTTGCATTTTACTCGTTACCTTGACATAGTTAAGAATTCAGTAAAGGTGTATTGTCTGCCAATGGTAAACATGTAGAGTTATCACATTCTGGTGCTTTTGATTAGTGAATGATTTTAACCCACTTTTCATCTGTTCACCATCTTGAACGGACTTTAGTCCAGTAGCAGAAATATTCTTCTTTATTCTAGACATGATCTACACATGAGGGTAATTGTGGTCCTGTAGTGCCCAAATTAGCTTGAAAGGTTTAGGTCAGTAAAGTCTGAGCTTTAAGGTGGGATTTTCTGGTCTCACTCGTCCCACCTGAGGTCAGCAGATCTTTCCATGCGCCGTCTCTCACCCACTTCGATTCCCGTGGCGGGCAGGATGGTAAAATTCCAGCCATAGTCTTTCCGAAATTACTAAAACATGTTGTTGTGGCTCAGTCTCAGTAAGTGGTGTTACTTATCCTACATTAACCAATTAACACGAGAGTTAAGAAAGCCCACCAACGCCTCTACTTTCTCAGAAGACTAAGGAAATTTGGCATGTCAGCTACGACTCTCACCAACTGCAGCATAGAAAGCATTCTTTCTGGTTGTATCACAGCTTGGTATGGCTCCTGCTCTGCCCAAGACCACAAGGAACTACAAAAGGTTGTGAATGTAGCCCAATCCATCACGCAAACCGGCCTCCCATCCATTGACTCTGTCTACAATTCCCGCTACCTCGGAAAAGCAGCCAGCAGAATTAAGGACCCCACGCACCCCAGACATTCTCTCTTCCACCTTCTTCCTTTGGGAAAAAGATACAAAAATCTGAGGTCACGTACCAACCCACTCAAGAACAGCTTCTTCCCTGCTGCTGTCAGACTTTTGAATGGACCTACCTTGAATTAAGTTGATCTTTCTCGACACCCTAGCTATGACTGTAACACTACATTCTGCACCCTCTCCTTTCCTTCTCTATGAATGGTATGCTTTGTCTGTACAGCACGCAAGAAACAATACTTTTCACTGTATACTAATACATGTGACAATAATAAATCAAATCAAATACGTCAGTGCGGTAGAACCGCAATTCAACACTGACTCACATTCTCCACCTTTGAGCTACATTGAGGGATCACGTCTCCAAAACCTGATATGTATACATTGCATGGAGAGTTTCCATGGGAGTTCTCGGCATTGACGTCCACAACTTTGCTTTGGCAAAGATTCGAGATAAAGTTTGCAAACAGGATTTCCGCCAATTATGCCAAAGCACAAGTGATCAAGAGATTCCTTGCAGAAATTAACAGCCTAACTGAGGATCAGATGAGGTATCACACAGTCAAATATCCCTCCAATGTACAGTGTCTGTGGCCAAGAATGATTATGTATCCAGTTGATGTTATAACTGGGAAGATCCCAGAATCAAACCCCAGCTCAAAAGACCATACATTTTACTGTTTTCTAATAAAACTTGAAGGAACAGAGTCACAGGACCACTAATTAAAAGTAAAGTTAAAGTTTATTTATTCGTCACAAGTAGGCTGACATTAACACTGCAATGAAGTTACTATAAAAATCCCTAATTAGTTTTAACAAGAAAAAAATTATTAAACATGAAACAATTGGATTATGATGCAATACTCCTTTACTCCCCCCTTAGCTTAACAAATGCAGACAAATTTTAACAATAATGCAGATTACAAAGCATATCTTAAGGTTTAACAGTCTCAGTGACAGACTCCCTTTGAAGCACACAAGATGGCTGTGGTCAAATACATTGTCCACTCTGAACCCAAGTGATTATCTGTGGATTTCTCGTCAGAATCCTCCCTGATGCTTGTGACATGAGAGTTTCTAAACATCACTCCCAAAAACATGCTGTAAAATCTTCTCACATCATAATGCTTTACCTTAGTAGTTTCCATAGAATAGAATCCCTACAGTGCAGAAGGAGGCCATTTGGCCTATCGAGTCTGCACTGACTCTTTGACAGAGCATCCCACCCAGGCCCTATCCCCGTAATCCGAAGGGGCAATTTAGCATGACTAATCCACCTAACCTAATCCACCCAACCTGCATATATTTGGAGTGTGGGAGGAGGCCGGAGCACCCAGAGGAAACCTACACAGACACAAGGAGAGCATGCAAACTCCACACAGGCAATGACACAAGGCCGGAATCAAACTCAGGTCCCTGGTGCTGAGGCAGCAGTACTAACCACTGTGCCGACAATTTGCATTCTGAAATCCAGTCCAGGTTTTACAAATGACCCTTTTAAACAAAACTTCTGCTCCACTTTTAACAGCGAATCTAGTTGAGGATTCACCTTTCAGCATTTCTTTATCTTGACTGCTGTACAAACTAATTGTTTTAATTCTCAATTGCCAGACTATACTAAAATGGCATCAGATGTTTGATTTACCTCTGAAGTCTGCTGTCCCACATTGAAACCAGTTACTGCAATTGTCTCTTTAACTCAGAACAACTTTGTTCGTTCTTCATTGATCTCTTCTGAACAATACCTTGGTCTCTGTCCTCTTAACCTCAGCCATCTTAATATATTCTTTCTGTCTCAATTCCCCGGTTAGTTTTTTTCCAGATTATCCTTTAGACAGTTCAAGTCCCGAGTCAAATGTTCCACTTTCCCCGATTGATTCTCAATTGTTTTCATCAGTTGTCTTTTTTCATTCGCAATCTCCTCTTTCACATGTGAAAATTGATTTTCTCTGTTAATCAGGTTTGGCCTTCACTTGCTTGTTATCTGCAAAATGTGTCTTACATTTCTCCACTGTAGTTTTCAAAAGTTTGGTAAGATCACCATGATCAACTAACTGCCTGTTAGAATGCAGATATCATCACCTTACTGTCTCCATAAGCCACATCATTACCTAGGATGAAATCTATCCCTCCAATAGTTAAGTGAGAAATAATTCCCATTGTACCAATTCCACTTAGAAAATTACTTCTGAAGTTAACCCTACACCAAGAAACTTGATCAATTGGGCCAGTGGGCCAATCAACGGCAGATGGAGTTTAATTTAGGTAAATGTGAAGTGATGCACTTTGGTAGATTGAACCAGGGCAGGACTCACTCAGTTAATGGTAGGGCATTGGGGAGAGTTACAGAACAAAGAGATCTAGGGGTACAGGTTCATAGCTCCTTGAAAGTGGAGTCACAGGTGGACAGGGTGGTGAAGCAGGCATTTGGCACGCTTTGTTTCATTGGTCAGAACATTGAATACAGGAGTTGGGATGTCTTGTTGAATGTGTTCAAGACATTGGCAAGGCCACACTTGGAATACTGTGTACAGTTCTGGTCACCCTATTATAGAAAGCATATTATTATGCTTGAAAGAATGCAGGAAAGATTTAGAACAAAGAACAAAGGAAATTATAGCACAGGAACAGGCCCTTTGGCCCTCCAAACCTGCACCGACCATGCTGCCCGGCTGAACTAAAAATCTCTACCATTCCGGGGACCATATCCCTCTATTCCCATCCTATCCACGCATTTGTCTAGACGTCCCTTAAGAGTCACTATCGTATCTGCTTCCACTATCTCCCCCAGCAGCGAGTTCCAGGCACCCGTCACCCTCTGTGTAAAACATTTGCCTTGTACATCTCCTTTAAACTTTGCCCCTCGCACCTTAAACTTATGTCCCCGAATAATTGACTCTTCCACCCTGGGAAAAATCTTCTGACTATCCACTCTGTCCATGCCTCTCATAATCTTGTAGACTTCTATCAGGTCACTTCTCAACCTCTGTTGTTCCAGTGAGAACAAACCAAGTTTCACTAATCTCTCCTCATAGCTAATGCCCTCCATACCAGGCAACATCCTGATTAATCTTTTCTGTATCTTCTCCAAAGCCTCCACATCTTCTGGTAGTGTGGCGGCCAGAATTGAACACTATATTCCAAGTGCGGCCTCACTAAGGTTCTATAAAGCTGCAACATGATTTGTAAATTTTTAAACTCAATGCCTTGGCCGATGAAGGCAAGCATGCCGTATGCCTTCTTGACTACTTTCTCCACCTGCATTGCCATTTTCAGGGACCTGTGTACCTGTACACCCAGATCCCTCTGCCTATCAATACTCTTAAGGGTTCTGCCATTTACTGTATATTTCCTATCTGTATTAGACCTTCCAAAATGCATTACCTCACATTTGTCCGGATTAAACTCCATCTGCCATCTCTCTGCCCAAGTCTCCAACCTCTGATCCCGTGCGACTTCACCTTCTGCACCAGTCTGCCATGAGGGACCTTGTCAAAGGCCTCACTGAAGTCCATGTAGACAACATCCACTGCCCTACACTCATCAATCATCTTCGTCACTTCCTCGAAAAACTCGATCAAGTTAGTGAGACACGACCTCCCCTTCACAAAACCATGTTGCCTCTCGCTAATACATCCACTTATTTCCAAGTGGGAGTAAATCCTGCCTCGAAGAACCCTCTCCAATAAGAGTAAGAGAACTTTTCGCTCTTTGACACAAAAAATCCGGAACCTCCAATAGCTTCCTTCACTCGCACTCAAATAATTCTTTGAACTATCTTAAGATCTATCTCCCTTTCTCAGTGATTTTGAGGAGCGTGTCTCACCTGCACCACTGCTACAGTTTTGCCAACCATTTATTTCCTTTTCAGATGCTTCTTTTCCTACTGCTGCAACTGGTCTTCCATTTAGTTTTTGACAATCTGCACACATCTGTCTCACTCTGGTCTCAACGACTGTTTGATTCTGGAACATGCAGCAAGCTGCATGAATCTGATGCTCTGTTTCTCTTCTCTCCGTAAGAGTTTTAACAACACCAGGCTAAAGTCCAACAGGTTTATTTGCCAGCAAATGCCATTAGCATTTCTTCTCTCTTCTCTCCACCAGCTGGCGCTACATAAGAACATCAGAAATAGAAGCAGGAGTAGGCCATCTGGCCCCTCAAGCCTGCTCCGCCATTCAATAAGATCATGGCTGATCTGATAGTGGGTTCAGTTCCACTTACCCGCCCACTCCCCATAACCCTTAATTCCCTTATTTGCTGAAAACCTATCTATCTGTGACTTAAACACATTTATTGAGGTAGCCTCTACCGCTTCATTGGGCAGAGAATTCCAAAGATTCACTACCCTCTGGGAGAAGAAGTTCCTCCTCAACTCTGTTCTCAATTGACTCCCCCGTATTTTGAGGCTATGCCCCCTAGTTCTTGTTTCCATTGTAAGTGGAAACAATCTCGATGTTTCTACCCTGTCTAGTCCCTTCATTATCTTATATGTCTCTATAAGATCTCCCCTCAACCTTCTAAACTCCAAAGAGTACAGGCCCAGTCTGCTCAATCTCTCCTCATAAGCCAATCCCCTCATCTCCGGAATCAACCTAGTGAACCTTCTCTGCACCCCTTCCAAAGCCAATACATCCTTTCTTAAATAAGGGGACCAAAACTGTACACAGTACTCTAGGTGCGGCCTCACCAGTACCCTGTACAGTTGCAGCATGACCTCCCTGCTTCTATACTCCATCCCTCTCGCGATAAAGGCCAACATTCCATTTGCCTTCTTGACCACCTGCTGCACCTGCAAACTGTGTTTTTGTGCTTCATGCACAAGGACCCCCAGGTCCCTCTGCACAGTAGCATGTTATAATTTTTCACCGTTTAAATAATAGTCCCTTTTCCTATTATTCCTTCCAAAGTGGATGACCTCACACTTACCAACGTTATACTCCATCTGCCAGATCCTCGCCCACTCACTTAACCTATCCAAATCTCTCTGCAGACTCTCTGTGTCTTCCACGCAATTTGCTTTCCCACCCATCTTAGTGTCATCCGCAAACTTTGTTACCCTACACTCGGTCCCCTCCTCCAGATCCTCTATGTATATGCTACAGAGCTGTACTCTTCTTCGCCATCCCTTCACTTCTCTCACACAGGGTTGGATGTATCACCAACATTTCTCGAGGTGTCACGTATTCGAATTGAATTGAAGGCCCTTCCCATTTAGCAGGTAAAGGGAAGATTCCGAATGCTCGAGCGCCTTTTCATGGTCGCCTTGCTGCGGGAAAGATGTTATTGAACTGGAGAGAGTGCAGAAGAAATTTACAAGGATGTTGCCAGGACTCAAGGGATTGAGTTATAGGGAGAGTTTGGACAAGCTAGGACTTTTTTCTTTGGAGCGTAGAAGACTGAGGGGTGATCTTCTAGAGGCGTATAAGATCATGAGAGGCATGGATAGGGTGAACGCACTCAGTCTTTTTCCCAGGGTTGCGGAATCGAGAACTAGAGGGCATAGGTTTAAGTTAAGAGGGGAAAGAATTAATGGGAACCTGACGAGCAGCTTTTTTACACAGAGGGTGGTGCGTATGTGGAATGAGCTGCCGGAGGAAGTGGTTGAGGCAGGGACATTGACAACATTTAAAAGGCATTTGGACAGAAACATGGATAGGAAAGGTTTAGAGGGATATGGGCCAAATGCAGGCAAATGGGGTTAGCTTAGATAGGCTTTTTGGTCAGCATGGACCAGTTTGGGCTGAAGGCCCTGTGTTATTCCATAGATTCTATGATTCTATTGTTCATACAGGCAGAAAAAGAGCCAACTCCGGTTAATGACTGGGTTCTCAGTTAGGAAATGTACACATTGCTGGACTGGGTACCACTCAGACACTGTGGCCTCTGCCACTAGGAAATGGAAGGCAGAACTTGCAATTATATAGAACCTCTCACAACCTTAGGTGCTCCCAAAGCACTTCGCAGTCAATGAAGTACTTTTTGGAATGTAGTTTCCATTGCCATGCAACAACCATAGCAGCCAATCTACCCACAGCAAGCTTAAACGGCAATGCAACAATGGCCAGATAATCTTTTTGTGATGCTGGTTGGAGGACACAAGACGTAACTCATCTTCTCCTTCAAATTTGTACAAGAGTATTCTTAGCCATGGTCATAGAATCGCTACAATGCTGAAGGGGCCATTTGGCCCATTGAGTCTGCACCAGCTCTCTAACAGAGCATTGCACACAGGCCCTATTCCCGTAGCCCCAAATATTTACCTTGCCCATCCCACTAACCTACATATCTTCTGAAAGATGTGCTGGTTAGATGCATTGGCCATGCTCCTAACCAGCAAGTTCTCCCTCAGTGTACCCGAACAGGTGCCGGAGTGTGGCAACGAGGGGATTTTCACAGTAACTTCATTGCAGTGTTAATGTAAGCCTGCTTGTGACATGAATAAATAAACTTTAAAAAATCTTGAGCCACTAAGGGGCAGTTTAGCATGGCCAATCCACCTAATGCGCACATCTTTGGACCATAGGAGAAAAGCGGTGCACCCGGAGCAAACGCACGCAGACATGGGGAGAACTTGCAGACTCCGCACAGACACCCAGGGGTGGCATCAAACCCGTTTTCCTGGTGCTGTGTGAGGCGTCAGTGCTAACCACTGTGCCACTGTGCCATTTTTGCACACACCTGAGAGGCATACAGGGTCTGGCCTTAACATAAGATCCACAAGCAGCACTCCTTCGGTTTTTTGGATTCAAGTCATCAGAGGGGCTTGAACCCAAAACATTCTGACTGAGAAGCAGGGGTACAATTCAGTGAGCCACCCATTGACACAAGGACAGCTTTGAATTCCTGAGAGTTGCGGCACACCTTGATTTGGCCCAGGACAAACCTCAAGACCCTGTGAAATTTAGGGGAATTCTTGGGTGGAAAGAAAAATAGCACTGGGAGTGCCTTGTTAGGATTTTCAGGTTTAAAGATTACATGTTAAGTTTTGCTTTCACCAATTCTTGACCATAAGACCATAAGACACAGGAACAGAATTAGGCCACTCGGCCCATCGAGTCTGTTCCGCCATTCAACCATGGCTGATATTTGTCTCATCCCCATTCTCCTGCCTTTTCCTCATAACCCCTGATCCCCTTATTGATTAAGAACCTATCTATCTCTGTCTTAAAGACATTCAATGACATGGTCTCCACAGCCTTCTGCGGCAAAGAGTTCCACAGATTTACCACTCCCTGGCTGAAGAAATTCCTCCTCATCTCTGTTTTAAAGGATCGTCCCTTTAGCCTGAAGTTGTGCCCTCTGGTTCTAGTTTTTCCTACTAGTGGAAACATCCTCTCCACGTCCACTCTATCCAGTCCTCGCAGTACCCTGTAAGTTTCAATATGATCCCCCCTCATCCTTCTAAACTCCAACGAGTACAGACCCAGAGTCCTCAACCGCTCCTCATACGACAAGCTCTTCAGTCCAGGAATCATTCTTGTGAACCTCCTCTGGACCCTTTCCAAAGCCAGCACATCCTTCCTTAGATACGGAGCCCAAAACTGCTCACAGTACTCCAAATGGGGTCTGACCAGAGCCTTATACAGCCTCAGAAGTACATCCCTGCTCTTGTATTCTAGCCCTCTCGACATGAATGCTAAAATTGCATTTGCCTCCCTAATTGCCGACTGAACCTGCACGTTAACCTTAAGAGAATCTTGAACAAGGACTCCCAAATCCCTTTGTGCTTCTGATTTCCTAAGCATTTTCCCATTTAGAAAATAGTCTATGCCTCCATTCCTCCTTCCAAAGTGCATAACCTCACACTTTATCACATTGTATTCCATCTGCCACTTCCTTGCCCACTCTCCTAACCTGTCCAAGTCCCTCTGCAACCCTCCTGCTTCCTCAATACTACCTGTCTTTCTACATATCTTTGTTTGATCTGCAAACTTAGCAAAAGTGCCTTCAGTTCCTTCCTCCAAATCGTTAATGTATATTGTGAAAAGTTGTGGTCCCAGCACTGACCCCTGAAGCAAACCACCAGTCACCGGCTGCCATCCTGAAAAAGATCCCTTAATCCCCACTCTCTGCCTTCTGCCAGTCAGCCAATCCTCTATCCATGCCAGGATCTTACCCTTAACACCATGGGCACTTAACTTATTTAACAGTCTCCTATGCGGCACCTTGTCAAACGCCTCCTGGAAATCTAAATAAATTACGTCCACCGGTTCTCCTTTATCTAACTTCCTTGTTATCTCCTCAAAGAACTCTGACGGATTTGTCAGACATGACCTCCCCTCGACAAAGCCGTGCTGACTCAGTCCTATTTTATCATGCACTTCCAATTACTCTGCGATCTTATCTTTAATAATGGACTCTAAAATCTTGCCAATGATTGAAGTCAGGCTAACCGGCCTACAATTTCCCATCTGCTGTTCCCTCTCTTCTTTAACAGCGGTGTTACATTAGCTACTTTCCAGTCCTCTGGGACCCTCCCTGCCTCCAGTGATTCCTGAAAGATCACCACCAATGCCTCCACAATTTCCTCAGCTATCTCTTTTAGAACCCTGGGGTGCAGTCCATCTGGTCCAAGTGATTTATCCACCTTCAGACCTTTCAGTTTCCCCAGAACCTTCTGCTTGGTGATGGCCACAACACTCACCTGTGTCCCCTGACTCTCCTGGAGCTCTGGCATCCCACTGGTGTCTTCCACCATGAAGACTGATGCAAAGTAACTATTCAGTTCCTCTGCCATCGCTTTGTTTCCTATTACTACTTGTCAAGCCTCATTTTCCAGTGGTCCAATGGCTATTTTTGCCTCTCTTACCTTTTATATATTGAAAAAACTCTTCCTATCTTCTTTTATATTACTAGCTAGCTTACACTCATATTTCATCTTTTCCCCCCTTATTGCTTTTTTAATTGTCTTCTGCTCGCTTTTAAAGGCTTCCCAATCCTCTGGCTTCCCACTAATCCTCGCCACTTTGTAAGATTTTTCTTTTGCTTTTATGTTGTCCTTGACTTCCCTTGTCAGCCATGGATGCCTCACCCTCCCCTTAGCATGTTTCCTCCTCCTTGGGATGAATTTCTGTTCTGCCTCCCAAATAACCCTCAGGAGTTATTCAGTAAAAGCTTTTGTTTAAAGCATTAAATCCATGGCTTACTTCTTTGAGTTGAAAAATGGGAGTTTGGATTTATTTCTAAAAGTCGCTAGTCCGCACCAAGACCATAAAGTGTGGGAAAGAATCCTCTGGAAAAAAAAATGATGGCCCTCCCTTCCCCACCTACTCCAGGCGGAGATTCAGACCAATCTAGGATACCGTGTGGAGTGTTTTAATGATCTGCTGAATTATTTACCTTTACAGCTCTTCTTACACCCATTTCTTAACTTTTTTGATTCCTGAGTCTGACCATCATCGCACCACCTGATGCTGTTGATCTGGAAGATTCCATAGTCTGATGACAGAGTCTTTCCACCTCGCCTGTTGCGTCCAATTACTCTTGTGTCGTAATTGCTTTCATATTGAACCAAACATACCCCTAAAATGAAGACAAATCACACACTCGTGTTAGACATTTCCTCTGACACCCCCTCTCCCCTACCCTTCTCAAACTCCATCACACTGCCTCACATAACCTCACCATGTTAAGGCTCTCCTCAGTCTGGGTCAATCTCTCTTCATAATAATCTGAGAAAGGTAGATGGTGGGGCAGGGCTGGGTCGAATACAATACATTCCACAGACATGAATAACATGGAGTCAAAAGCAATGCACTTTTCTCTTATACAGTCAGAGACTTCGGGCCGGATTTTCAGGCCACACTCGCCCCAAGACCGGAAAATCCCGCCCAAGGTCAACGGACCTTTGCATGGTCCGCCCCTGCCTGTTACAATTCCCGTGGCAGGCGGGATGGGAAAATTCCACCCATAGGTTTGTTAACAATGACCATGGAAAAGTGAGGTTTTGGATTGGAAACACCGTGATAGTCTCTGCCTTCAAGCTCTGCAGAAACAACACACCAGTTTCTTTGTGTGTAGCAATTTGATTTGCACAATTTTCTTTTTTTAAATAAGCGTGCTTCACACTTAGAGCCCTTTGGTTTCAGCAACTTTGGGGCGGCACGGTGGCACAGTGGTTAGCACTGCTGCCTCACAGCGCCAGGGACCTGGGTTCGATTCCCGGCTTGGGTCACTGTCTGTGTGGAATTTGTACATTCTCCCCGTGTCTGCGTGGATTTCCTCCGGGTGCTCCGGTTTCCTCCCACAGTCCAAAGATGTGTGGGTTAGGTTGATTGTGATGCACCATCAATCAAGCAAAGACTAGTTTGTATGCACGAACAAATAGGCTTTTATTAGCAAAAGACTTGGAGCACACCCATGCTGATGAACTGGTCCAGATTGAGGCAGGAGGGTGGGGAGCAATCGCCTTTATACCTGGACCAGGGGGGGGAGGAGTCTCGGGTAGGGCCAGCAGGGATGTGTCCAGGCATGTCACATATACAGGTAATAAGCTAACAGTGGTTTACCACAGATTGGCCATGCTACATTGACCCTAGTGTCAGGGGATTAGCAGGGTAAACAAGCAGGGGTTATGGGCCTGGGTTGGATTGTGGTCAGTGCAGATTCGATGGGCCAAATGGCCTCCTTCCACACTGTAGGGATTTTATGATTCAATGAACTTCTACAGTTTGTTTACTTTGCTTTCACTCCACACCCAGGCTTCACTAATCAAGTACAGTTCTCATCAATAGTAAGCAGACTTACATCATCAAACAAGAAGAATTGAACACTACACACAGCAGTTTGCCTCAGCTCCATATCAAACAGTGCAATTACTAAATAAAACTATCAAGTTAAACTACAAAAGGTGCCCAGAAAACGGAATGAGCTGTTGAGGCTATGGCATTAAAAAATGTCAAGGTTAGAGGCGAGGATCTTTGGCTACAACCTACTCGTACAGAGAATGTGAGACTCACAGTTTTCCAGACTGTAGCCACGATATCCATCCAATCCATTTTCCAGTAAAAGTTGGGCAAGTTCGCATTTCTGATAGACGTACGGACTTGCTCCTGTGAGCAAGGCACTGAGAATGAGAAAGGTTTTCATTTTCCTGATCACTAATCAAGTTATCCCTTTTGTAATTGGGTCAGGAGTCCGACACCCTCCCCCCTCCCCCCTCCCACACACCACTCTGTCGTTATTGCACACGTCAAATAAATGGAATAAAAACACAGCCAATCACTGAACAGTCTTCAAATTCTGGCTCCCATTCATCAAAAACACGAGATTTCCAGGAAGGTTTTTTAAAATATCTCAAACCAGGGAGCTCGGCAATCTTTCTTTCTCCGAAAATGACTATTTTGTTATCAGAAGGTAACAAAGATCCTTGGAAATTCGAAACTCTAAATTCCCTAAAACTCACACCAGCTGAACTATGTGCAAGTCCAGTGTTTCTTTTCTAGGTGAGCTAGCTGCTACATTTCTATATATTACACTGTTGACATCCTTGGGGGTTTCTACTGACCAGAAACCGAACTGGACTAGCCGTATAAAAACTGTGGCTAGAAAAGCAGGTCACAGGCTAGCAATTCTATGATGAGAAATTGACTCCCCAAAGCCTGTCTGCAAGGCACGAACCAGGAGTATTACAGAATACTGTCCTCTTGCCTGGATGAGTGTGCACCTTTACATTTGGAATACTGTGTCCAATTCTGGTCACCACACTACCAGAAGGACATGGAGGCTTTGGAGGGAGTGTAGAAAAGGTTTACCAGGATGTTGCCTGGTAAACATGGAGGGTATTAGCTATGAGGACAGATTGAATAAACTAGGATTGTTCTCCCTGGGAAGACGGAGGTTGAGGGGGTGACCTGATAGAAGTTTATAAAATTATGAGGAGTATAGATAGGGTGAACAGTTGGAAGCTTTTTCCCAGGGCAGAAATGACAATTACAAGTGGCACAAGTTCAAGGTAAGGGGGGAAGGGATCAGTGGGGGTGTGCGGGGGAAGTTTTTTACACAGAGGGAGGTGAGGGCCTGGAATGCACTGCCAAGTGAGGTGGTTGAGGCAGATAAGTTAGCGACATATAAGACTTATCTAGATAGGCATATGAACAGACGTGGAACAGAGGGATACAGGCGGTTGGTCTAGATAGGACAACGTGATCGGCGCAGGCTTGGAGGGCCGATGGGCCTGTTCCTGTGCTGCACTGTTCTTTGTTCTTTGTTCTCTTTGTTCAAGAAATACTGAAGCAGCTCAACTTCATTCAGGACAAAGCAGCCCGCCTTGATTGACATCCCTTAAACCACATAAAATCTTAACTCCCTCAGTCACTGGCGCACGTGGGCAACAGTGTGTACCATATACAAGAGGCAATGCAGCAACTCACCAAAATCCCTTTGACAGCACCTTCCAAACCTGCGACCTCTATCAGGAAGAACAGGGGGCACAGGTACGTGGGAACACCACCTCCTCCAAGTCTGCAATTTCCACATGAACAAGTAAAAAAAGCACTGCCCCTTGGCAAAAACGGTTTTCAACTCAGCTGAACCAAGAACCCAGATTCAAAACAGAAAATGCTGGAAAAAAAAATCAACAGGTCTGTGGAGAGAAAAACAGAGTTAACACTTTGACTTTGCATGACTCCTCTTCAGAGTTCAAGGGAAGGAAAAATGCCCCAGTGGCACAGTGGTTAGCACTGCTGCCTCATAGCGTCAGGAACCCGGGTTCAATTCCGGCCTCGGGTCACTGTCTGTGTGGACAAAGAACAAAGAACAGTACAGCACAGGAAACAGGCCCTTCGGCCCTCCAAGCCTGTGCCGCTCCTTGGTCCAACTAGACCAATCGTTTGTATCCCTCCATTCCCAGGCTGCTCATGTGACTATCCAGGTAAGTCTTAAACGATGTCAGCGTGTCTGTCTCCACCACCCTACTTGGCAGAGCATTCCAGGCCTCCACAACCCTCTGTGTAAAAAACATCCCTCTAATATCTGAGTTATACTTCGCCCCTCTCACCTTGAGCCCGTGACCCCTCGTGATCGTCACTTCTGATCTGGGAAAAATCTTCTCACCGTTCACCCTATGTATCCCCTTCATAATCTTGTACACCTCTACTAGATCTCCCCTCATTCTCCGTCTTTCCAGGGAGAACAACCCCAGTTTACCCAATCTCTCCTCATAGCTGAGACCCTCCATACCAGGCAACATCCTGGTAAACCTTCTCTGCACTCTCTCTAATGCCTCCACGTCCTTCTGGTAGTGCGGCAACCAGAACTGGACGCAGTACTCCAAATGTGGCCGAACCAGCGATCTATACAGCTGCATCATCAGACTCCCACTTCATCATCACTGGAGTTTGTACATTCTCCCCGTGTCTGTGTGGGTTTCCTCCGGGTGCTCCGGTTTCAAAGAACAAAAGAACAGTACAGCACAGGAAACAGGCCCTTCGGCCCTCCCACAGTCTGAAAAACGTGCGGATTAGGTGATTGGCCATACTAAATTGAGCTAGTTTCAGGGGATTAGCAGGGTAAATATGTGGCGTGAAGTGGATAGAGCCTGAGTGGGATTGTGGTCGGTGCAGACTCAATGGGCCGAATGGCTTCCTTCTGTACTGTGGGGATTCTATTCTATGAAGAAATGTGATGGATTTTATACTGTTGAAGTGGGGGTGAAGCAGGTGGAGCTTGTCGGGTGTGGGAAAGGTGAGAGCTGGGAAAGATTGGAAAAAGTAGTTTAGAGCACGTGACAAAAGAAGCCTTAGTGGCAGCATAATGGGTAAGATGCAATAGCAGAATGTGTTAATAGCAGGTCAGCACTCTGTGAAGGAATAACCTAAGAACAAGTGGCAGATGGTCCTGTGGGTGGGGAGATTGCATTGGGACAAAATATTTTTTTTGGATTAAAAAAAGTGGTCAAGATAGAGAAGGTTCACAGTCTGAAGTTGTTGAACTCAATGTTGAATCCAAAAGGCTGCAACGTGTCCAGTCAGAAGATGAGATGTTGCTTGTCCAGCCTGCATTGGGATTGACTAGAATATCACAGCAGGATAAGGATGGACATGTGGGAATGACAGCCAGATGATGAATTGAAATGGCCAGTTGGAGTCACGCTTGCCACCTGAGCCAAGGTGAGCGGTCACATAGTTTGAGCTTTGTCTGTCCAGTGTAGAGGAGACTGCATTGGGAGCAAGTGAATACAATAGACCAGATTGAAACAGGTGAAAGGAAAACGCTGCTTCAACTGAAAGGAAGTGTTTGGACAGTGAGGAGGGACAAGGTAAAGGGGCAGCTGTTACATCTTCTGCGATTGCCTCGGGAGAGCTGATGGAGGAATGAACCAGGCTGTGTCCCAGAGGAAACGGTCCCTGCGGAATGCTGATGGGGGAGGGGAAGACATGTTGGAATTATTTTGGAGTTGATGGAAATGGCGGAGGATGATCCCTTGAATATTGGTGGTTGAAAAGTGGGGACAAGGGGAACTCTATCATTATTTTGGGAGAGAAGGGATGAGGGTAGAGGTGCGGAGATTAGACACAAAAACCACAGTGGTGGGGAGAAAACAGTGACTCAGGATAAGTCAGAAACATCATTTTGAAAGGTGGCATCAGATACAACTGAGGAGGGGAAATTAGTAGAATGGGCCGGAGTCCTTACAGGGAATGTAGGATGTGAGGATCTGTAGTCGAGGTAGCTGTGGGAGTCAGTGGGTTTGTAACGAATATTGGCAGTCAGTTTATCGCCAGAAATGGAGACAGAGAAGTCAAAGAAGGGAAGTGTTGGAGATGGACCATGTGAAGGTGAGAGTGGGGTGGAAGTGGAAGCAAAGTCAATACAGGTTTCCAGTTCCAGATGAGAGCATGAGCGACACCGATACAATCTTTGGTGTAAGAGAAAAAGACTTATGGAAGCGGGCCCGGAGTAAGACAGGAGTAGGAGAGTTCCACATACCCCACAAAAAGACAGGCATAACTGGAGCCCATAGGGCACCCAGAGCCACACCTGGAAGTGAGACAAGTTAAAGGAGAAATTGTCGAGTGACAGAACAAGTTCTGCAAGGGGGAAGAGGGTGGTGGAGTACAGGGATTGTTCAGGCCTCTACTCAAGGAACAAGTGACTACCGCTCAAACTCTCCTGGTGGGGAGAGGAGGTGTAGAGGGATTGGACGTCCATAGTGAAGAGGAGGCGGTTAGCTCCAGGGAAGTGGAAATTGTTGACATGACGTAGGGCATCAAAGGAATCATGAATGTAGGAGGGAAAGGACTGAAGTTGGTGGAAATGGCGGAGGATGGTCCTTTGAATATTGGTGGGCTGAAAAGTGAGGACATGTGAGGACAAGGGGAATTTTATCGTGATTGTGGGAGAAAAGGGAAGGGGTGAGAGTAGAGGTGCGGAGATTAGTCAGACACAGTTGAGTGCCCTAAAAACCACAGTGGTGGGGAGGAAACCGTGACTCAGGATATGTCAGATAGGTCAGAAACATCATTTTGAAAGATGCAACTGAGGAGGGGAAACTGGAAGAATGGGTAGGAGTCCTTACAGGGAGTGGGATATGAGGAGAAGTCAAGATCCAAAAAAATATGTACAGTGGGGTTGGAACAGGTTGATATGAGAGGTCTACCATGGCTGTCCTGTTTGTGGATTTTGGGAAGTGGGTAGAAGTGGGCTGTGCGAAGTTGGGGGATCTGAGGTTGGAGGCTCTGCTGGGAAGATCACCAGAGGAGATGAGGTAATTGACAGTCCTGGAAATGATGGAGGATGAGGGGAGACCTAATAGAGGTGTATAAAATTATGAAAGGCATAGATAGGGTGAACGGTGGGAAGCTTTTTCCCAGGTTGGTGGTGACGTTCACGAGGGGTCATAGGTTCAAGGTGAGGGGGGGGGAGGTTTAACACGGATATCAGAAGGACATATTTTACACAGAGGGTGGTGGGGGCCTGGAATGCGGTGCCGGGCAAAGTGGTGGAGGCGGGCACACTGGGAACGTTTAAGACTTATCTAGATAGCCACATGAACGGAGTGGGGATGGAGAGATACAAAAGAATGGTCTAGTTTGGACCAGGGAGCGGCGCGGGCTTGGAGGGCCAAAGGGCCTGTTCCTGTGCTGAATTGTTCTTTGTTCTTTGATGGATTGATGTTCAGTGTGGGTTCATGGTCCATGGGGCAGTAGGAGGAAGTGTCTGAGAATTGGAGCTCAGCCCCTCAAATGTAAAGGTCAATACGCCAATCAAAAATAACACCCCCCTTGTCGACAGGTTTGATAATAAAGTCAGGGTTGTATCTGGGATAATGGAGTGAAACAAGTTCGGCACGAGTCATGTTGGATTGTGTGACAGGGGCAGAGAAACTGAGATGGCCAATGTTGTGCCAACAGTTCTCAATGAAAAGATCAAGAGCAGGTAAGAGGCCAGAGGGAGGGGTTCAGGTAGAGGGAGATTATTGGAGAAAGGATCCAGTGAACAAGGTGAGGACCATGAAGCTGGAGTCTTGCCAAGCCTACTCTCATCCCCAACGCCTCTCGTGTAAAAGGATTATCTCGAGACACGAGGATCTTCAAATTCCTCAAACGCTTCCCCGAGGTTTATTTTCCTGTTTTCTCTGATCTCCAGCTTGCTGAGGAACTTCCTGGAGAACTATCAAAAATAAATTATTTTTAAGAAATGCAGTTCTTCTTTCTTTTCAAGGGCATGAACTGCCCTTTGTTCTCAGAAAGACCACATCACCGTTCCTTATCGATATCCACATCGCCGTTCCTTATCGATATCCACATCGCCGTTCCTTATCGATATCCACATCGCCGTTCCTTATCGATATCCACATCGCCGTTCCTTATCGATATCCACATCGCCGTTCCTTATCGATATCCACATCGCCGTTCCTTATCGATATCCACATCGCCGTTCCTTATCGATATCCACATCGCCGTTCCTTATCGATCAGAAACCGAGGAAAGAAACACAGAACCATAGAACCATAGAAAATTACAGCTCAGAAACAGGCCTTTTGGCCCTTCTTGTCTGTGCCGAACCATTTTATGCCTAGTCCCACTGACCTGCACTTGGACCATATCCCTCCACACCCCTCTCATCCATGAACCCGTCCAAGATTTTCTTAAATGTTAAAAGTGACCCCGCATTTACCACTTTATCCGGCAGCTCATTCCACACTCCCACCACTCTCTGCGTGAAGAAGCCCCCCCTAATATTCCCTTTAAACTTTTCTCCTTTCACCCTTAACCCATGCCCTCTGGTTTTTTTCTCCCCTAGCCTCAGCGGAAAAAGCCTGCTTGCATTCACTCTATCTATACCCATCAAAATCTTATACACCGCTATCAAATCTCCCCTCAATCTTCTACGCTCCAGGGAATAAAGTCCCAACCTATTCAATCTCTCTCTGTAACTCAGCTTCTCAAGTCCCGGCAACATCCTTGTGAACCTTCTCTGCACTCTTTCAATCTTATTTACATCCTTCCTGTAACTAGGTGACCAAAACTGTACACAATACTCCAAATTCGGCCTCACCAATGCCTTATATAACCTTACCATAACACTCCAACTTTTATACTCGATACTCCGATTTATAAAGGCCAATGTACCAAAGGCACTCTTTGCGACCCTATCCACCTGTGACGTCACTTTTAGGGAATTCTGTACCTGTATTCCCAGATCCCTCTGTTCAACTGCACTCTTCAGAGTCCTCCCATTTACCCTGTACGTTCTTCTTTGGTTTGTCCTTCCAAAGTGCAATATCTCACACTTGTCTGCGTTAAATTCCATTTGCCATTTTTCAGCCCATTTTTCTAGTTGGTCCAAATCCCTCTGCAAGCTTTGAAAACCTTCCTCACTGTCCACTACACCTCCAATCTTTGTATCATCAGCAAACTTGCTGATCCAATTTACCACATTATCATCCAGATCATTGATATAGATGACAAACAACAATGGACCCAACACCGATCCCTGCGGCACACCACTAGTCACAGGCCTCCACTCAGAGAAGCAATCCTCCACAACCACTCTCTGGCTTCTTCCATTGAGCCAGTGTCTTATCCAATTTACTACCTCCCCATGTATACCTAGCGACTGAACCTTCCTAACTAACCTCCCATGAGGGACCTTGTCAAAGGCCTTGCTGAAATCCAGGTAGACAACATCCACCGCCTTCCCTTCATCCACTTTCCTGGTAACCTCCTCGAAAAACTCTAATAGATTGGTCAAACATGACCTACCACGCACAAAGCCATGTTGACTCTCCCTAATAAGTCCCTGTCTATCCAAATATTTGTAGATCCTATCCCTTATCACACCTTCCAATAGCTTGCCCACCACCGACGTCAAACTTACTGGCCGATAATTTCCCGGATTTCTTTTGGAACCTTTTTTAAACAACGGAACAACATGAGCCACCCTCCAATCATCCGACACCTCCCCCGTGAATACTGACATTTTAAATATGTCTGCCAGGGCCCCTGCAAGTTCAACACTAGTTTCCCTCAAGGTCCGTGGGAATACCCTGTCCGGTCCTGGGGATTTATCCACTCTGATTTGCCTCAAGACAGCGAGCACCTCCTCCCCTTTAATCTGTAAAGGTTCCATGGCCTCCCTACCAGTTTGCCCTATTTCCGTAGACTCCATGCCCGTTTCCTCAGTAAATACGGATGCAAAAAAACCATTTAGTATCTCCCCCATCTCTTTTGGTTCCATACACAGTGTACCACTCTGGTCTTCAAGAGGACCAATTTTATCCCTCACTATCCTTTTGCTCCTAACATACCTATAGAAGCTCTTTGGATTTTCCTTCACTCTGTCTGCCAAAGCACTGTCTTCTTTTAGCCCTCCTGATTTCCCTCTTAAGTAGCTTCTTGCACTTTTTATACTCCTCGAGCATCTGATGTGTTCCTTGCTGCCTGTACATTTCATACAACTCTCTCTTCCTCTTAATCAGTGTTACAATCTCCCTCGAGAACCAAGGTTCCTTATTCCTATTTACTTTGCCTTTAATCCTGACAGGAACATACAAACTCTGCACTCTCAAAATTTCTCCTTTGAAGGCCTCCCACTTTCCATTTACATCCTTACCAGAGAACAGCCTGTGCCAATCCACACTTCCCAGATCCCTTCTCATTTCATCAAATTTGGCCTTTTTCCAGTTCAGAACTTCAACCCGAGGACCAGATCTATCCTTATCCACGATCAGGTTGAAACTAATGGCATTATGATCACTGGATCCAAAGTGTTCCCTCACACTCACATCCATCACCTGCCCTAACTCATTTCCCAACAGGAGATCCAATATCGCAACCTCTCTAGTTGGCACCTCTATATACTGATGTAGAAAATTCTCCTGAACACATTTTACAAACTCTACCCCGTCTAAACCTTTAACAGTATGCGAGTCCCAATCTATATGTGGAAAATTAAAATCCCCTACTATCACAACTTTGTGTTTCTTGCAGTTGTCAGCTATCTCTCTGCTGATTTGCTCCTCCAATTCTCGCTGACTATTGGGTGGTCTATAATACAAGCCCATTAATGTGGTCATACCTTTCCTGTTTCTCAGCTCCCCCCATAGGGCCTCTGTAGACAAGCTCCCTAATCTATCCTGCCTGAGTACCGCTGTAACATTTTCCCTGACCAACAATGCCACCCCCCCCACCTTTTATCCCTCTGCCTCTATCCCACCTGAAACATTGGAACCCTGGAACATTGAGCTGCCAGTCCTGCCCCTCCTGTAGCCAAGTTTCACTAATGGCTATAATGTCATATTTCCACGTGTCTATCCACGCCTTCAGCTCATCTGCCTTCCCCACAATCCTCCTGGCATTGAAATAGACACACCTCAAAAAATTATTTCCGCCACACTCTACCCTTCCATTTGTGATTTTGCTTGAACTAACCTGTCTTTTTACCCCTGCTCCACTATCTGCTCTGGCACTCTGGTTCCCACCCCCCTGCAAATCTAATTTAAACGCTCCCCAATAACACTAGCAAATCTCCCTGCAAGTATATTGGTCCCCTTGTAGTTTAGGTGTAACCCGTTTCTCTTGTATAGGTCCCACCTGCCCCAGAAGAGGTCCCAATGATCCAAGAATTGGAAACCCTGCCCCCTGCACCAGTTCCTCAGCCACGTGTTTATCCGCCCAAGCATCCTACTCCTGCCCTCACTGGCATGTGGCTCAGGTAGCAATCCTGAGATTACTACCCTCGGGGTCCTGCTTTTTAACTTCCTTCCAAGCTCTTTGTACTCACTCTTTAGGACCTCCTCACTCTTCCTTCCCACGTCATTGGTACCGACATGTATCACGACAGGAGGCCATTCATTCTGTTCAAACTCAAGGCCCTAAAACCACCCGACAGGGATTTGAATTGATCCAAGATGTCAATTGCATGGGCAATTCTAGTTGGGCCGAAGGGCCTGTTTCCACGCTGTAAGCTCTATGACTTTATGACTCTAAGTATCCCCCCCAGCAACTTTCCCCACGCACTCATTCAGCCCTTCATTACAGCAGCTTCTTTCAGATAGCTCTCACTCACATCCCATTGTTCTAACACTCCTTCCTTTATCAGAGTAATAGGGAAGAACTTCTCATTCCTGTAATTGCCATCCTATCATTGCAAAAGCCCTCTCTTCTGCCTCTGCTGGATGCTCTTCCTCCTGTTTATCACTGGAGGAGCTCTTCCTCTTCCCACTTTCGAGTAGATATGACTGCGCCAACTTATCCCACAATGCTCCTCAGTGAAGTCCCTCTGCCGCCTTTGCTAATTCCAAGTATTTTTTTATTGAATTCAAATTTCACCACCTGCCGTGACGAGTTTCAAACTCTGGAATATTAACTGAGTTTCTAGATTAATAGTCTAGCGATAATACCTCTAGGCCATCACCTCCCCATTGTCAGATTTACATTTCTAACTTTTCCCAGTTCCAATCAAAGACCTGAAGTGTTAGCTTTGCTTCTCTCTCCACTGATGCTGCCAGATCTGCTGAGTGTTTCCAGCATTTTCCATTTGGTATTCTGAAGTGCACTAATCACACCCTGCTATGGATTTCTCTATACCTTATGTTAACGTTAGTATTCAGTTTCTTCCCATTAAGAAGCAAATCTGAAGTCCATATAAGGTTGAGTTGTTGGACCAGGGTTGGCCCTGCAGTAATGGTCACTTGCAGGATGAAGTAATGAGTCATAGCTGAGGCCTCTGGAGAGGGCACAATAAGAGCCTTCAGTCGCCAAACTTTAGGAAGGAGGCGTGAGACCTTGAGAGCGTGCAGAGGATATGTGCCAGAGTAGTATCAGGCACGAGGGATTTTAGGTACAAGGTTAGATTAGGGAGGCTTTGATTATTCTCCATGGAGCAAGAGATGAAGGGCAGATTTGATAAATGTGTACAAGACTATGGCAGGTTTGGACAAGGTCCACAAGGGAGGACTGATCCCATTAATTCCCATTACAAGGATTGGGGAACACTGAGTTAATGATACAGAAATAAACAATCCAATAATTAAGGTTTCCACTTGGAAGAATAGTAATTAGGTGAAACAAGCATGACACTGTTGCAAAAACAAAGGAAGTTATACGGTAATTGTTAGTTCATATAAATGGAGTTTGTTAAGTAAAGAAAGTTAAAGACATTGAAAAGGTTATGTCAATTGAATCTGCATTATAAGGAATTGTATTTGTCTGTTTTTCAATTGTGGAATGTCAAAACACGTGGATTGTTATCCAAAGGAAGTAATCAAAATCCCACAAGGCAGAGAGTGAAATTTGAGTTTAACAAAAATCTGAAATTAAATGGGGCGGCACGTTGGCACAGTGGTTAGCACTGTTGCCTCACAGCGCCAGGTACCCGGATGAGCCTCAGGTGACTGTCTGTGTGGAGTTTGCATATCCTCCCTGTGTCTGCATGGGTTTCCTCCAGGTGCTCCGGTTTCCACCCACAGTCCAAAAATGTGTGGGTTAGGTGGATAGGCCATGCTAAATTGCCCCTTAGTGTCAGGGGGATTAGCTCGAATAAATACGCGGGGTTATGGGGATAGGGCCTGGGTGGGATTGTGGCCGATGCAGACTCGATGGGCCGAATGGCCTCCTTCTGCACTGTATGGATTCTGTGATTCTATGAAAATATATAATTTTAACAGTTCATGATGGGACTTTGGAATATTAAAAGCATTATATAAAATGGAATTGTTGTAAAGACCTATGATGATAAGCTCAGAAGTGTAATGCGTTTGAATTTCCATCCTACTAGCTTCATATGTGGATCTAAGTAACATCTTTTGGTTGGATTGTTATGTACTATTTATTGCATGTGGTGCATCTTAACTAAGTTAAAATTTGAAATCAATACTAAAGAGTCTTACTGAAACCCTCACATGAACAGTTTCATCTCCGGATGTAGCAGTGTATAGTTGTAACTGAATTGAGACTGAAGGGTCGCACCCTGATTTCTCTGAAAGGTAGAGTTTGTGTTCAAAGTCATCCAGCACCTCTCAGTGAAGTGCAGCAAGCAACAGTAAAACCATGGCAGAGTTAAAATCCAATGGGATGTGTAGGGTATTGGGAAGTGCAGAGATTCACCAGAGTAGTCCCAGGAATAGGGGACTTTTAGCTAAATGGTTAGGCTGGAGAAGCTGGTGTTAGTCTCCTGGGAGGGAGATCTGACAGAGGCATAACAGAGGATTAGACAAGGTAGACAATGCAAAAACTGTCCCCATTAGCTGGCAGGACAAGCATTAGAGGATGTAGATTTCAGGCTTTGGACAAGAGTTTCAGGGGGGGGGATTTGAGGAGGAACATTTTGACACCACCAGTGGTGATGAGCTGCCGATTCGGGTGATGGAAGGGAAGACAATCAATTATCTCAAAGGGAAACAGGATGGCACCTGTTGGCAATCAAGTTTCAGAGTTACATGGATGGAATGGGGAATGGGACTGAATGGATTTCACTATGGAGAGCTGACATTCTCCACGCTACTCTGCTAGTTGTGTCTTGTATCAATATTACAGCTCCCCCTCCTTTTCCAATTTCCACATCCTTAATAAAGAATCTGTAGCCTGGAACATAAAACTTATACTCCGGTTAGAGTCAGTTCTCCACAATGCTTTCTGCAATTTGCTAATAGCCTTCAAATTCTATACGTTTTCAGAACACCTCAATATCTTTTCTCTTCAAAAACAAGAGCCCAAATCCAACAGCACTTTGTTCCAGCCGAACCTCCGCACATCCAGAATTATCTCAATGTTTAAAGGAATGAAACAGTTGCAGATTGATATTTGCTTGTGTTTATTTCAATGAGCAGTGCTTCTAGCCATCTTAACAATGCAGAGCTAGCTACTGGATGCATCCCATGCCACGCTGTGTTGAAGCCAGTGGGATTGATCAACGGGATCTCCTCCCTCTCATCAGGAGCAATTGTCCGTGTAATGACTGATCGATCTCCCTTTGCAGTACCTGGACCAGGAAACCCTACAAAACCAAAACAACAGAAACATGGGATCAGTTTGAGAGAAGCAATATTCATAATTGTTTTATTAAGTCAAGGTGTTGGGTTCAGATTTCCCTGTCCCTCAAACGTTTTCTCACCTTCTCTCATAGGGTGCTGACTCCTCCGAGGGTGAGGCAGCCCAGACATAACCCACTCATTCCTCAAGCAAGTTCCTGTTACTAATTCCAAGAAACTCAACTACAAGAGCAGGTCAGAGGCTAAGAATACTGCGGCGAGTAACTCACCTTCTAACTCACCAAAGCTTAACCGCCATCTACAAGGCACAAGAGTCAGGAGTGTGGTGGAATACTCCCCACTTGCCTGGATGGGTGCAATGCCAACAACACCCAGAAAGTTCGACACCATCCAGGACAAAGCAGCCCCGCTTGATTGGCACCACATCTACAAACATCCACTCCCTCCACCACCGACGCTCAGTAGCAGCAGTGTGTACCATCTACAAGATGCACTGCAGCAATTC
Source organism: Mustelus asterias (assembly GCF_964213995.1). Lineage (NCBI taxonomy): Eukaryota > Metazoa > Chordata > Chondrichthyes > Carcharhiniformes > Triakidae > Mustelus > Mustelus asterias. Next base: position 84,565,714 of record NC_135817.1, read on the forward strand.
ACCAAAGATCCTTAGACAGTACCTTCCAAACCCACAAACATTTCCATCTCAAAGAACAAGGGTAGCTGATATGTGGGAACACCACCACCTGCAAGTTCCGCTCCAAGCCACTCACCATCCTGACTTGGAAATATATCACTGATCCTTTGCAGTCGCTGGGTCAAAATCCTGGAATTCCCTCCCTAACGGCATTGTGGGCCAACCCACAGCACATGGACTGCAGCGATTCAAGAAGGCAGCTCACCACCACCTTCTCAAGGACAACTAGGGATGGGCAATAAATGCTGGCCAGCCAGCGACGCCCATGTCCCACGAATGAATTAAAAAAAAGAATGCACTAGGAATTCTGTGGAGGTCAGGAAGCAAGGGATAGAAAATATGTCCAAAATATTGAAAGGAAGGTGAGAATCTTGTAATAATCTCGTCTAAAGATCTGCAGGTTAGGTGGATTGGCTATGCTAAATTGTCCCTTAGTGTCAGGGGAACTAGCTAGGGTAAATGCATGAGATTATGGGAATAGGGTCTGGGTGAAATTGTGGTTGGTGCAGACTCGATGGGCCAAATTGCCTCCTTCTGCACTGTAGGGATTCTATGAATTCTCCAGAGACGAATTGGGATTGAGTACCAGGGCAAAAGGTGATCAATAGTGCACTGCACTGTGAGGGCAGCTCTGTCAAAAAAGATAGAATCCCTACACTGCAGAAGGAGGCCATTCGACCCACCAAGTCTGCACCGACCACATTCCCACTCAGGCCCTGTCCCCATTACCCCATACATTTACCTTAGCTAGTCCCTCTGGCACTAAGGGGCAATTTAGCATGGCCAATCCACCTAACCCACACATCTTTGGGCTGTGGGAGGAAACCAGAGCACCCGGAGGAAACCCATGCAGACACGGGGAGAATGTGCAAACTCCACACAGACAGCGATCCAAGCTGGGAATCGAACCCGGGTCCCTGGCGCTGTGAGGCAGCAGTGCTAACCACTGTGCCACCATGCTTTCCCAGCAGATTAGCAGTAACAGTGATAAATCACTGCACCAATTGAGTTGTGGTGTAGCAACAAAAATATATCAATTTGCCTCCACTTCCTTCACTGTGAATCTCTTTAATATTTACTTTAATAGAGCAAGTTTTGTAACATTGAGATTTGTTTTTCCAGCAGGATTTTCTTCTTGCTGTTTTGCACCAGGGAAGACTTTAAAAATGGCACCAGATCTTCAAAAAACTATGATGTGGAGATGGCGGCATTGGACTGGGGTGGGCACAGTAAGAAGTTTCACAACACTAGGTTAAAGTCCAACTGGTTTATTTGGTATCATAAGCTTTCGGAGTGCTGCTCCTTCATCAGGTGAGTGATTCCCCATTCACCTGATGAAGGAGCGGCGCTCCAAAAGCTTGTGATATCAAATAAACCTTTTGGACTTTAACCTGGTGTTGTGAGACTTCTTACTGTTCAAAAAATTAAGTTTCTGGTGGGGCAAGCTCAATTGGACATGGGAGCCAAACCGTGAAGAATATCTCTCTATAACACACCCCCAATGTAATACTCTGTAGGACACACCCTCACTATAAAGCTCTCTCTCACATAGAAGCATCCAACGCTTGTTGCGCATTCTCGTTCTCAATCTATAGCCATTCAGGTAATAATCTGCCTTCCTGTTTTTGCATGAGGATACCGAGGTCTCGCCGAGTATTCACCTCTCTCAATTTACACCTATTCAAATATTAATCTGCCTTCCTATTTTTGCATGAGGACACCGAGGTCTCACCGAGTATTCACCTCTCTCAATTTACACCTATTCAAATATTAATCTGCCTTCCTATTTTTGCATGAGGACACCGAGGTCTCGCCGAGTATTCACCTCTCTCAATTTACGCCATTCAAATATTAATCTGCCTTCCTATTTTTGCTACGGAAGTGGATAACCTCACATTTATCCACCACATACTGCATTTTCCCACTCACTCAATTTGACCAACTCATACTGAAACATCTCTGCATCCTCCTCACAGCTCACCCTCCCACCCAACTTTGTGTGATTTGCAAATTTGGAGATATTACATTTAGTTCCCTGATTTAAGTCATGAAAATGCATTGTGAATAGCTGGGGTCCCAGCACTGATCCCTGATCCATTGATCCCACTAGTCACTGCCTACCAGTTGGAAAAAGATCCATATATTCCTTCCATGCTGACCCTATCTGATCGTGCCACTGTTTTCCACTTGCTCTGCTGTAAAATCTTTGATAATGGATTCTAGAATATTCCACACGACCAATGTCAGACTCACTGCTCCTGCAACATTCCCTCACTCATTTCCAACCCCCATAACTGAATACAAAATGAGGAAAAATAGGTTGAGACTTTTCCATACCAGGCTTCCAATCCTTGTTGTTTCACTATGATTGCTGCACACTCAATGTCTGATTGTATGTCACTGCCGTATGTCAGCAAATCTACAATAATAAATAATACAATAATGAAAGAAATATCACATTAGAATCAATGTTTATAGGTTAGGTATTTTTCAATACAGAATTAGAAAGTTCTCGGTTGAGAGGTCCCAAGTGTGGTACAGTGGCACAGTGGTTAACACTGCTGCCTCACAGCTCCAGGAGCCTGGGTTCAATTCCCAGATTGGGTCACTGTCTGTGTGGAGTCGGCACGTTCTCCCCGTGCCTGCGTGGGTTTCCTCCGGGTGCTCCGGCTTCCTCCCACACTCCAAAGATGTGCAGGATAACTTGATTGGATGTGTTAAATTGCCCCTTAGTGTCCCCGATACATAGGTTAGAGGGATTAGCGAGGTAAACATGTGGGGTGACGGGGATAGGGCCAGGGTGGGATTGGTGTCGGTGCAGACTCGATGGGCTGAATTACCTCCTTCTGCACTGTCGGGTTTCTATGATTCCATGAAGTGTGCAGGTGTCTGGATGATTTAAATATTGTGACAGAGTTGGAGAGCCCTGGGATTGAAGCTACTCAGTATTCTCTATGCTGAAACGTGGTGGAATTAGTGTCTAAATTTAGCAGTGAGTGGAGAAGATGTGAGAAGGTCTTTTATACTTAACAAAGTTCCACAAGCACCCATCAGATTGATGGTTGATTAATCTGTTTAGTTTTCACTCTGGTTGAGTGAGGAATGTTAGCCATGGCAGCCTCCTTTTCACTTTTAATAAGGGGCAAAATCTGAATTCGAATCGGCAGCTCATCTGATGCAATCTTACATTTAGCACAAATGTAGCATTTCTGCCATCTCCTTCTGGATTGAGTACACCAGTGGACGGAATATTATAAGGACTCACATAGAATATACAGCACAGAAACAGTTCATTCATAACTCATCTGTACAGGCATTTAGACTTTACAAAAGCCTTCACAAATCTTTTTCATCTAACTCTATCAGCACAACATCAATTTCTCTCTCCTGAATCTAGTAACCCTCAAATGTATCTATACTATTCGATTCAAATCATCCTTACGGCAGCGAGTTCAACATTCTCACCATTCGCTTAGGATGTCCATCACGCAAACCAGCCTCCCATCCATTGACTCTGTCTACACTTCCTGCTGCCTCAGGAAAGCAGCCAGCATAATCAAGGACCCCACACACTTCGGAATTCTCTCTTCCACCTTCTTCCATCGGGAAAAAGATACAAAAGTCTGAGGTCACGTACCAACCGACTCAAGAACAGCTTCTTCCCTGCTGCCATCAGATCTTTGAATGGACCTACCTCGCACTAAGTTGATCTTTCTCTCCACCCTAGCTATGACTGTAACACCACATTGTACACACTCTCGTTTCCTTCTCCATGAACAGTATGCTTTGCCTGTATAGCGCACAGGAAACAACACTTTTCACTGTATACTAAGACGTGACAATAATAAATCAAATCAAATCAAATGTTTCTTTTTCTGGCTTTTCCAGTGATGCCCATTCCCATGCATGAATAATATTACATTTTAATATCCTGGTATCCAACTTATATTGCTGGCTGATGGGTTTACTCTTCTCCACATGTGGAACATTACTACGAGAGCTTCAATACCTCAAGTAGATCACCCCTCAGCTTTCTCCTCTCAACAGAGAAGTGACCCAGATTATTCAGCCTTTCCAAGCATCTCTCTGTTCTGTTATCATTCTTGAACATTTTCTTTTGATCTCTTATCCAGTGCCCCGGAATGCATTTTATAACTAGTCCCGTGCACAGCACTCCCAACTGCATATTCCTTATTCAAAGCAAAAAAGGAAAGTTAGATTGATGTTGTATTAGTACACCCACCTTCACAGTTGATGCGGCAGACATTTGCACCACCTGGAAACATTGAGTCCACACACCACCACTTGCTGTTGATCTGGAAGATCCCATAGTCTGCTGACCAGGCACTTCCTTCACTGTCTCTTTCATAGTGCAGTGCGCGTGTGTTGTACGCACTCTCATGGTAGGCCATGCAAACCCCTGCAATAAAAATGAACACAAATCGCTGTAGGTTGGAACACATGGTAAAGCTGAAATGTAATTGACACTGCACCTCACAGATTGGGTAGAGTCTAGAACATAGAACATAGAACAGTACAGCACAGGACAGGCCCTTCGGCCCACGATGTTGTACCGAGCTTTATCTGAAACCAAGATCAAGCTATCCCACTCCCTATCATCCTGGTGTGCTCCATGTGCCTATCCAATAACCGCTTAAATGTTCCTAAAGTGTCTGACTCCACTATCACTGCAGGCAGTCCATTCCACACCCCAACCACTCTCTGCGTAAAGAACCTACCTCTGATATCCTTCCTATATCTCCCACCACGAACCCTGTATTTTTGCCCCCTTGTAATAGCTCCATCCACCCGAGGAAATAGTCTTTGAACGTTCACTCTATCTATCCCCTTCATCATTTTATAAACCTCTATTAAGTCTCCCCTCAGCCTCCTCCGCTCCAGAGAGAACAGCCCTAGCTCCCTCAACCTTTCCTCATAAGACCTACCCTCCAAACCAGGCAGCATCCTGGTAAATCTCCTCTCCACTCTTTCCAGCACTTCCACATCCTTCTTATAGTGAGGTGACCAGAACTGCACACAATATTCCAAATGTCTACAGTAAACTCTGGCTTTGCTGAACCCTGATGAGTTTCTTCATGGTGCAGTTCTGTCTGTCAGCTTGACTGAGATGCGCTTGACGATATGAAAGCAGGAAAACACCAGCTGTTCCACCAGGTGTGTCTGACATCAGGATGACGAGACCATCACGATTAAACACTTCCCACCACCATTCCCACAGCACGGGCATCACTGTGGAGAGGCAAAGTGCCAGAAAGGCAGAGACACTGCGGGGCTACAATTCAGAAAAAATCCTTCTCCATCACCTCTGCTGATCAAAACCAGTTTCAGAGATCACAGGGGCGGAGTGTTATCTACAAAGAATCATAAGAACAAGGAGCAGGAGTGGGCAATTCAGCCTCTCCAGCCTGCTCTGCAATACAATTTATTTATTCATTATTGTCACAAGTAGGCTTACATTAACACTGCAATGAAGTTACTGTGAAAATCACACTCTGGCACCTGCTCGGGTACACGGAGGGAGAATTTAACATGGCCAATGCACCTAACCAGCACGTCTTTCGGACTGTGGGAGGAAACCGGAGCTTTGGGTCACTGTCTGTGCGGAGTCTGCACAGACAGTGACCCAAAGCTGGGAATCGAACCCAGTTCGCTGGCGCTGTGAGGCATCAGTGCTAACCACTGTGCCACCGTGCGGCCCCAATATGAGCATGGCATATCCCGGCCTTGGCTTCACTTTTCTGAATGATTCTAGACCTTCTAAATAATGTAATCTCAGCCCCAGGCAAGAAGCAGTCCTGCTCTTTCTTGCTGACTCCGTCTTGTGGAGTCAGCACCCCGTGCACAGGTAAAAGGTGTATTCCAGAGGCTCGTTACTCTGCAAAAGGAACTGCCCAAACTCCAGTCTATTCTAAAATAAGGATCAATCTGCTCAGTCCAGACCAAACTGGTCTCACCAATGTCGTGTACACTCACCCACTGGCTGACAAAACAGTACATGCAAATCACAAGCACAATCTCGAAGCACTGCTTTAACAGAATGGAGAAATGCCACTCACAGTCCGCCACGGTGTATTCGAAAAATGCAGTCAGGATGGAATCCTGTACAAGACGAGCAACCTCACATCGCGAAAGGATTTTGGCGCTGGAGACCATGAAGAGGACACTGAGAACAATAAGAGTCTTCATCTTGTCGTGTGTGGGTCTGGTCACGACTGCTCTTTTATATCACATCATACCTGTGACTACCAGTTCCACTAAAGTAAACAACCAAGAACAGTGAAAAGGTCATTGCTGTTTACTAGATGAGGATCAGGTGTTTCAAAGTCATGCTGTGATTGAACAAACACTATCATATGAGGAAAGGGAAACATGGCTTTCAGCCAGTCCCAGTCCCCTGCATGCAGCCCTGAAATAATTTCTCAAATCCCTTTTGAAAGCCATGATTGAATCAGCCTCCACCACGTTCTCATAGAGTGCATTCCAGATCCTAACCATCCGCTGTGTGAATCTGGCTCCACCACACTCTCAGACAGTACATTCCAGATCCTAACCACTGGCTGTGTGAATCTATCTCCACCACGCTCTCAGACAGTACATTCCAGATCCTAACCATTGGCTGCGTGAATCTGTCTCCACCACACTCTCAGACAGTGCATTCCAGATCCTAACCACTCGCTGTGTGAATCTGTCTCCACCACACTCTCAGACAGTACATTCCAGATACTAACCACTGACTGTGTGAAACTGTCCCCACCACACTCTCAGACGTCTGTAGTTGGGAAAATGCTGGAATCCATCATTAAAGAAGAAATAGCAGGCCATCTGGATAAGAATGGTTCGTTCAAGCAGACGCAGCATGGATTCATGAGAGGAAAGTCGTGTTTGACAAACTTCCTGGATTTTTATGAAGATGTGACTAGTGCGGTTGACGGAGGGGAAACGGTAGATGTGGTGTTTTTGGATTTCCAAAAGGCATTCGATAAGGTGCCTCACAAAAGGTTGCTGCAGAAGTTTGGGGCACTCGGAGTTCGGGGTAGGGTGTTCGTGTGGATTGGGGATTGGCTATCCAACAGGAAGCAGAGAGTTGGAATAAATGGGTGCTTTTCTGGTTGGCAGATGGTGACTAGTGGCGTGCCGCAGGGATTGGTACTGGGGCCTCAACTGTTTACTATTTACATAGATGATCTGGAGCAGGGGACTGAGTGTAGGGTAACAAAGTTTACTGACGACATGAAGATAAGTGGGAAAGTGAATTGCGTGGAGGAAGCGGAAGGTCTGCAGAGAGATTTGAATAGGCTGAGTGAGTGGGCGAGGATCTGGCAGATGAAGTATAACGTTGGCAAATGCGCGGTTATTCACTTTGGAAGAAATAATAGCAAATTGGATTATTATTTAAATGGAAAAATGTTACAACATGCTGCTGTGCAAAGGGACCTGGGGGTCCTTCTGCATGAGTCGCAAAAACTCAGTCTGCAAGTACAACAGGTGATCAAGAAGGCAAATGGGATGTTGGCATTTATCGCGAGGGGGATAGAATATAAAAGCAGAGAAGTCTTACTGCATCTGTACAAGGCATTGGTGAGGCCGCAGCTGGAATACTGTGTGCAGTTTTGGTCCCCTTACTTGCGAAAGGATATATTGGCCTTGGAGGGAGTGCAGAGAAGGTTCACCAGGTTGATACCGGTGCTGAGGGGTGTAGATTATGAGGAGAAATTGAGCAGATTAGGATTGTACTTGTTGGAGTTTAGAAGGCTGAGGGGTGATCTTATAGAGGCATATAAGATAATGAAGGGGCTGGATAGGGTAGAAGTGGAGAGATTCTTTCCACTTAGAAAGGAAACCAGAACTAAAGGGCACAGCCTCAAAATAAAGGGGGGTCAGTTTAGGACAGAGTTGAGGAGGAACTTCTTCTCTCAGAGGGTGGTGAATCTCTGGAATTCTCTGCCCACTGATTTGGTGGAGGCTACCTCGTTGAATATGTTTAAGTCACGGATAGATGGATTCCTGATCGGTAAGGGAATTAAGGGTTATGGGGAGCAGGCGGGTAAGTGGAACTGATTCACTTCAGGTCAGCCATAATCTTATTGAATGGCGGGGCAGGCTCGAGGGGCTAGATGGCCTACTCCTGCTCCTATTTCTTATGTTCTTATGTTCTTAGACAGTGCATTCCAGATCCTAACCAGTCGCTGTGTGAATCTGTCTCCACCACACTCTCAGACAGTGTACTCCAGATCCTAACCACTCGCTGTGTGAATCTGTCTCCACCACACTCTCAGACAGTGCATTCCAGATCCTAACCACTCGCTGTGTGAATCTGTCTCCACCACACTCTCAGACAGTGTACTCCAGATCCTAACCACTCGCTGTGTGAATCTGTCTCCACCACACTCTCAGACAGTACATTCCAGATACTAACCACTCACTGTGTGAAACTGTCCCCACCACACTCTCAAACGTCTGTAGTTGGGAAAATGTTGGAATCCATCATTAAAGAAGAAATAGCAGGCCATCTGGATAAGAATGGTTCGTTCAAGCAGACGCAGCATGGATTCATGAGAGGAAAGTCGTGTTTGACAAACTTACTGGATTTTTATGAAGATGTGACTAGTGCGGTTGACGGAGGGGAAACGGTAGATGTGGTGTTTTTGGATTTCCAAGAGTGTCTCCACGACACTCTCAGATAGTGCATCCCAGATCCTAACTACTCGCTGTGTGAATCTGTCTCCACCACACTCTCAGACAGTGCATTCCAGATCCTAACCACTCGCTGTGAGAATCTGTCTCCACCAGACAGTGCATTCCAGACCCTAACCACTCGCTGTGTGAATCTGTCTCCACCACACTCTCAGACAGTGCATTCCAGATCCTAACCACTCGCTGTGTGAATCTGTCTCCACCACACTCTCAGACAGTGCATTCCAGATCCTAACCACTCGCTGTGTGAATCTGTCTCCACCACACTCTCAGACAGTGCATTCCAGATCCTAACCACTCGCTGTGTCAATCTTTCTCCACCACACTCTCAGACAGGGCATTTCCGACCCTAACCAGTTGTTGTGGAAAAAGGTTTTTGCTCATTCTCTCCCCTGGTTCTTGTGCCAATCTCCAGAACCATTGTTCTCTGCTTTTGGACCTTTCTGCCAATGGGAACAGGTTTCCATGCACTCTGCCTGGACACCTGGTGATTTTGAAATCCTTTGTCACATCTCCTCTCAAACCTCTCTTCTCTCAAAGAACAACCCCATTTTCAGCAATCTGTCCTCCTGACAGAAGTCTCTCATCCCCAAAACTGTTCTGATTAATCTTTTCAGCACCCGAGAATCATAGAATCAAAGAAGTATTCAGCACAGAAAAAGGCCCTTTGGCCCATCGCGTCTCTGCTTGTCAAAGACAAGGCACTAACTGTTCTAATCCCATTTCCCAGCATTTGACCCAAAGCCTTGTATGCCTTGGCACCGTAAGTGTATATCTAATTACTTCTTCAATGCTATGAGGGTCTTTGCCTTTACCACCGTTTCAGGCAGTGAGTTCCAGACTCCCACCACCCTCTGGGTGAAAATGTTTTTCTTCACATTCCCCCTAAACCTCCCGCCTCTTACCTTATTCTATGTCCCTGGTCATTGATCCCTCCACCAGGGGGTATAGCTTCTTCCTCTCTACTCTATCTATGCCCCTCATAATTTTATACATCTCAATCCTGTCCCCCCGCTCAGTCTCCTCTGCTCCAAGGAAGACAACCCCTGGCTATTCAGTCTCTCTTTATAAGTAATACTCTCCCACCCAGGCAACATTCTGGTGTATCTCCTCTGCATCCTTTCCGATGCGATCACATCCCTCCTGTAGTGTGGATTGCAGAACTGCACACAATCCTCTCGCTGTGACCGAACCAAGATTTTACACACTTCCAGCATAACCACCCTGCTCTTAACTCTATGCCTCAACTAGAAAAGGCAAGTATATCATATGCCTTCGCAACCACTTAATCCATCTGTCTTTCTACCCTAAGGGACTAGTGCATATGCACATCAAGACCCCTCTAATAAAAGCAAATGACTGCGGATGCTGGACTCTGAAAGAAAACAGAAAATGCTGGAAAATCTCAGCAGGTCTGACAGCATCTGTGGAGAGATTCAAAATGTTAGCTCCATTCTCTCTAACAGACCTGCTGAGAAAGTCCCTCTGATCCTCGGTACTTCCCAGGGTCCTACCATTCATCATGTATTCATAGAAACATAGAAACAAAGAAAGTAGAAGCAGGAGTAGGCCATTCGGCCCTTCAAGCCTGCTCCACCATTCATCTTGAGCATGGCCGATCATCGAATTCAATATCCTGATCCCCACTTCCCCTCATATCACTTGATCACTTTAGCCCCAAAAGCTATATCTAATTTCTTCTGGTAATAATAGAACATAGAACATAGAACATTACAGCGCAGTACAGGCCCTTCGGCCCTCAATGTTGCGCCGACCAGTGAAACCAATCTAAAGCCCATCTAACCTACACTATTCCAATATCATCCATGTGTTTATCCAATGACCATTTAAATGCCCTTAATGTTGGCGAGTCCACTACTGCTGCAGGCAGGGCATTCCACGCCCTTACTACTCTCTGAGTAAAGAACCTACCTCTGACATCTGTCCTATATCTACCACCCCTCAATTTAAAGCTATGTCCCCTCGTGCTAGCTATCACCATTCGAGGAAAAAGGCTTTCACTATCCACCCTATCTAATCCTCTGATCATCTTGTATGCCTCTATTAAGTCACCTCTTAACCTTCTTCTCTCTAACGAAAATGACCTCAAGTCCCTCAGCCTTTCCTCATATGACCTTCCCACCATACCAGGCAACAGCCTGGTAAATATCCTCTGCACCCTTTCCGATGCTTCCACATCCTTCCTATGATGCAGCGACCAGAACTGTACACAATACTCCAGAGTTTTGTACAGCTGCAACATGACCTCCTGGC